>NC_060141.1:166732678-167043178 GCF_021461385.2 Schistocerca piceifrons
ACGCTTTTAGTGCTAATTATATGTGCATTAATCTTTCATTTTCAGTTATTATAGTTGTTGTCCATAGGACTGGCGACCGTAATTTTCCCTAAATATCAAATATCTAATTACCGCCAATTATTTGTTAACGTAACGACCGCGCATTTACTTTCTTTATTAATTTTACCCTTTTCTCAAAATTAATTTCCACCAATTACATTTGCATTTTTCCTTTCATTTAGATGTAACCCTTTCCTTCCTCTTTACCGACAAATTAACTTCGGTAACGATTGCTTTTCCCAAATTTCCATTAAGTGCACGCGGTTTAATTTTTCACTGTCATTAAGGTCGATAAGTGAGGGGCAGGTTACAAATGTTTAAGCATATGTTGACATCGTCATATTTTCTATTTGGTGACCAATATTTCGACCTCTTGGACGGCATGGGGATGGGAGATCCGTTAGCTCCATCCATAGCCAACCTTTTTATGGAGGAATGTGAAGACATCACTTTGGACACGGCTCCAGATAGGCCAAGTTGCTTTTATAGTTACGTTGACGACAATTTTATCTTCTGGCCCCATAGACGTGAAAAACTGGGAGAATTTTCAGAACACCTGAACGGCATTCACGACCACATTAGGTTTACGATGGGAGTAGAGATAGATGGTGCATTGCCTTTCCTTGACGTCCTAGTTAGCTGGCAAATCAATGGACACCTATACACACACGGATCGGATCTGCACGCTCGTAACCACGACCATCCGGCCCAAAAACGTGCCCTTCTGTATACGTTCGTCCACCGTGCTAAAGTCGTCTCAGACGCTGAAAATCTGCGCCTAGAACTAAGCCACCTATGAAAAGTCTTCCGGAAAAATGGTTGCAATCACCGCCAGGTATTACAGGCTATTTCTCAAGAGACACCCAAGAGAAACACAATGGAAGAAGAGAACAAGAAACTTGCGTTTTTGCTTTCCTGTGACACAGTGTCGGGAAAGATTAGCCGTCTCCTGAAGAGAGACGACATCTCATCAGTGTTCAGGTTCCCAGAAAAAGTACGGCAGCTCATGAGGCCTGTGAGGTCCGAGCTAAGACTTAGAATGCCTGGAGCGTACAGATACCACGTCAGTGTGGCTCCTACTACGTCGGCCAAACTGCACGCACCGTGGAGCAACGCCGGACGGAACACGCTAGCCTGAAAAATCAGCCGTGGCGGAACACGCTTTAGAAAATCGACACCGAATTCTATTCGACGAAACATCTGTCATTATAAGGAGGAAAATGTTTTGGGTCAGCATCGTAATAAAAGCGATAGAAATAAAAATATCTGAAAATACCAACAACAAGGACGGCACTTTGCAGCTGAAACGATCCGGCCATCGCGAGATTGAAGCGGGTGCAATGCACGCGGAGTGAAAACATTACCAAAGTTGGCGCGGAAGAGAGCATCAGTGACGTCACAGCCAGCAGCGCGGTGAGGCTACATCGACACGGCAGCCATTTACCACTTGACAATGGCCGAGAGAGCTCGGTCGAAAGCTCGTGAGATTTGAACCATTTGAAGCGCCTGGAAGCTCGAGAAGATTTTATTAAGACTTATCATAATTGACTAGAGAACAAGACAGATTACATGTTTAGCAGTACTACCATATTCAATGTCAGTTGTCAACTAAGATATACACTGTTGGCTGTCGAAAAGGTTGAAGCAGTGAAGTGTATCTTCCGCTCTTTTGGCTGCTGGGAGTGCATGTGTTTGTTGACAATGTACACTGAATATGGTCGGACATATTTTGTATTGTATTCTTTGGGGTTCTTGCGAAACATGTGGTCTGTGTTGATCTCTGGTCAACTAGGGTCAGTCTTCATGATAGGTCCTCTACATTTGATTGTGTCCTATTGTACGACCCATTTGTTGTAATTAAAGGCCGTGTTACTTAATAGATGGACGTGTACAGTCATTGTAGAGTTCAGGAATTTCTAAACATAAAGATGAACTGCTTTCCATCAGACGTACTTGCCTTTTTAAGTACTTTTATATCCCTTTTAATCTTTGCGTTGACGTTATTTGCTGGACATAATGTGTACATTGCATTTCTTATTTTTCTGGTGATAGTCTTTCGGTGACGATGGTCTGACAAGGTAACATCAAGAACATGGCCCAGCATTTTAGGAAGAGAAAAGCACACTTACAAGATATAAGCCCGAGCAATCGATCCTGCCCGAAAATTTGAGCCATAATTCTGACAGTACGCAGTTGTGACCTTCTGCACGTACAGATTTTCTAAACTTCGCGTGCTCCAGTTGTTTGTCACTCGCTTTGCCGCCTGCAGCTGCCTAATGCCCGAGTGCGAAGTAATGTGCAGCGGAGTCACAACCAGCGCCCTCCTATTCACGGGATGTTGAAGGTGAAGAAAGGTTCATTAATTGCACTGCATTTGTGAATCTCAATATAAAAGTGTTCAAAGCACAGACATATCTGGCACTAGCTACAGGTTGCAAACCGAGCACTTTAACACAATGAAAAAAGCACTATCGCTTGTTGGTTCAACGGCATTATGAACACCCTCTTAGTGAGTCCGCTGTAGCGTAGCGCTCGGTCATTTAGCGGCTGCAATTGGGCGGCGCGAGTGACAAACGACGTTTGCGAAGTTTAATAGCTATACTTTCACAAGGTCTTAACTCCGTTACCATCAGAATTATGGCCCAATTTTTGAGTGGGATCGACTGTTCGGGCTGATATCTTGCCAATGCGCTTTTTTATCCTTAAGACCTGAGGTCAGTATCGTGACGTTTGCGTGTGAGTGACCGAAATTGGTAACCAACAAAGGTTTATTTAATTTATAGACCTTAAAAATTGTCCTATTTATTTTGTCTGTGTATGTCCATCTTTTTAGAGATGGTTGCGGGCCTCGTCTGTTCGATACAGGATGTTAAATTAAACACCTTTCAGCCGTCTAGTTTCCAATGTTATTTTATTTGGCAACCAGTTTCAGCGCTTTACTACGCCATCTTCAGGGCCCTGACCGACGTGTAGAAGGGTTCTACCTCTGTATATGACGGTAGTATCTGTTCGCGAAAGAACAGTAACCGGGGATGACCATGCAGCTTTGCTAGAAATGAAATGATAATTAAATGGACACCCTAGCTGCAAACAGGCGTTCATCTACTTCATTGGGGACAGGTTGAAATTGTGTGCCCCGATCGGGACTCGAACCCGGGATCTCCTGCTTACATGGCAGACGCTCTATCCATCTGAGCCACCGAGGGCACAGAGGATAATGCGTCTGCAGGGACTTATCCCTTGCACGCTACCCGTGAGATCCACATTCCCAACATGTCCACACCACACACATCTATTAGGCGCACTACGAATGTAGTGGTGTGGACATGTTGGGAATGTGGATCTCACGGGGAGCGTGCAAGGGATAAGTCCCTGCAGACGCACTATCCTCTGTGCCCGCGGTGGCTCAGATGGATAGAGCGTCTGCCATATAAGCAGGAGATCCCGGGTTCGAGTCCCGGTCGGGGCACACATTTTCAACATGTCCCCAATGAAGTAGATGAACGCCTGTTTGCAGCTAGGGTGTCCATTTAATTATCATTTCATTTCTACCTCTGTTGTGATCAAAACAGCGGCCAGCAGTTCTGGTATTAGCAGATTTTTGCTATAGCGATCACTTCAACCAACATCTGCCGACGATGGTCCCTGTTTCGATCACAAGCAAGATAGAATCTTCCTACCCGTTGTTCAGGGGCCAGAAGTTAGCGTAGTAAAGCGCTGAAACTGTAAGGTGGCTATAATTTCGCACCTCACAAGCACCCATCCCCATACTTTGCCGTGACCTAAAAACACAATTAGGTAGCATGTGATAGATTGTACATCGTATATATAAATATATAGGAGACTGACATTTTCACATACGTCTTGTAAATAATTGTTACCGCTTATTGCATGAAAGGTGATGGCGCGTCTTTATTACTATAGTAGTAGAGGTTGGAACGATAGTGGAAATGAAACGGCATGTGGAAATCAGGCCCTGGGTGGAAGGCCCACACAGGTGTGTTGGTCCTACTTAAACACAGAAAGTAGCAAGACGGACGTTGGGACAGCTGAGCACTGGGACACAATAGAGTCGCGACCGGCCGGACGGGAAGGATTATACTTCGGAAACTACGAAAATCATGGACGCAGCTGAGAGGAACGAGGAAGCGTCTGCTCAGAAACCACGCAGGGTGGGTTATTTCCAAGGATTTTTACTCAGAAGCGTACCATTGTACGAGTATAGGACTTTCCTCGCAAATTTTCCACGCTGGACAAAAGACTAAAATATGGTTGGTCGGCGTTCGGAAAATCTTTAGAGAGGGAGAATATTCCGAGGTTTCGAGAATATGATTCGTTTCGGAATTACGACGGTGGGGAGCCGAGCCTTGCTGGGAGGCCAGCGGTGGAGAGACGTGGTCTTCCGTTGTGAGCGCCCGTGTGTGGCGGTCGCTCAATATCAGCTTTGCTGGAACAGACAGACTTGCTGTCTTTACTCTCAGGAGAGTTTATAGTTAGAACAGTTAGGCACTGTACTGTTGCGAACCTGTAGGATTCTGGACTTCACCTCCGGGTTGGAAGTAGTCGTTGAGTACGCAGCGTTCAGTAATTGAGAGCACTTCCTCTGCCTATACTCATGTTGAGACGTTATCTGAACTCCGTCGTTGTGGCTGGGAGTTCGCGTTTCTCGTCTGTAGAACACAGATAGGAGAAGGCAGTATTAGAGTATATTAGTCAGAGGACCGCCTTCTGCCGTCCTAGTGTTGGAAAGAGTTTTTATTTTTATGGCTGGAGTTCTTCCATCGTCGCAGACGAGTACGAGACCCATCACTTCGACGCACCGGACGCCGTACATACGGTGATATCGCAAAGTGCTTCGGCTTATTAGGGCTATAAAAGCTAAACAGCTGTGATCACGTTAGTTTATTTCCACTGAGGTTCCACACCACCGTAGATCATCTTTGAAAGTAGTGTCTTCTAGTGTTTAGTACGTAGATGATGTCAGTCATTTCGCGTTACTGATATTACACCGCGCAGTCATAATAAGTGGCAAAGTTGTGTAATTGATTAGTAATTTCACTTAGGAATAGTTTTTTAATCTACAATAAATGTATAATATACGAGCGTTTATCATTTAGTAGGATTAGTTGCGTTCATAATTAATTTATGTTTAGATTGTAATTTATATAATTAAACAAAAAATGGCTCTGAGCACTATGGGACTTATCATCAGAGGTCATCAGTCACTTAGAACTACGTAAACCTAACTAACCTAAGGAGAGCACAGACATCCATGCCCGAGGCAGGATTCGAAACTGCGACCGTAGCAGTCGCGCGGTTCCGGACTGAAGCGCCTAGAACCACTCGACCACCGCAGCCGGCTAGAATTAAAAGATCCTAAGATCTGCTTCAGGGGGTAGTCAGACAGGGTCAAATCTTCATTTTAGCGTTTATTATTTTCCGTTGCGCACATTCATTTTACACTCTCCTGGAGTAGCATCCTGGAAAACTGTTTGCCAAATAAAATAAGGTTGGAAACCAGACGGCTGAAAGGTGCTTAATTTGACTTCCTCTGTTTAGTTTTGGCCCCACCCGAGCAATATTCTCGCCGCACCAGGTATGCAGCTTCATCTTTTCATTTCTCCTTCCTCCTTACCCTCTGACGAAAGCATTCAATTGCTGAAATTAGGAAGGAATCCTGTAAAAGTTCTCTTTGCATGTTGTCACTAGTCGCATTCATTCACTCATCTGTGAACCGTAGCGATTCAGTTCGATGCTAAATATGCCAGGCCTCGTATCTCTTCTACTTTCACAACGACGAGTCTTCAATCGATGGCGTGATTGATGCTCTGCAGTACTCAAAGAGCCGTCGTCTAATATCGCCAGAACTAACTTCACTTGTCGAGCCCCGCCACATTCCGCGCGAGTGCGGCCTCGTGAATGTTGCTGGCTCCGCGCCTCGCCATTTCGCTGGCGACTGAAGTTAGTGCAGGTAAACGAGCAGCGGCAGGTGCCCCCGCCCCCTCCCCACACAAAGCCTTGCTCTGCGGCCGGGGGCTGACAAGCCGAGACAGAATGCCCACCGTCACGCCGCCTGCACCGCGGCTCGCGTGCGTCGCCGTTCCCCCGCGGAGCTCGGCTGTTCATTCTGGGCTCCAACGCTCGCTTCAGCACACGCCAAACGAAATTTTGAATAACAGTCTTCTGAGGGGGAAGCATCCTTCCCCATCTGCATTGTTAAAGCTCGTCAATCTAGCGGGACAGTCCTCTAATTAACAGCTATCTTTTGCAACCGAAAATTTGTACCTTTCCCTTACTCACAAGGGAACCTCCCCATCGCACCCCCCTCAGATTTAGTTATAAGTTGGCACAGTGGATAGGCCTTGAAAAACTGAACACAGATCAATCGGGCAAACAGGAAGAAATTGTGTGGAACTATGAAAAAAATAATCAAAATATACAAACTGACTAGTCCATGCGCAAGATAGGTAACATCAAGGATAGTGTGAACTAAGGAGCGCCGTGGTCCCGTGGTCAGCGTGAGCAGCTGCGGAACGAGAGGTCCTTGGTTCAAGTCTTCCCTCTAGTAAAAACTTTACTTTCTTTATCTTCGCGAAGTTATCATCTGTCTGTTCGTTCACTGACGTCTCTGTTCACTGTAATAAGTTTAGTGTCTGTGTTGTGCGACCGCACTGCAAAACCGCGCGATTGTTATTGAAGTCGCGAGCTATATTTGCTGTATTCATATTGCCCACGGAATACATCTCACGTATTTAATGCACTCTCGTCCAAAGTAGCGAACAGTCAACTGCCAGCCAGGGAGCCTCGTTAGCAGGAATACTGTCTCTTCCGTGCGCTGTAATCGACTGACGTCGTCTGTTTCGATGTTTGTTTAAGTATAGCGTTCCCATACTACGGCGCAGTTATCTCGCATCGGACGGACGGACGGACAGATAATAATTGTCCGAAAATAAAAAATTAAACTTCTCACTCGAGGGAAGATTTGAACCAAGGACGTCTCGTCCCGCATCCGCTCACGCTAACCACGGGACCACAGCGCTTCCGAGCGCACATTATCCTTGATGTTGCCTGTCTTTGGCATGGACTACTCAGTTTATATATTTTGCTTATTTTTTTCATAGTCCCACACAACTTCTTCCTGTTTTCTCGAGTCATCTGTGTTCAGTTTATCAAGGCCTATCCACAGTGCCAACTTATAACTAAATCTGAGGGTGGTGCGATGGGGATGTTCCCTTGGCAGCAACGTTTCGCCTGGTCGTGTTAGACATTTACAGTGGTCCCGGGAAATTAAGGCAGACGAAATGTTCAAACCTAGAGAAGTTCAGAGAAGTAAAAACTCAGACAGCACTAGACGAATAAGTGACGAAAGGAATAGACTAAAAAAAAAAAAATTCGCATCAGAAAGGAATTAACTGAATGGGTAGACATGTTGTACACGTACGAACAAGCAAACGATTACAGTTTCAGAAAAAATGGATGATTTATTCAATAGAAACACCTGGCGAACTGAGCAAGTCAATAAAATGTTGGTCCTCCTCTGGTTGTTTTCCAACAGTTATTCAGCTTGGCATTTACTGATTGTATTGTACTGTATGTTAACCGGGGACCTAGAAACGACGGAGAGGCTCCGTTCCCGCCGCAGCCGCAGTGATCCACAACACCACGACAGCTACCGCAGTCCACTTCACCCCTCCGCCGCCTCACACCGAACCCAGGGTTATTGTGCGGTTCGGCCCCCGGTGGACTTCCCAGGGAACGTCACACACCAGACGAGTGTAACCCCTATGTTTGCGTGGTAGAGTAATGGTGGTGTACGCGTACGTGGAGAACTTGTTTGTGCAGCAATCGCCGACATAATGTAACTGAGACGGAATAAGGGGAACCAGCCCGCATTCGCCGATGCAGATGGGAAACCGCCTAAAAAACATCCACAGACTGGCCGGTTCACCAGACCTCGACACAAATCCGCCGGGCGGATTCGTCCCGGGGACCAGGCGCTCCTTCCCGCCCGGAAAGCCGTGTGTTAGACCGCACGGCCAACCGGGCGGGCTGGCATTGACTGTCGTTGGATGTCCTTCTGAGGGATATCACGACAAATTCTGTCCAATTGGCGTGTTGGAACGGCAAAGTCCAGAATTGCTTGGAGGGCTCTGCGCATAATGCTCCAAACATTCTCAACTCGGAGAGTGCCGGCGATCTTGCTGGCCAAGGTAGGGTTTGTCAAGCACGAAGACAAACGCTAGAAACTCTCGCTGTGTGAGTGTGAGTGTGTGTGTGTGTGTGTGTGTGTGTGTGTGTGTGTGTGAGGGGGGGGGGGGGGGCGGTGGCGCATTATCTTGCTGAAATGTAAGTGCAGGATGACTTGCCTTGAAGTTCAACAAAGAGGGGCACGGAATGTCGTCGACATACCGCGGATGCTGTAAGGGCGAAGCGGATGACAACCAGAGGGGTCCTGCTATGAAAGGATGTGGCACAATGGCTCCACAGACCATCACTCCTGGGCTGTCGGGCCTTATGGCGGGGGACAATCAGGTTGGTATCCCACTCCTGGCTGCGGCGTCTTCAGACGCATCTTCGGCCTGGAGTCTCATTAACTGGAGCTGAGTTGTCTTCAATGAGTTCCGCTTCGAACTCAGCCCAAATAACCTTCGAAGACACGTCTGGAGATGCCCAGACAGCGGTGGGATACCAAACAGACGTATCACATTTATCGCTTTTCCGTCCAATTCGGAAAATTTCTTTTCTCTGAAGGCAGTCAGGTCAATGAAATACCTGGCAATATGCGTACACCACGATTACAAGAGAAACGATCATACACTACTGGCCATTAAAATTGCTACACCAAGAAGAAATGCAGATGACAAACGGGTATTCATCGGACAAATATATTATACTAGAACTGACATGTGATTACATTTTCACGCAATTTGGGTGCATAGATCCTGAGAAATCAGTACCCAGAACAAGCACCTCTCGCCGTAATAACGGCCTTGATACGCCTGGTCATTGAGTCAAACAGAGCTTGGATAGCGTGTACAGGTACAGCTGCTCGTGCAGCTTCAACACGATACCACAGTTAATCAAGAGTAGTGACTGGCGTATTGTGACGAGCCAGTTGCTCGGCCCCATTGACCAGGCGTTTTCAGTTGGTGAGAGATCTGGAGAATGTGCTGGCCAGGGCAGCAGTCGAACGTTTTCTATATCCAGAAAGGCTCGTACAGAACCTGCAACATGCAGTCGTGCACTATCCTGCTGAAATGTAGGGTTTCACAGGGATCAAATGAAGGGTACAGCCACGGGTCGTAACACACCTGAAATGTAACGTCCACTGTTAAAAGTGCCGTCAATGCGAACAAGAGGTGACCGAGACGTGTAACCAATGGCATCCCATACCATCACGCCTGGTGATACGCCAGTATTGCGATGACGAATACACGCTTCCAATATGCGTTCACCGCGATGTCGCCAAACACGGATGCGACCGTCATGATGCTGTAAACAGAACCTGGATTCATCCAAAAAAATGACGTTTTGTCATTCGTGCACCCAGGTTCGTCGTTGAGTACACCATCGCAGGCGCTCCTGACTCTGAGCACTATGCGACGTAACTTCTGAGGTCATCAGTCGCCTAGAACTTAGAACTAATTAAACCTAACTAACCTAAGGACATCACACACATCCATGCCCGAGGTAGGATTCGAACCTGCGACCGTAGCGGTCGCTCGGTTCCAGACTGCAGCGCCTAGAACCGCACGGCCACTACGGCCGGCGCAGGCGCTCCTGTCTGTGATGCAGTGTCAAGGGTAACCGCAGCCATGGTCTCTGAGCTGATAGTCCATGCTGCTGCAAACGTCGTCGAACTGTTCGTGCAGATGGTTGTTGTCTTGCAAACGTCCCCATCTGTTGACTCAGGGATCGAGATGTGGCTGCACGATCCGTTACAGCCATACGGATAAGATGCCTGTCATCTCGACTGCTAGTGATACGAGGTCGTTGGGATCCAGCACGGCGTTCCCTATTACCCTCCTGAACTCACCGATTCCATATTCTGCTAACAGTCATTCGATCTCGACCAACACGAGTAGTAATGTCGCGATACGATAAACCGCAATCGTGATAGGCTACAATCCGACCTTTATCAAAGTCGGAAACGTGATGGTACGCATTTCTCCTCTTTAGACGAGGCATCACATCAACGTTTCAGCAGGCAACGCCGGTCAACTACTGTTTGTATGTGAGAAATCGGTTGGAAACTTTCTTCATGTCAGCACGTTGTAGGTGTCGCCACCGACGCCAACCATGTGTGAATGCTCTGGAAAGCTAATCATTTGCATATCACAGCATCTTGTTCCTGTCGTTTAAATTTCTCGTCTGTAGCACGTCATCTTCGTGGTGTAGCAATTTTAATGGGCAGTAGTGTATAAAACTAATATTCTGAGTATATGCTGATACCAGACTGAGATTCATTTGAGGAATTACCCATCAGGAAGGGCAATCCCCACACGGAGGATATCGTTATCACAAACCTATTTGGACCGTTACTTTAAAATTGCTAATCAGTATAGGATCTTTAGCAAATATGACTGACAGAAGAAACAGACAAGATCCAAAGAACAGCAGCGCATTACTTTAGACATTCGTTTAGTAAGCATGAATGCATTCTGAAGATGACCATCCAATTGCAGAGGCTTGGTGCATCAAAGAATGGTTTATCGCTAAAATTCAGAGAGCGTACGTTTCTAGAACATTCAATCAATATATTGCTTCCTCCTTAATGATTATTGCGAACAGACCATGAAGGGAAAATTTAAGATCTTCGAGATACTTGTCAACAGTCTTTATTCACGAGCACCACTCGCGACAGTACTACATCAAAAGCCGTTTGAAACACACCTCTACATGACTTATGTATACACGTAGATACAAAAGTGGGACAGGAATGTCAAATGAAGCAGAAAATTGCTAGTATTAGAAATAGGCAGAAAATATGCAGCCACGGATAACAGATGGTAAACTGCAATTAAAGAAACGACTAAAATGTAATAGCCTTGAAAGTGAATACCATTAATACAACTCTCTCCGGATTGGAATTTTCTGTAAATGTAGGAAATCTGATGTTGGCATTGTAACATAAAATCGGACTTACTAACTAAATTAATGCTGTAGAATATGCACAATATTGTACATCTCATTTATATCAACAATCATTTTTGGCAAAAAAACCAAGGAGTAAAATGATTTGAGACGAAAAGAAAATTGAGTAATTCAGAGTGAAAATAAAGTAAGAATATGGAAACAATAGTGGAGAATCTGTACAGCTGCTCAGAAGAAAAGAAATAGGTTGACATTGTCTCTAAGTCAAATGCCAATCAAATCCTGAATAACAAAGGTTATAAATTTAAGGATTACAACAGATCTTGTTTGAGTCACATAAATGCCACTAACAAATTAGACCAGCTGGAAAACAGGACGTGGTGCAATAACATAAATTTCAAAAAGCTTTCAACGAATTTCCAACGGACGTGTGACGAGATACCTAATGATGAAATAATAGCGGCAATGTAACGGTCATCAAGCTAAATGACGGAGGATGAACTACATAAGCACACGAAAGAAATTAATGTAACTACAGAAATCCCATCAGTCTTTTAAAAGAAAATAATTACGAAGAAGTGAATGGTTGTTTACTATACAATCAGTTTACTATCATATGCATCAAAAATATTCACAAGAGTATTTTATCGAATAATGGACTAAGCGAGATGGCGCAGTGGTTAGCACTCTGGACTCGTAATCTGGAGGACGAAGTTTCAAATCCGCATCCGGCCATCAAGATTTAGTTTTTCCAAGCTTTCGCTAAATCACTTCAGGCAAACGCCGGGGTGGTTCCCTCGAAAGGACACGGCCGATTTACTTTCCCATTCTTGACACAATCGGAGCTTGTGCTCCGTCTCTAATGACCTCGATGTCGACGGGCCGTTAACCACAACCTTTCTTCCTTCCTTCTTCCATTCTTCCTTCGAAAAATGGAATAGAAAATTGAAATTAGATCAAGAGAGAGCCAGTTTGTATCGAGGAGGAGGGTGGACACTCAAGAGGCAATGTTAATACTGCTGTTAAAAGAAAAAAAGGAAACATACACCACATTATTATACTTGGAAAAGGCTTCTGATAATGTGGAATGGAGTAAAATGTTTAATTGTTAATTTTTAGGTAGTATGGTATCAACTAGAGAGTACAATTCAGTATTTTTATGAGAAACAACTTTCCATGTGGGAGCTGTATGCGACGGATAGAAAAGCATCATAAACACTTTAGTGACCACAAAACTGGCGACCTTCAAAAATGAACACGAAACGAGTTATGCGCGTAATGAAATGAAATGTGTTCGGAATTATGCCTAATGGCTAAACAAAGTACATGAACAAAATGGAAACTAAAGAATGAGCTGCAAGTGGGCATTTCATGTCGCTTAATATTAAACTTCGACAAGAAGAAGAAGAAGGAGAAGAAGAAGAAGCAGACAACAAATTTCACATTCTCGGATGTACAATAGTTAATGAAGGAAGAATCTGGGAAGACATAGTACGAAGGATTACATAAGGCAAGAAAGCTTTCAATAAAAGTAAGTTACAACATTCAAAAACATAAACAATAAGTCCAGAAAAAGATCTAAAGCTACATTTGGAGCACAGCTAATATGGTCGCGAAACATGGACAATAGTGAAGACAGAAATGAACAAAAAAAAGTGTAGAAGCTTTTGAAATGTGCTGTCACAGGGGACTGTTGAAGATTTAATAGACTGATAGAGTATCGAATGTATACTTTCTGCTCAAGTCACTGAGGAAAATATGCCGAATAAAGAATTTTGCGAATCGTAGAGAAACAACGGTTGAGCACATATGACGACCTGAGTCGTTGCTAGAAACCGTAGTTGAAGGATGATCCAAAGAAAGAATCGCAGTAGGTTATGCTGAAATGAAGAGAAAATTATGAGAAACGACAGTGTTGGAGATCCGCATCGAACTATTCGTAAAGTTAATATCCCACACAACATCAAACGGATTAAAAAATGTGTCTTTTAAAAGTACGTACGTATAAACTGAGGTGACAAAAGTTAAGGAATACCTCGTAATATCATGTCGGACCTTCTTTTGTCCGCGTAGTGCAGGAACTCGACGTGACATGCACTTACAAGTCGTTGGAAGTCAACTGCAGAAATATTGAGCCATGCTGCCTCTACAGTGTGATTTTCTCCACCATGTACAATCTCCAGGGATTGATCGAGGACAGGGTACAAACAGAAAAGGTCTAATGATCTTATGTCTGGAAATGTATGGTTTCCATGCTAGAGACCACTTACTCAACCATACTTTGTTACAGAGACTGCGTTCTAATACGCGCTGCAGCGTGCAGCCCGTCGTGTGTGGGACAATATGCAGAGTATGCAGAGCCTTCACAGTATGGTGACAGCGAATCATCAGCTTCGGTGCAGCCGGAGTGTGTGGGCAGGGATAATTGGTGACCGTATTTAGGGACCAGTCTTCCTTCCACGTCGCCTAACAGGCCGGAACTAACTGCGTTTCATGCGGGTGACTTTGCCTCCCCTGCTGGAAGAAGTGCCATTGATGATTGGAAGGATTCCGTGTCTGCTACATGACAATGCTCCAGCCTACTTCGCCGTTAACGTTCGGACGTGTCTCAATCGTATCTTCCCTGGTCGATGGCTCGGACGAGGGGGTCCAGTTGTAATGCCTGCGCGTTCATTGGATCTCAACTCGTGCGATTTATGGTTATGGGGCCGTCTCAAAAGTATCGTGCACTCAGACCCCATTCCAGATGTGGAAACCCTGGAGCAGCGTATTCATGCTGCTTTTGACACTGTTCGGATGCAGCCTGGCAGTCGTAAACATGTGAGACAGTGAGACAGAACATACTACGGCGCGTACACGAATGCGTTGAGGCACATGGAAACCAGTTACAACACATACTGTAACTGTGGCTGCATGGTACAGCGCGTATTAGACCGCAGTCTCTGTAACAATGTATGACTAAATAAATGGTCTTTCGCAAGGAAACCATACATTTCCGGACATAAGTTCATTAGACCTTTTTTGTTCCGTATCCTCTCTTCGACTAATCCCTAGAGTTTGTACGCGGTGGAAAAAATCACCTTGTATTGCCATCCATAATTGCGAGAGTGTTGCCGGTGCAGCTTTTTGTGCGCTAACTGACATCTCGATTATGTCCCATAAATGTTCGATGGTATTCAAGTCGGGGGATCTGGGTGGCCAAATCATTCGCTCGAAGCGTCGAAAATGTTCTTCAAACCAGTCGCGAACAACTGTGGCGCTGTGACACAGAGGACTGTCATCCATAAAACTTCCACCGTTGTGTGGGAATGTACCACGCGCCCATTGCGTCTAGCTCCAACAACAATTTCACGTTCAAAGTCTGTTATTCCCCGATTCCCCGTTGTGCGACCATAATCACGTCGGAAACCTTTTCACGTTCATCACGTTCTGTACGATATTCGATTCGATATCGTCCGTGAAATAGTTAGCTCTGGTGTCCGCTGGATGGCTGGTCAGAACTGCTTGGGCTATTATGTTGAGGGAATGCATTTAAATCCAGCAGAGGGGACGCCAGTCGCATGAGTATGTCATTGGAAGATATCAGACTCATACTGCAACAAAACTGATGGAGACGGTTGTAGAAGACTGCAGGAAAAGAGGAAGACGTTAATGATTAACTATAAAACCACTTCAGCTGAGTAACTCGTGTACGCAGCGTGCCGTGTCTGGTCGTCTTACTTCCGCCAAGCGGTCGGCAGAATGTTCATCGTTTTTGTTCAAAATGTTCAAATGTGTGTGAATTCCTAAGAGACCAAACTGCTGAGGTCATTGGTCCTAGACTTACACACTACCTAAACGGACTTAAGCTAAGTTGTGCTAAGGACGACAAACACACACCCATGCCCGAGGGAGGACTCGAACCTCCGGCGGGAGAGACCGCGCAATTCGTGACATGGCGCTTCAAACCGCGTGGCACCATTGTTTTTGAATTTGGTCTTAACACTGCATACGACAACCAGGCCATACGTATCATGACTGCAGCACACCTCGGCGGCCTGAAGATGTTCTTCGAACGAAACCGGCTTAACTCAATAAAGATGTAATAATAGGGCTGAGGTTCAAAAATGGCTCTGAGCACTATGGGACTTAACTTCTGGGGTCATCAGTCCCCTAGAACTTAGAACTACTTAAACCTAACTAACCTAAGGACATCAGATACATCCATGCCCGAGGCAGGATTCGAACCTGCGACCGTATCGGACGCGCGGTTCCAGACTGTAGTGCCTAGAACCGCTCGGCCACCTCGGCCGGCATAGGGCTGAGGCGTTTTTTTTTTATTAATCATTAACTTTAGTGTCAGCTTTGGTGATCAATGTGATCACGAAAGGCGAACCGCTAGATCGACTGTGGTCAAGGCAACAGGAGGGATAAACGGTTGACGGAGGGGTACGAGGACTGTGTTAAATGGAAGAAACTTGCCAAAAATATGGACTACAAGCAGAAGCGGAATCTGGTGGGCAACTTAGTAAACGAAATGAGGAAGTTTTGCCTGGCAGCAGCATAATGGCCTTATAATTACAAACAGGTACGATCACCTATTTGTACTAGTTTTAGCAAAGAAAGAGTACAAATAACGCGTCCCATGGAGGTCACGTAGTAGAGTGGATAAGACCTGTACAACGAAAATTACGCACGTTTTAATTTAAAAAATACAACTGTTTATTACATATTTTTAGCATACTGAAGTCTTTTAACAAGCCAATCGACAATACTAAACATACACGTGCCGAGCTAATTGTCTGCGGAGATTTTACGTCAACACGTTTTCATTCTAGGTGTTAAATGAATACTTTTTGCCAGTCATTGCAGCTTGTGGAGAAAGTGATTAACAAACTCCTTTTCTGAAAAACCTTGCTATGTTAGTAGTACACCTGACACACAATGCGATTACGTTAGGCCTATTTTTAATCAGAAGTGCCTATGTTACTTTGCTGTTGATGCGTTAATTTCTTCGTTTATAAGGAACTTAAATTTTCGACATGAAATCGAAGCCAAAAGTTACCAATAGTCCTTACGACATTGCAGTAACTGGTTGCTCATGCTGGATTGTAATCAGAGATATCATAACGCCTGATCTGTACCTTTGGAAACGAAATACTGAGAAAATTCGTAAAATGAGTACAAAAATGTGATGAGATGTTGACTGCTGGGGAGTGCAACACAACTTCAATGGAAGGGGTTCGTCGTTAAGGGAAAAAAAAGGCACGGCCGACTTTATTCACCATTATCCCCCGATACAAACTTAGTTTCTAATGGTTTCATCTTTGACGGGACGTAAAATCCTACTCTTCCTTTGTAATGAAACGTGTCGAAAAAAAACTGCACTGTCAGTTGCGTGAAAAACAGACCGTAGTAGATGTCGTTTTTTAAATTTTCATTTTGCAACACGTTGTAGGATTCAGTTAGCTCAATACGTACAATTGTACCTACTTATAGAATGTCTGAAAAGTACAAAAATGACTGACGATTGAATTTTTGTAAAGAACTCATGTGTTACACGTGTTTAAAATGTCATACGTAGGAATAAACGCGCTTGTCTGCAGTATGCTACAAATAAGGTCTATATGACTATCAGCTCAAATAGCACAAAATGCAACGAATAGTTTATCGGTTGTCCAGTGCCTTATAAAAACATGGATACACAAATTTCGTTGAGGTTTCTGAGAGAACATGCATAGCTACTGCAGTGTTGTATCGGTTATGCATGTTTTCTCCTTTCTGGCCCCTTGTATTCCGTACTTTATTAGGTATTGGATCGGCCACACATTTTCGTAACGGATACTTGTGACTCTTCTAGAAGTCCACATTCATTGACGAACGCTGCGTAACTCAGCAGTATTACGCCATTCACGAACATGCGTATAAATCCAAGTTCTTTCGGATGTATTGCTGCGCCATAATGTAAAATAAAACAAAGAGGTGACGTTCAGACAGACCTCCAACTTTCACTGTCAACTATGTGGATTTGACCCCGGTTCCTCCCGAGTACGTGTTCATTATCTCAGCCACTGCACTACCTGGCTTCGTTAGGACCTACGATTCCAGGATATGATAAGTGATTTGCGAGTTTAGAATTAGCGCACAACGACAGTGTGTTCGATGCGAATGGTACCCGCCCAATTTGGGTTCTGTTATGTCAACTGCAAATCATCTCATGCTACTCGAGCCACAGGAATAGTATTCTGGCCTCGTGTGCAAAAGGATTAGATTAGATTAGATTAATACTAGTTCCATGGATCATGAATACGATATTTCGTAATGATGTGGAAAGAGTCAAATTTTCCAATACATGACATAATTAAGTTAATTTAACAACATAATTAAGTTAATATAACAATTTTTTATTTTTTTGTTTTTTTAATTTTTTTGTAATTTTTTTGTTTGGATTTTTTTCTTTTTTTCTTAATTTATATCTAAAAATCCCTCTATGGAGTAGAAGGAGTTGTCATTTAGAAATTCTTTTAATTTCTTCTTAAGTACTTGTTGGTTATCTGTCAGGCTTTTGATACTATTTGGTAAGTGACCAAAGACTTTAGTGGCAGTATAATTCACCCCTTTCTGTGCCAAAGTTAGATTTAATCTTGAATAGTGAAGATCATCCTTTCTCCTAGTATTGTAGTTATGCACACTGCTATTACTTCTGAATTGGGTTTGGTTGTTAATAACAAATTTCATAAGAGAGTATATATACTGAGAAGCTACTGTTAATATCCCTAGATCCTTAAATAAATGTCTGCAGGATGATCTTGGGTGGACTCCAGCTATTATTCTGTTTACACGCTTTTGTGCAATAAATACTTTATTCCTCAGTGATGAATTACCCCAAAATACGATGCCATTGCAAGCAATGAGTGAAAATAGGCATAGTAAGCTAATTTACTAAGATGTTTATCACCAAAATTTGCGATGACCCTTATTGCATAAGTAGCTGAACTCAAACGTTTCAGCAGATCGTCAATGTGTTTCTTCCAATTTAATCTCTCATCAATGGACACAAATAAAATTTTTGAATATTCTACCTTAGCTATATGCTTCTGATTAAGGTCTATATTTATTAATGGCGTCATACCATTTACTGTACGGAACTGTATGTACTGTGTCTTATCAAAATTCAGTGAGAGTCCGTTTACAAGGAACCACTTAGTAATTTTCTGAAAGACATTACTGACAATTTCATCAGTTAATTCTTGTTTGTCAGGTGTGATTACTATACTTGTATCATCAGCAAAGAGAACTAACTTCGCCTCTTCATGAATATAGAATGGCAAGTCATTAATATATATTAAGAACAACAAAGGACCCAAGACCGACCCTTGTGGAACCCCATTCTTGATAGTTCCCCAGTTTGAGGAATGTGCTGATCTTTGCATATTATGAGAACTGCTAATTTCAACTTTCTGCACTCTTCCAGTTAGATGCAAATTAAACCATTTGTGCACTGTCCCACTCATGCCACAATACTTGAGCTTGTCCAGCAGAATTCTGGTTATTCTACTACAAATCATCTTGACTGTGAATGATGTAAATGATCAAGAAAAATAAAAATTTCCACAATTAGCGCTGACCTTATATCTTAAAGCATGCTTCTATATATAACATAATGGGCGCCAGGGAAGTAAAACAGATTGCCATCCGCGGGACCCTCGCGACGGAACGTAAAATCAATGCGCCAGAACCATTGAGACGGCTAATGGGCTATCATTTGACGCAGTTTTATTGCGAGGCTCTTCGGATAGTCTGACGTCACGTTGTCGAAAACAATCCAGCGGAGCTTTTCGCCATACCATGCCATCAAATGCACCATCTCACGAAGTTCGTGTCACAGTCGTTTTTCGTCTTCCATTGAAAGGGTACAGTACCGCCCGACATTGAAAATAGGCACAACATTCTTCGTTATTCTTGTCAGAACAACGTATTTTTTGTAATAATAACTCAATTTCACTTATACACCGAAGCTGGATACCAGTGTAGGAAAGAATGACAATTTATTTATTTAATTGATCACATGTGCACTCCCACAAAATAAATCCCTACATCCAATTTGGTGAGATCTACGAAATGAATGAATGTATGGTCGTCTGCTAACCACAGATACTGAATGTGCAATATATGATCATCTTTGAGACGGTCCTTTGGTCACCTTACAGGTATGCTCCGTAAAGACAAAACAGTGGATAGAATGGTATGCATGTGGAATATTTAAGAGTAGTTTGGAATAATAATTTCTCTATTTCAGGAACTTTTGTGGGGAGAATTAAATGTCAGGCAGGTAATATTAAGGGGACCGTAGTAATCTTCGCAAGTGACCAACGGTCACAATGAAACCACGTGTAGCTAGAAGTTGAAATACTTCAGAGTGCATGAGTTAATCTTTATTACTGGTGTGTGTACTATAAGTTGGAAATACTAAAGAAATGGCGTGTGCAGGACTTGAAATTAGAGACGAGTACTTTCACGTGGTGAGTACTGTGTGAGTCTCAATCTGTGTATGAGACAAAGGATAAGGAGAAGTACTCGTCCATGCTATCAGTTGAGGACTCGCGTGTGTGATGAATATGTTCTTAATATTACTTTGCGTGTTATGTTTCCGTGTGACGCTTGATTCAAACCATAATACTCTGAGAGTGAGGCAAGGTGAGTCAGCCGTCTATCCAGCAACGCCACTTGGCTTGCATTGCACAGGAAGACGTGCATATATCCTCCAGAGTTCATAGTAGGAAAGAAAAGTTACGAAGTGGGACAGTGTCGTGTGAAACTGGGATGAATACTAATTGAAGTGGGAAAGCTGAAAGTGATGTAACTATAACGTTGTGATTATTCCTTGCGTTGTATTCCATGTGTGGTGTATTTCATGTAATTTAAGTATGTGTGGTTTGCATGGGAGAGTAACAAGATAGGTTCAGAGGCAGTGGGTTATGCATGTTCCTTTTTGTACCGCTCGGTCTGGAGGAAATTTTCGTGATGATGGGTGTGAGAGTCGAAGTGTGAGATATAGCAAAAGATCCACCATGCTATCCAGAAAGTGCACTGTAGTGTTAGATAATTACGAGACCATAAGATAGAGAATCACCAATGTAAAGCCATGCCCACTGGGCGGAGTTTCTCATGTGCAATTGTTGTAGAAAATGTAATGGTGTGTTTAGGTTATAGAATTTATCGGAATAAAAAAGATAGTGAAAAGAAAAAGATTGGTGGCCTTTTCCTTCCAATTGTATGTTGTCATGATATCCAGAATTTATAATGTGTGCGCCATTCATATTCAGTGCGATGGCCACGTGTTGATCGAAGCCGTTAAATAAGAAAGAAAATGTGGTATTGCCAGTGCGTAGTGAACAGAGTTGTGTAAATTACTAATAGTCAGAAGTGCGTTTCCGTTTCCGTTGCGTAATATTCAAACAGGAGAATAACTTGTAAATTAATTGTGAGTACTAGAGTTCATGTTACTCGATAAATAAGAATGAGTCCACTCGCTTGGCAGACCACTCATCTTGCAGGCCTGACTGCTTGATGCCACAGTATGAGCAAGGTATGTGGTTGCCTCTCACCATTTTCGTATCAACGCAGAAGACAAAAAATACTGTACACCGAAAGCATCAACTTTTGCTTTTTGTTCAAATTAGAAGCTCCAAAACAAAGAAGCTGGCAAAGAGACGTTCATATACAAACATCTGGAATGCGTGCTACGACGCGCTGCCTGTGACGCCCTGTTTTTGAGACAAACAAGCAGAACTTCGAAAGGTTAAGGCAGTGGATACAAATGAATAAACCACAGTCGCGTTACCAATTTATTACCACCCGAACATTTAAGACAAGGAAACCACCACGATCCAACCATCAAAGGTGATTTAATCGTAACAGTCATCATCTTTTACTAGGGAAGTGGGCTTATCAACAAATGAAAAACAGTATCAGAAAAGAAAATTGTGCTGACTGTCAGAAAGACATTCAGAATCCAGTTACGAAAAGATTTAAACCAGTAAAGATTCAAATTAATATACAGGGTGGTTTTTTTCCACCGTGTACGAACTCTAGGTATTGATCAAGGAGAGGATACGGAACAAAAAAGGTCTAATGAATCTATGCCCGGAAATGCATGGTTTCCATGCGAAAGATCATTTATTCTGTAATATACTGTTACAGAGACTGCGGTCTAACACGCGCTGTACCATGCAGCCACAGTTACAGTTGTTGCTGTTGTCTTCAGTCCAGGGACTGGTTTAACGCAGCTCTCCATGCAACTCTCTATCCTGTGCGAGCTTCTTCATCTCTAAGTTACTGCAACCTGCATCCTTATGAATCTGCTTAGCGTATTCATCTCTTAGTCCTACCAATTTTACCCTCCACGCTTCCCTCCAGTAGTAAA
This sequence comes from Schistocerca piceifrons, assembly GCF_021461385.2. Classification (NCBI taxonomy): domain Eukaryota; kingdom Metazoa; phylum Arthropoda; class Insecta; order Orthoptera; family Acrididae; genus Schistocerca; species Schistocerca piceifrons. The sequence goes on from NC_060141.1 coordinate 166,754,217, forward strand.
TTGGTGATCCCTTGGTGCCTCAGAACACGTCCCACAGTTACAGTATGTGTTGAAAATGGTCTCCATGTGCCTCAACGCTTGCGTGTACGCTCTTCAGCATGTTCTGTCTCACACGTTCACATCGGACAGGCTGCAGCCGAACAGTGTCAAAGGCAGCATGAGTACGCTGCTCCGGTGTCTCTGCATCTGAAATGGGCTCTGCCTACACCATACCATTCATGATACTTTTGAGATGGCCACATAACCAGAAATCGCACGGATTGAATTCCGGTGAGAACAAGCAGGCCATGCAACTCGTCCGATCCATCCACCGAGAAGACACGATTGAGATGCGTCTGGGACGTCAAGGACGAAGTGGGCTGGACCAGTGTCATATAGCAGCCACATAACCATTCGAATCATCAATGACACTTCTTTCAGCAGAGGAGGCAAAGTCATTCGCAAGAAACCCTCATAATTCCGGCTTGTTAGGCGACCTCGACGGAAGACTGATCCCAAAACACCAATTATCCCGGCCCACACATTATAACAATGCCGATGATTCACTGTCATCATATCATGAGTGTTCTGCCTACTGTCCCACAGTTAACTGTTATGAAAGCTGAAGATAGCACTCATCGTAAAGGTGGCTGTTAGGTTGTTTGGGTTGTTGTTGGGGAAGGAGACCAGACAGCAAGGTCATCGGTCTCATCTGATTAGGGAAGGACGGGGAAGGAAATCGGCCGTGCCCTTTCAAAGGAACCATCCCGGCATTTGCCTGGAGCGATTTAGTGAAATCACGGAAAACCTTAATCAGGATGGCCAGAAGCGGGATTGAACCGTCGTAAAGGTGGCCTCGTCTGTGAAATGGGTGGATGCCACAAATCCCGGAATCGTGGTTGCCTGGGGGGAAAAAAAAAAACAGTGACACAACGCTCCCGATGTAGGAAGTCTCTCACTAGTAAGCCCTGCACACACTGTAAATGATACGGGTAGTAACAATTGTCATGGAGAATGTTCCACACTGTCATCTGCCGGTCCATGCCTGGTACTGACACGGCGGTCGCCTTCCGCAGTCTTAATCACTTTTTCCTCCAAATCTGATGTCCAAACATGTCGGGCACGTTCATGAGTTCCTGCTTCCTGAAATGACCCTGTATCAGACAAACAGCTAACAGTGTTGCAACAGTTGAATGCTTTGGTTGTTGCCGGCGGGGACAGGTCTCCCGATACAACCGTGCTGCCCGTCGACCGTCGCCATTTGCCTTTCCGTAAGTAAACACTATGTCGGTGTCGATTCGAATGCGGAACCACAGTGTACAACGCTGCATCACATCCACTATAAGGTGAGTCAGCAAGGGAAGTGAATCGGACTCCAGGAGGAAACAATGCATACTGCAGCTCTGCTGTGGCTGCATGGTACAGCGCGTATTACACCGCAGTCTCTGTAACAATGTATTATTGAATAAATGGTATCTAGCATGGAAACCATGCATTTTCGGACATAAGTTCATTAGACCTATTTTTTTCCGTATCCTCTTATCGATCAAGCTCTAGAGTTTGTACACGGTGGAAAAAAAAATCACCTCTGTCTCAAGCTAGTTACCTCGCGTTGCCTATCGAACATCCTTTTTGCAGTTTATGAGCCTCTCGATTTCTCTTTTTTGAAATTAAATACTTACCATCTCACCTTGAACCTAAGAAATAATCCGACGAGCCTCATGATGTAGTCGCACCTGTAATTGGGTCTAGAACCATCTATAGCTCTTTCGTTGCTATAGTCGCTCTTTAAAAAATAAAAACGACATTTCAGAGAAGAACCTTGGGGCTCTTCATATTACTCTATAAATATGCAATAAGCACCGTCTCTCCTACGCAACAGCCAAATTAAAAGCCGGTTACTTTCTCTCGGGTATCACTAGAATCTCTTTTATGTTGTATCTTCCTTTTTCATCTTATTTTCGTTCTGATACATTCTTTTGTCATGAGTGACTGGAATTCGATAGTAGGAAAATGGAGAGAAGGATACGTAGTAGGTGAATATGGGATGGGGGGGAAGAAATGAAAGAGGACGCCGCCTGGTAGAATTTTGCACAGAGCGTAACTTAATCATAGCTAAAACTTGGTTCGAGAATCATAAAAGAAGGTTGTATACATGGAAGAAACCTGGGGATGCTGACAGGTTTCAGATATAATGGTAAGACAGTGATTCAGGAACCAGGTTTTAAATTGTAAGACTTTTCCAGGGGCAGATGTGGACTGTGGCCACAATCTATTGGTTATGAACTGTAGATTAAAACTGAAGAAACTGCAAAAAGCTGGGAATTTGAGGAGATGGGAACTGGATAAACTGAAAGAACCAGAGGCTGTAGAGAGCTTCAGGGAGAGCATTAGGGAACGATTGAAAAGAATGTGGGAAAGAAATACAGTAGAAGAAGAATGGGCAGCTTTGAGAGACGAAATAGTGAAGGTAGCAGAGGCTCAAGTAGGGAAAAAGACGAGGCCTAATAGAAATCCTTGGGTAAAAGAAGAGATATTGAATGTAATTGATGAAAGAAGAAAATATAAAAATGTAGTAAATGAAGCAGGCCAAAAGGAATACAAACGTCTCAAAAATGAGATCGAGAGGAAGTGCAAAATGGCTAAATAGGGGTGGCTAGAGGACAAATGTAAGGATGTAGAGGCTTATCTCACTAGGGGTAAGATACATACTGTCTACAGGAAAATTAAAGAGACCTTTTGAGAAAAGAGAACGACTTGGCTGAATATCAAGATCTCAGATGGAAAACCAGTTCTAAGCAGAGAAGGGAAAGTAGAAAGGTGGAAGGTATATAGAGGGTCTATACGAGGGCGATGTTCTTAAGGACAATGTTATAGAAATGGAAGAGAATGTAGATGAAGGTGAAATGGGAAAAATGATACTGCGTGAAGAGTTTGACAGATCACAGAAAGACCTAAGTCGAAACAAGGCCCCTGGAGTAAACAACATTCCATTAGAACTACTGACAGCCTTGTGAGAGCCAGTCCTGACAATACTCTACCATCTGGTGAGCAAGATGTATGAGACAGGGGAAATACCCTCAGACTTCAAGAAGAATATAATTATTCCAATCCCAAAGAAAGCAGGTGTTGACAGATGTGAAAATTACCGAACTGTCAGTTTAATAAGCCATTGCTGCATAATACTAACACGAATTCTTTGCAGACGAATGGAAAAAATGGTAGAAGTCGACCTTGGGGAAGATCAGTTTGGGTTCCGTAGAAATATTGGAACACGCGAGTCAATACTGAACCTACGACTTAACTTAGAAAATAGATTAATGAAAGGCAAACCTACGTTTCTAGCATTTGTGGACTTAGAGAAATCTTTTGACAATGTTGACTGGAATACTCTCTTTCAAATTCTGAAGGTGGCAGGGGTAAAATTCAGGGAGCGAAAGGCTATTTACAATTTGTACAGAAACCAGATGGCAGTTATAAGAGTCGAGGGACATGAAAGGGAAGCAGTGGTTGGGAAGGGAGTGAGACACGGTTGCAACCTCTCCCCGATGTTATTCAATGTCTTTATTGAGCAAGCAGTAAAGGAAACAAAAGAAAAATTCGGAGTAGGAATTAAAATCCATGGAGAAGAAATAAAAACTTCGAGGTTCGCAGATGACATTGTAATTCTGTAGAGACAGCAAAGGACCTGGAAGAGCAGCTGAACGGAATGGACATGTTCTTGAAAGAAGGATATAAGATGAACATCAACAAAAGCAAAATGAGACTATTGGAATGTGGTCGAATTAAATCGGGTGATGCTGCGGGAATTACATTAGGAAATGAGACGCTTAAAGTAGTAAATGAGTATTGCTATTTGGGGAGCAAAATAACTAATGATGGTCGAAGTAGAGAGGATATAAAATGTAGACTGGCAAAGGCAAGGAAAGCATTTCTGAAGAAGTGAAATTTGTTAACATTGTGTATAGATTTAAGTGTCAGGAAGTATATCTGAAAGTATTTGTATGGAGTGTGGCGATGTATGGAAGTGAATCGTGGACGATAAATAGTTTAGACAAGAAGAGAATGGAAGCTTTCGAAGTGTGGTGCTGCAGAAGAATGCTGAAGATTAGATTGGTATATCACATAACTAATGAGGAGGTACTGAATAGAATTGGAGAGAAGAGAAATTTGTGGCACAACTTGACTAGAAGAAGGGATCGGTTGGTAGGGCATTTTCTGGGGTATCAAAGGATCACCAATTTAGTATTTAGTATAGTTTTTTAATATATTAGTATTGGAGGGCAGCGTGGAGGGTAAATATCGTAGAGGGAGACCAGGAGATGAATACACTAAAGAGATTCAAAAGGATGTAGGTTGGAGTAGGTACTGGGAAATGAAGAAGCTTGCACAGGATAGAGTAGCATGGAGAGCTGCATCAAACCAGCCGCTGGACTGAAGACCACAACAACAACATATTCTTTTGTTTGGGGTATTTGCAGTACCTCAGTTATCTCTTTTTGCAATCATGGCAACTCATAGCTTCAGCCCTACATAAGCCTGAGGCGTCTTGTCACGGTCCGCGCGTCTCACCCCCGTCGGAGGTTCGAGTCCTCCGTCGAGCATGGGTATGTGTGTTGTCGTTAGCGTAAGCTTAGGGACCGAGACCTCAGCAGTTTGATCCCATAAGACCTTACCACAAATTTCCCTACTTAAGCTTGCGCAACGACTGACATTAGTGTGCAGTTCTTCTATATTAATTACCTTGGCTCGTCAGTACTGCCTGATGGAAAATGTGTTACTGAAATTGTAGTTTTTGCTATCTGCATTTATATCTTCATCAATATCTACACTTCTCAAGATGGTGCATGACAGCACTTTCTGTACCATACCGCTATTGCTTTTCATTTTTAACTTCCTTGCGCTTGGTTTCTCGTAACCTGAACTATTTTCATTTCTTTGAAAGGTAGATGTAATTTTTCTTTGTAAGAAACTATCAGAATGACGAAAATCTCAGTTAAATTTGTTGTGTGCCATGTCGCTATTTCTCCATACTTCCAGTGGACAAAAGTGTGCCAGGCCAATTGAAAATGTCAATTGAATCTCAATAACTTTGTGACGACGAAGGGAGGCTCCTGTGGAGCCTAGGATTTCGAAAAGTTACAGGTTTAGTTCATGGCAATGACAAATTTGTAAACTAGGGAACTGACAGAAGCAATTTATACATCCAATTCCATTTGGGGTTCATTATCTCGTAGTTGTTACACTACTTTTAATTTCCAGAGAAAGGGAAGCAGTGCAAACGTAAAATTTCTAGAAGACGTCCAAGAAAGCCGCAAAGAGCAGCACTGATAGGCGATAAAAATCATTTAACCTGACAAGTTTCCAACAGAAGAAGTACTGAATGGACTTTGAAGCAAATAACAACGTCAAAACAAGCGCTCGGTTTTGTTTTTGTGAGTGCAGTCGGAGCAAGAGTCTTCTTCCTTACAGATACGTCTATATTTTTAGTCTCAATGCAAAATCATAAATAATACGGTATGATAATTTCACCGTTTCTTGCAAAAATATCGTCAGCGGCCGTTAACACACTGCCAATGGTTCTCGAAGCGAATAAGCACTTGCGCCAACTCTGAACGCTTCATATATGTGTAATATTTAGTCTTGTTACCATTCTGGCTGCATGAAAAGCAAAACACATGGGTTGGATTATTGGTAAAAATGTCTTCCTTTTTCTCGTCTTTAGTTTCTATCGTATCGAATAACCTACGAATACATCTATGTTAGCAATAAAAAGTTTATCGCTTTGAAAAATTTGGGAGGGGAACCAACGGCGTCTGTGAGTCTGTCAGTGACGGTCGAACATGTTTCTGTGCAGCGGATCAGATGATTCAATTTCACTTAATGCCCGAAATGAACATTTCGAAATGCAAAATCACACCACAACGTATAAAATGTGAATAAAATTGAGTCATGCTGGCTCGTTTCGATATCTGGTTCGCGGCTTACTGGCGTGACTTCACCGTCCTGACGCGCCATAAGGTGGCGCGACTGCGCGCCATTGCGAGTTGTGCAGTGATCTCTGAACCGACTGCAAGACCGGTCTCTCCGGGGAGAGGGAGAGAGGAAGAGACGACCGTTGGGCACGAGGCGGTGCCCGGGTTGAAATAGTCTGTTGCGGTGGAAGGCTGATCTACGGGGAACCCAGAAAGCTGGGTGTTTGGGAAGGTGTTTTTCTGGTGCATTCCACTCATGATGTAAGTGGGTCAGCCCAACGCATTCCTGGCGGTTTTATGCTGCATTAACTTGGACGCCGTGCGCCTCCTGCGAGCGTCTACATTTTCCTCGTGCATTTGGCAAGACGCTCGACCGCATGGTTGCTGATGGCGTGTGCTGTATTGGGGCTTCCTCTTGCGTCGTATTGCTCTCTGGCATTTTATTAATGTTACTGTGACTGTATTTGTTTCAATATAGGCTTAAGGTTTTCCATTTGTTATTGTAAGGATGTAGAGGATTATCTCACAAGGGTAAGATAGATACTGCCTACAGGAAAATTAAAGAGACCTTTGGGGAAAAGAGAACCACTTGTATGAATATCAAGAGCTCAGATGGAACCCATTTCTAAGCAAAGAAGGGAAAGCAGAAAGATGGAAGGAGTATATAGAAGGTCTATACAAGGGCGATGTACTTGAGGACAATGTTATGGAAATGGAAGAGGATGTAGATGAAGATGAAATGGGAGATATGATACTGCGTGAAGAGTTTGACAGAGCACTGAAAGACCTAAGTCGAAACAAGGCCTCCGGAGTAGACAACATTCCATTAGAACTACTGACAGCATTGGGAGAGCTACTCCTGACAAAACTCTACCATCTGGTGAGCATGATGTATGAGACAGGCGAAATACCCTCAGATTTCAAGAAGAATATAATAATTGCAATCCCACAGAAAGCAGGTGTTGATAGATGTGAAAATTACCGAACTATCAGTTTAATAAGTCACAGCTGCAAAATACTAACGCGAATTCTTTACAGACGAATGGAAAAACTAGTAGAAGCCGACCTCGGGGAAGATCAGTGTGGATTCCGTAGAAATATTGGAACACGTGAGGCAGTACTGACCCTCACAACTTATCTTAGAAGCTAGATTAAGGAAAGGCAAACCTACGTTTCTAGCATTTGTAGACTTAGAGAAAGCTTTTGACAATGTTGACTGGAATACTCTCTTTCAAATTCTGAAGGTGGCAGAGGTAAAATACAGGGAGCTAAAAGGCTATTTACAATTTGTACAGAAAGCAAATGGCAGTTATAAGAGTCGACGGACGGAAGGGAAGCAGTGGCTGGGAAGGGAGTGAGACAGGGTTGTAGCCTCTCCCCGATGTTATTCAATCTGTATATTGAGAATGCAGTAAAGGAAACAAAAGAAAAATTCAGAGTAGGTATTAAAATCCAAGGAGAAGAAATAAAAACTTTGAGGTTCGCGGATGACATTGTAATTCTGTCAGAGACAGAAAAGGACTTGGAAGAGCAGTTGAACGGAATTGATAGTGTCTTGAAAGGAGGATATAAGATGAACACCAACAAAAGCAAAACGAGGATAATGGAATGTAGTCGAATTAAGTCGGGTGATGCTGAGGGAATTAGAGAAGGAAATGGGACACTTAAAGTAGTAAAGGAGTTTTGCTATTGGGGGAGCAAAATAATTAATGATGGTCGAAGTAGAGAAGATAAAAAATGTAGACTGGCAATGGCAAGGAAAGCATTTCTGAAGAAGAGAAATTTGTTAACATCGAGTGTAGATTTAAGTGCCAGGAAGTCGTTTCTGAAAGTATTTGTATGGAATGTAGCCATGTATGGAAGTGAAAGATGGACGATAAATAGTTAGGACAAGAAGAGAATAGAGGATTTCGAAAAGTGGTGCTACAGAAGAATGCTGAAGATTAGATGGGTAGATCACATAACTAATGAGGAAGTATTGAATAGGATTGGGGAGAAGAGAAGTTTGTGGCACAACTTGACTAGAATACGAGCTCGGTTGGTATGACATGTTCTGAGGCATCAAGGGATCACCAATTTAGTATTGGAGGGCAGTGTGGAGGGTAAAAATCGTAGAGGGAGACCAAGAGATGAATACACTAAGCAGATTCAGAAGGATGTAGGTTGCAGTAGGTTCTGGGAGATGAAGAAACTTGCACAGGACAGAGTAGCATGGAGAGCTGCATCAAACGTCTCAGGACTGAAGACCACAGCAACAACAACATTGTTCCCCTATTAAGTTCTTTGCCACTCTAACCAAATAATTTGTAAAATTTCCTCTGCAAGTCGTGATTAGTGCCCTTCATGGTGACCTCATATTGTGTTTAATGTTATTGTACTTCGCTAAAGGTTTCGGGGTTCTTCAGTGTTGTTTTATACTCTCCCCTTCCAGGGTGCTACTATCATTTGAGTTTCTCCTCATTTGTGCTTAAACTTGATTATTAACTTAATGTTTGTTCATGTTTTGATATATATTCGTTTTAGTTATGTTTTAGATACGCGACGTGGACAGGTCTTCAGTTTGTTCATTGAGACCGTTAATAAGGAGAAATTGGTTAGCTGCTCACCATTGCTCTGTCTGATTCTGAGGTAAGGTCTCGTTTGACTTATTAATTGACTGCATGCGTCTCGGGCCTTACGTTCATGCCTCAATACCCAAAAATTTCGGGGATGCTGTTTGACCTTTCTCACAACCCCTCAGGGATTGTAATTATAAATATTTTCAGTTTAACTAATTGGTGTTGCAAACCTACAGGTTGCGCAACACCTTCCTTTTTCCAATCGGCGAATAAGAGGTCATTTTATACAGGAAGAAATTAAGGTCGATAAGAGAAATTCATTTTCTACCCGCCAGGATAGCCGAGAGCGCTAACGCGCTGATTCCAGGACTCGGGTAGGCGCGCCAGCCCCGGATCGAATCCGCCCGGCGGATTAACGACGACGGGTGGTGTGCCGGCCAGCCTGGATGTGGTTTTGAGGCGGTTTTCCACACCCTGCTAGGTGAATACTGGACTGGTCCCCACGTCCCGTCTCAGTTACACGACTCGCAGACATTTGAAACACATTCACACTATTTTACGATTTACACTTGACGCAGACAGCTGGGGTACACTGATTCCGTCCCTGGGGGTACGAGGTGACGGCAAGAAGGGCATGCGGCCACTCCTTAAAATTCACCATGCCAAATCCGTACTTAACCCTGCCGACCCTGCGCACAATGCGGGATAAAGGCAGTAGCAAAAGAAAGAAAGAGCAATTCATTTTCTGCTACGAAGCGAGGATCAAAATCGCGTGTAACTTTTTGTTGACTTGCGCGGTTTGATAGAGTAGCCTGTTTATATACATTCTTCGGTCATCAAACTTAAGGTGAGTCTCCACTCTATAACTTCAATATTCTTCAAAAAATTTTAATGGCTATTTCACATCTTTGGAGTGTTTACTCTCAGACCCCAAAATGACTTGGCTGCATTCGAATTACAAGTACGTCTAAGAAATTTGTTAAACGTGGAGTGATTAAGAGGCTGTGGAGCGCTGAGAGCTGCGAAAGTAGTCAAGATAGTACTTGTCTATGACAGACTTGCATCTCATATACTACAAACAACATCCACTGACAGAAAGACAAAAAATGCAATCAAAGTTTGCACTGTGTCATTTGGTCCAAGTCCCCCCCCCCCCCCCCCCCACACACACACAAAAAAAAAACACTTTATGGGGAATACCAAGTGGGCTGAGGCGTGAAAGAAAGGAATTTTGACTCAGTAGGGAGGCATGCTAGGGTAGTCCACACAGTTGTGCAAAACCACTGTGTCAGGTTGGCTTAGTGGTTAGTGCATCTGCTTACTCAGCAGAGGACCTGGGTTCGAATCGTGATCTTAGTGCAAATTTTCATTCCTCGCTGCAGACTGAATATACGCATTAAAATGAAAATACTTTTCGGTCTTGCAGAAATTATAGAAAGAAGAAGCCTTGCCGAAGCAGGAAGGGAAAATTAATGGAGCTGGTGAATGTAAATGGGTATATGTCTTGTACTATCATCCATTTTTAATAAGATTTTTAAACTCCCTTTCCTCCGAAAGTTCGTTTTTCCAAGTTCGCCAACTTTTTTTATCCTAAATATTAACTCATCGCAACGAAATTTTTGCAGAAAGTAGTCTTGAGGTATTTATGCATTAACGCCATCGAAAACGTTGTATTATCACATTTATGTACCGATGATTAAAGAAAATTTAAGTTTGAAACTTGGAAAAAATGCTGAAAGAAAACCTATAACATTTTTCATAAAATAAATGCATACAGCTGCTGAATAAACTCCTGTGAATGTATCTAGAAAATCTGGAGTGTTAAAATTGAGATCTTAGTACCAAAAGTTAGTTTTAAAAAACCATTAAAACTATAATAAAAATTCGAAACTCAAAAACCATTGATGTTCTGGACTTCAAAGATTGGGTATTACTACATCTTTAAATGATAGACATGATCTTAAAACACGGTTGGAATCGGCAACGTAACAGAAAAATTAAATTTTGGGTAGAGTCTCGCCTTAAAAATGCTCTCGACTCTACGACAACGATGTTCCCTTGGATCCATTTTTCAAAATTTGTAGAGAGGTATTTCAGAGGACCCTCCGACCTTGTCCTGAAAGCGGTTTCTGCTGAACATTTGTATTCTCGAAATTTCCTGGCAGATAAAAACTGTGCGCCGGATCGGGACTCGAACCTAGGACCTTTGCCTTTTGCGGGCAAGTGCTCTACCGACTAAGCTATCCAAGCATGACGTACGACCCGCCCACGCAGCTTTACTTTAGCCAGCCATTTCATCTCGTACCTCTCAAATTTCACAAATCTATTGCATATCTTGCATGACTAACACCTCTGGAAGAAAGGATACTGCAAAGACATTAGCCGCAGCCTAGAAGAATGAAAGGTAACATCGGTGTCGGGAAGTTCACTCAGTATACATGCATCACGTAACAGGATTGGTGTGACAGAAGGAAATCACTGGCTGTTTCAGTTTTTAAGAAGTGTCGCGGGACAGGTGCCTTAGCTGGCGAAACTATATGACATGCGTCAGTGCATTATTGAAGTCTAGAACAAAATTTGTTCGGCCGTACGACGGAATACTTGAAGAAAGACCCATTGATCTATGGAAAGAGCATGGAGAAAGCAAAAATAATGATTGTGCGTGACTTTGTTGCCTCTCTGCGCTCACGCGAACCACGAAGCGGAAGATACGGGCCTTCGTGTTGTCGTGATTCTTGGGTTCCCAAATGCATCTGATAAAGGCCGTAATTGTCGCCCACTATATAAGATACGTGCTTACGAAATATCAGAGTTTCGTGAACAAATTCTCAACAGTTCGTGTAAAGGTTGATGGCTAACTCCTGAGAATAAGGAAACGTAATGTTGTAGGTGAAAAAGGGTAAATAAATCTTAGATTGTTTGCCGATACTGTGGGCGGTAAATCGGTGTAATCTATTAAATATTTAGACCTTAAAACAGACACCAACGTATAATTAACGACCACATAAATCTGTCATCAAAGCTGATACTAAACGGAGATTCATTGGGAGAATTCTTAGAAAATGTAATATATCTACGACGGAGGTCGCTTAGAAAACTCTCATCCGACAGATTCTTGATTATTGTTTCTCTGCCCGACATCCGCAATAAGCGGGGTAAGAAGTATGACAAAGATTCCCAGAAGAGCTCGGATTTGTTTAGTCAGGACGAAAACGCGAGGTACGCTCAACAAAGCCCACTGGGAGACGCTGAAGGGAATGTGCATCAACAAAAGAACTGCTTTAGAAAATTCCATAACATACACTCCGAGGGCGTTATAGCTAATGACGCTCGCGTTGTTTTCTTGCAATCGGTCAGTGGATTGGGAAGACGGAATTAACTTAGATTCTCTCTGCACCAGTGTTCGGAGACATCTGAAATAATGACGTAGATGCAGATGTAGCGACACTGTCTAGCAACAGCCCAATGAACCATTACCAGAGAATGATTCGGTCTAGCTGAATGGACCATTTCGGTATTTCTTTTACGTAATTTGGAATACGGAAGACTGAAGCTGCCGGAGAGATTCAGACGAGGTGGCAAAACAAAGCGTTTGTAAAATGTAATTTATATTCAGGCTGGTTTGAGCGGCCGCCACATCTTCCTCTCATGTGCCAACCTCCTCATCTCAGCGTAGTACTTACACTAAACACTCTCTTTGGGTTTTAAGAATAAGAGAGAAAGTTGTTCTTCCGCTGGTTATCTAGACTACTTGGGGGCTTAAAGCAAGCTTTCAGTGTGCGCCATGCGTAGTGTCTATTATAAATATTTAAAACTTCCAGTGAAACTGTCTGATCACCGCACTTTACTGTGTAAAATCATTATGGGACATTCAGAGGATTTGGGGTGTAAGCAACAGAGGTGGCAAAACAAAACTTTTTTAAAAATATAATCTGTATTCAGGCCGGTTTGAACGACGGCCTCATCTTCCTCTCCTGGTCAACCTCCTTATCTCAGCGTGGCACTTACATTGAATACTTTTGAATACATTGTGGGAGTGAACAGTGATCGAAGTGTTACAAATATTTACTATCAAAAACAGTCTTGATCACAATTTATTTATTACGGTGACCGGTTTCGACCACTACTGTGGTCATCTTCAGACCTACAAGTCGTGTACAAAGCTTTAAGTAGAGGGTTACATACATTGAAGAAAATACATAAAGTTATAAAGCTATAAAACAATGAATTACCAGTGAGTAAGGACCTCCTTCTGCTGGGGAATCACTACTGGAGAAACCAGTACACGTCTTACTATATATAATGGAGGCTCCCCCCACTTCTGACGGAATGATGTAATTATTAAGCAATGGGTTATAGGTCGAATAACAATGCAAAATTTCTTAGTTAAAAGAACATTGTCAAGAAAGGAAAATAAACACACACTAAACTAAGTTTATTTAACAGCTATTGTCAATTAAAAAGCGTTAAAAATATTTAAACATGTAGGATAAATGAACTTCGTTTTGACAGTACATGGGTTGCCCTCTCAAGGCCTGTTAGTGAACCATTTGGAACCCTTGGTTGCCAAGGTGACGCCGTCCCAAAGGTGTGGCATCAGGCTTCTTTCACTAATGTTGTTGTGAAGTCGATAGGCAAACTAGTGGTTGCCATGGTGAGGATAAACGCCAGTGCAAAGATGTGGCAGCAGCCTTCTTTCTAACGATGTTATTGCGAAAGTAGAATGGCAAAGACTGTCGCGTCAGACGATGTACTATTGAGCAGCAACATGTCTTTTATTGAAACGATTTTCAATGAGTAGGCTGCAGTAATTGTTAACTGACATGTATAGTACATGCTGCACAGATACGATTTACTGGTGTAATAAGATACTTGCATTTACACCGATTACATAATAATTCTTACAGATCAATACTAAAAAAAAAATCCAGAGGGCACAGTAGTTGTGCATATTTATGAAATATTGTCTATAAAGTTCATATGTAGATTTCATTTTTCCCCTTTTTTACATGTGACAATTTTAAAAGGTATTGCTATGTCTTATGTTGCATGCCAGTCTTATAAACAAATAAAAATAATGAAAATGGAAGGAATTTAAAATTATAATACTAAGAGCCGTAGTGTCAAAAATAAAGGGATGTGAATTAGCGATATGCAGCCTTAAAGCATACAAGCAAACATTCTAAAAACAGATAGTCATAAAATAATGTTTGGCGAAATAAAATTACAAAGTAAAGACAAAATATTTCCTAAAAGTCTTAATAATTTTAAAAAACGAAGGACAGAAGAGTAAACATTCTAAAGCAGATCGTCGAAAAGCTCAAAGAAATGTTTGTCTTTAAATTCAAGTTGTTCGTTTAAAACAGATAACGGATTACTTTTGTGAAGTGAATATATTTCAATTTCTTCTAAAGTATTTAGCAGAAGTCCTTTTGGCACAGTATGTAATATTTTCAAATTGTTAGAAATGCAACCCTCAGAATGATTGTATCCATCAAGATGTTGACCAAATATTGATTTGGTACGTGCAGTACCAGTAAGTAGTATGTTCTTTAAAACGTGTTGTGATCAAGTGCGTTTTTGATAGTAAATACTTACATTGAACATCCTCATTTCCTGTTTATATTCGAGTATTTGTCTGTCCCTAGAGTTTTTGGTCCTCGACTCCCTCTAGAACTGTGAAAGTTATTCCATAGTCCTTTGCAAACGACCCGTCTTCTAAGTAGTGTTTTCATATCCTTCGAGAGTCTTCGCAGTACCTGCTTCATTCATAAATTTTTAGTCGCCATTCAGCCAAGTCTCAGACATTTAGACTCTCTTCCGCTTTCTCAACAGTCCATGATTCACTTCCATACAATACTCCACACGTACAGTCTCAAACATGTCATTCTCATACTAAATGTGTTTTATCCTACTAGATCAGGGATGGCGAAGAACTCTTCACGAGTGCGATGCTCTCGCCCGAGTGCACCTTTCCTCCACCTCAGCCAGTTGCCTCGAGTGGGAAGTGGGGCAAACTGCGAAAGCAAATGGAAGTGAAGTCGCGCAAGGAAGAGCGAACTTCTTACATGCGATTCAGTTTCACATTTCATGTTTCTCAGTAAACTACATCACACACAAAACAAATTATCAGTATTATTTAATTATTTGAGGTACGCTGAAGGTCCAATACAATTTATATCTGGCACAACTGTCGTCATACAGACACGCACAGACAGCCTCGCAGATTTTCATCACTGAGGTTGCCACGTAATGGTGACTTATTTAGTTCCATAATCGTAAAAATATTTCACGCACGTATGTTGATCGGAACATTGAGATCACGTTTGTAACGTCATGATGTAGACGTGGAAACTGTTCCTGAGGAAAACAATGTCGAGCTCTAGGGCAATTTTAACGGAAAAAGAATTTGTACTTTAAACGGGAACTACACGGCAGATCTATCAGTTTCATCTGCAAATGCACAGGGGTGCTATCAACTCAAACTGCAAATGGTTTCCAAATAGCTCAAGAAACAAACCTAAGATTTTGTTTTAATTTATTTGCTTTCGGATAGTGCCCATACAGCCATCTTAACAGTGGAATGTCAATTACAACTGCGAACGACCGAGGTGGCCCAGATGTAAGACAGTCACTGTAATTCTTTCAACACCTCAATAAATTCTTCAAACTTTCCGTTTTTCTTAACGCCAGTGAGGTTAGGAAAATGGATGTTGTTTTATATCAGAAGTTTTCTGCTCTACAACGCGATGCTCTTTTTAAATACAACCACTTTCGCCATGAAATCATAAATAAATTGCTTCTCACCTTGCAATGTCGGCGAGGAAAGTAATGTATGGAAAACATTGACAAGAAGAAGAGACAGGATGGTAGGATATGTAAAGGCGTCATGGAGGAACTTCCATGGTGCTAGAAGCAGCTGTAGAGGGTAGAAACGGTAGGGAAAACAGAGATTGGAATACATCCAACAAATATCTGAGGACATAGGTTGAAGTGTTACTCTGAGACGAACAGGTTGGTTGGTACAGGATAGGAATCCGTGGTGGGCCACAACAAACCAGTCAGCATGAAGACTCAAAAGAAAATACAGGGCGTTAACGATACAGGTAGAGATGTTAAGGATACAGGTAGAGATATTGTACCATAATATGTACCCATTTCATTGTGATAGTTGTTTTCTGTCTTGACTAACAGTCTTCCCGCAATCACATTGCATAATTACTACCTGATGTCTTCTGCACGGTCATAACTGCGCCACAAAGTGGACTACGCCTCTCAGTACAGTCTACCTGTTTTGCATCTATGCATCCACACTGCAGTACCTGACAAGATGCCCAGGGGAAAATAAATATTAATTACAATGAAATGAATACCTTTAGCTGCATACAGGCGTTGGTATACGTCAACGGGGACAGCTGAAAATGTGTGCCTCTACCGGGACTCGAACCCGGGATCTCCTGCTTACATGACAGACGCTCTACCCATGTCTTTTTTTTTTTTTATCGTTGTGTTTGGTCGTTGCGGGCGTCACGTGACATCCGTTAAAGTTCGTTTGTTGACTTTTCCACTCAGTTGTTTTCATTACAGAGGCCAACCAGCGCTCTGACCGAACATGCTGAGCTACCCAGCAGTCCATCTGAGCCACCGAGGACACAAAGGATAGTGCGACTGAAGAGACTTATCTCTGGCACGCCTCCTGCGGGATCCACATTCGCAACTTATTGTCCCGCACTATATTCGCAGTGCCCCTGCCCATCATACTCATTACTCGCGTCTTTAATGCCCACTGTTTGTGCATCCGCACAGAAGAAGACGGTCAAATGGCCGGTGAGCCTTAACTATATATATGTGAAGATGGTAGCCGTTCTGAATATAGTGCGGGACAATAAGTTGCGAATGTGGGTCTCACGGGAGGCGTGCCAGAGATAAGTCCCTGCAGTCGCGCTATCCTCTGTGTTCTCGGTGGCTCAGATGGATAGAGCGTCTGCCATGTAAGTGGGAGATCCCGGGTTCAAGTCCCGGTCGGGGAACACACTTTCAACTGTACCCGTTGACTTATATCAACGCCTGTTTGCAGCTAAAGGTATTCATTTCTTTGTAATTTCGTTCTAACGATCTGCATGGTCACCGATGGTATCTGTTCTTTTGGACATGCCCGAAAGAACAAATACCATCTTCATATATTAATGGACTGCTTATAATACATTGACTTTCTTGTGTCACACGTACTTGGAGGTACTAATCAACCAAAAAACATACTACTCGTAAGTAGCTATAATTACTAGTCTGTGAAATGAAATGTCGTGTGGCAATGACCTGCCATCGGGTAGACCGGTCGCCTGGTGCAAGTCTTTTGAGTTGACGCCACTTCAGCAACTCGCACGTCGATGGGGATGATACGATGATGATGAAGACAACACAACACCCAGTTGCTGAGCAGAGAACATCTCCGACCCAGCCGGGAATCGAACCAGGGCCCCTTTGCACAGCATTCGGCAGCGCTGACGAATCAACTATCGATGCGGCCATTAAGATGTAATGTTATCCTAAATCATCATTAGAAATATTTGCATTTATGCTTCCAACACCCTGTATATTTAAATATGAGGAAGTCATTTCTGGAGAGTAGCCTTATATGGAAGTGAAACGTGGATAATAAACGGTTTAGACAAGAAGAGAATAGAGGCTTTTGAAATTCTGTGCAACAGAAGGATGCTGATTATTAGATTAACAGATGTAATAGGTAGCCTTGAGCTGATGATGAAGTCCCATGCTTCTTGAGAGAGTGTAGGGGAACGATGCGGGAGACCCGCACTGGCGTACTAGGTAAGGTCCTAATGGAGGTGGTTTGCCGTTGCCTTCCTCCGACCGTAATGGGGAGGAATGATGATGATGAAGACGACACAACAACACCCAGTCATCTCGCGGCAGGTGAAAATCCCTGACCCCGGCGGGAATCGAACCCGGGACCCTGTGCTGAGGAAGCGAGAACTCTACCGCGAGACCACGAGCTGCGGACTAGCCTACATGTACCAAAATAAATTGAAAAAAAAAAAATCACAAATTCATGGCAAAACTTGACTAAAAGAAGGAATCAGCTAACACGACAGATCCTGAGGCATCAAGGAGTTGTCATTTTGATAATGGAAGGAAGTGGGAGGTTGGCAATTCTTGCATACAGTAAGCAGCTTGAAATGGATGTAGTCAGCAGTAGTTACGTAGAGATGCAGAGACTTACGGAAGATAGACTAGCAAGGAGAGATGCGTTAAGCGATTCTTCCGTCTGAAGAGCACAACAAAAACAACTCTTGTCGTTGACTTGTCTGCAATAAACATTGTCTGGTGACATCTTTAGATGAACTGGTCGCACATAGGACGTCTAGCAACCCTAAACGATTTGCTCACTGAAACATCACAGAATGTAATTAATGCGCGTTGCTTATTGATCCACCCTCGTGCGTATGCAAATAGACGCTGCCGTTAGCAGGGAAAGCGTCTGGTCGTGCAGGGACCCCGTCGATACGGGCCGGTGCCGTGCAGTTGTATGACCCCGGTAGTGGCGTGTCACGCACGACCACGCCGCCGCGCCGCCGACTTTCCAGGCTGGAGAGGCGTGAGACTGGAGCCGTGTGGAGCACGCCTGGCGGCGATATCGCAGGCCGCGTCACGAAACGCACGCGCCGGCTGACCTTTGGCGGGCGACAGCTGCCACTAGAAGCGGCCGGCCACGTGTGTCCGCCCTACCAGCGGGACACGCCCGTGTCGCAACACGCGCTCCGCTAACTGCTCGTAAACACCACTCCTCGAGCACCTCACCCTGCTGCATCCGATTCGGGTACGAATCGGCAAGGAGAGAGAATAATCGGTGAAACTTCGTACAACCACAACGTCACGCTACCCAATTAACTCTTACAGGTACTCGAAGGAATTTCACCGTCCTACAGGCAACAATCCTACCTCCATCTCCCTGACAACCTAAGCAAGGCCTACCACTTTGCATCCTACCTCTCTGACACCTTCACCGTCCCAGAAGACCCCCACTTTGATTACAACTTATTCACGACAGTTCATGAGTGTACCAATACTTCCCTCCCACCCCTCTCTCATAGCTTCCAGAACCTCAACAACACCACACAGACAGAACTCAATGGACGGCCGGGGTGGCCGAGCGGCTCTAGGCGCTTCAGTCTGGAACCGCGCGACCGCTGCGGCCGCAGGGTCGAATCCTGCCTCGGGCATGGATGTGTGTGATGTCCTTAAGTTAGTTAGATTTAAGTAGTTCTACGTTCTAGGGGACTGATGACCTCCGCTGTTAAGTCCCACAGTGCTCAGAGCCACAGAACTCAATACTCCAAGAACGACACAAGAAATTCAACGGATACTCCATAACAAACGCATCACTGCTCTTGGTCGCGACTGAATAGCCTACAGACCCAGAAAGAATGTTCCCTCTTTTTCCTAGAATTTCTAGCCTCTCTTTATAGTACAATCCTTCTTCCTGAGCCGTGGAAAACCTCTCAAATCCTCCTTTTCCTCAAACTCAATAAACTTGCCACTGATGTCTCCTCCTACCGTTCCATCAGTTTCACCTCCATGTTCGGCAAGGCTTTTAAGTACACCCTATCTCGCCGTATCTATAAACACCTACAACACCACTTACCCATTCCTGTCCATCGATGTGGCTTCTGTCCCAGTTCCCTGTACCTTGTATGCTTGAATGTATTGTATTGTATGTTAACCGGGGACCTAAAAGCGACGGAGAGGCTCCGTCTCCGCCACAGCCGCAGTGGTCCACAACCCCACGACTACTACGGCAGTCCACTTAACCCCCCCCCCCCCCCCCAACCCCGCCGGCCCACGCCGAACCCAGGGTTATTGTGCGGTTCGGCCCCCGGTGGACCCCCCACGGAACGTCTCACACCAGACGAGTGTAAACCCTATGTTTGCGTGTTAGAGTAATGGTGGTGTACGCGTACGTGGAGAACTTGTTTGCACAGCAATCGCCGACATAGTGTAACTGAGGCTGAATAAAGAGAATCAGCCCGTATTCTCCGAGGCAGATGGAAAATCGCCTAAAAACCATCCACAGACTGGCCGGTTCAACGGACCTCGACACAAATTCGCCGGGCGGATTCGTGCCGGGGACCAGGCGCTCCTTCCCGCCCGGAATGCCGTGCGTTAGACCGCACGGCCAACCGGGAGGGCTTCCTGTACCTTACTCATCTCCTAGCCCACCATATCAACAACTGAAAATCCACCATTTTTGTCTTCTTTGATCTCGAAAAAGCATACGATCATATTTTGGCATTCCAGCTTCCTCTTTACGTTCTAGATCCATGCACTTCCCATAAATTATGTCAGTCTTATTGCATCCTTTCTCAGTGACCACCCATCATTTGTCACAGTTGACAACTCTTGCATCTTACATCCCAATGCTGGTGTGCGTCAAGGTTCTGTCCTCTCTCCTCTCCTGTATGTCCTCTATATCGTTGATATGCCAAAGCCCCCTGCCCCTATCTGTCTCCTCCAGTATGCCTAAGGCACTGCATTACTCGCTCTCTACCCTACCCTCTAGAAATACCAACAATCCCTCCAACTCCATCTCAATCAGTTCAACCATTGCAATCAATGGCTCCTCAAAATCATCCCTACCAAAAACCAGGCAATAATTGTAGGCTGACCCACCAGCTGCTTCCGTCCCCACGATTTACCTCACCATTTATGATCATCTTACCCAATTAACTATCACACTAAAATACCTTGGACAAACATTTGATTGCTGACTAACATGGAAGCCCCATCTACAGACCATTCAGCAGAAATCCCACAACAGAGAAAAATTACTAACACTACTGACTCGTCGAATATGAGGAATGCACCCTTCCACAATCCTTCAAACCTATAAATTCCTGATCTGCCCCATCCTATGCTATGAAAATGTAGCATGGATTTCCGCTCCTCTCTCCTCTTATCATGTCCTACAGAGTTTCAAACGCCATGCACTCCACCTAGCCTTCCGAATCCACTTAACCTCACCAACCCACATCCTCCACCAACTTATAAAAATCCCTTCCTTCGTCTTTCATCTTGAACACCTCTGTGTATTCTATGTAACCGGTAGACTCGACGCCACCCACCCCGCTGCTCACTGTTCCTGGTACTCTGCTACGTCTCTACCACCACATTCCCTCAATGATACACCTCGACCTCCCCCTCCTCCCCCTCACATCCTTTCTCAACGACACTTTAATCGCCTTCACTTACCTGACCATGAAATCTGCCCTCACTTATACTTGTCCTACCAGATCTAAAGGAACCCATCCACACCTACCACAGTCAGGGGTCCCACTTCTCTCCATCCAAATTCTAAGTCTTTGTCCTAAATGGCACCCCTCTTTACTCTCCTGAATTCCTCCTCCAAACATTCGCCCACACAAACACACGCTTACACATTACCCGAGTTGCTATTTTCTCATGATACCCAGCATCGTGGCAGTCAAGACCCACTCTTCACTTCACTCATCTATGTGACTGAATTTTCTCATTATGAGAGCACTGAAGAGCGATCTGTTTTAATTGCTAAAAACCATTTAATCGTATAAAATCGGATCGGATCTTATAAAATATTTTTTTTATTCAAGACAAACGGTTTCAACAATATTTGCTGTCAACTAGGCCGCGTGGGGTAGCCATGAGGTCTCAGGTGCCTTGCCACGGTTCGCGCGGCTCGCCCCGTCGGAGGTTCGAGCACTCCCTCAGGCATGGGTGTGTGTGTTGTCCCTAGCGTAGGTTAGTTTAAGTTCGATTAAGTAGTGGGTAAGCCTAGGGACCGATATGCCTCAGCAGCTTGGTCCCATAGGAACTTCCCACCACCGCTGTCAACTTCAGGTCTTAAACTTCTTGTGCATGAGGTTCAGCATAAAATGAACTCGTTTAACTGCAAGAAAATGTTTAAGACCTGAAGATGACGGGAAAGACTGTGAAACCATAAAAAAGTGTTTTGTGCGATCTTGGCTTTTAACTCATCTATGTCTCTATGTAAGCAGTCAACACACTAGACTTTTACTTTTTTACTTAAATGCAATTGTACTTCTGTCTTATCTTTTGTGAAACATTAATTTGCCATTTCATCTGTGTTAATCTTTAATTAATCAACAAATCTCACTTTTATACCTTAAATTATGCAACCGAACATATCTTTTTATTATGTCAAACATTCATTTTGTCACCCGCCAAGACCAGTTTTGTAATGTGTTTTAAAGTTTTTACTCGTTCGCAGCTTAAGAGCGGTGATTTGTAACAGACCACCCCCTGCCCACATGGGGCGAGGGGAATGAGGTGACAATATAGGGAAAAAGGAAAAAGAAGGAAAGGCATCAGTTGTCTCTTTGTTAGCGTGGGAAGTGAGTCAGTGTTTTTAATCGAGGCAGTAACGTTGGCGCCAACTGACGTGCTTGCAAACTGCTGCGACTTCTCCTCGCGCTAGCGCACAACGTAACAGCAGTACATGGTAAGGGCTTCAGACCGAGAAGCGACACAGCAGTACGGGTCAAACGAGAGGTTTGTAAGCCATCTCCATAGATGGACTAGCGAGGATTCTCCCGATGAGTCTGCCTTTCGTCTGCCTTTGCTACTACTAATTTTATACGAGGATATTGCCCGCCTCACGCCATTCTAGACGCATACTTCCAGACATATCACGGATGTGGCTTTCCCGTGATTGTTTGACAATTGTGTATTCCAACAATAATGCGTTGTGATCCGCTTGATGACAGTGGAATTCCTGTATGATGTACTGTCACAGTGACTGACCGTAAATGGATTAAAATAACTCTTTATTTTCCCACTACTGCGCTGTTTGTGATGTCACTTTCAAATGCTTGGCTCTCCGTCCAACTCCCACTCTTCTCAAGTCCTTCTCCACGTTGTCTAGCCGTCTGGTCCTTAGTCTCCCCCTTATACGGCGTCCATCTGGTTTTCCTTTGATAACTTTCTTCACTGTGCTGTTCTCCACTATTCTTTCTACACATCCCAATTACTCTTTATTTCTGTCACGATATCTGGTTTGTCGTGCAACTTTCTGATTCGACAAAACAATCATTCACTAGCCCAAAGATTTTCCTACGTATCTTCCTTTCTCATTTTTGTAACAGCTCTACATCATTTTGCATTTTTGTCCAAATATCCGAACCATACATCCCCACAGGTATCTGAACTGTACGATACACTGTCAGCTTCAGATTCCTACTAAGGCTTCTTGCTTTAAATACTTTAATCAGTGCGACGTAGCTCCTGTTGCCAGCTCATATTATTATTCTCAGTTACCAGTTGTCCAAGATATTTAAAGCTCTCACAATGTTCGAATTATTTCCCATTTAAAGTCACGCGCCAACGTCAAAACAAGATGAGTCATTACCACGTAAGGCACCGGCGACTAGTGAAGGGAGAGTTCGGGAGGGTATCATCAACCTTCCTGCGTCCTGCGTACAGTACGGAACTAACAGCCTGCGGAAAATCCATCTTTTTTGACATTATGCAGATACAACTTTTATTAGTAAGATTTCTCACTATCATTTTACTCAAAAAATAAAGTTACTCTAATAATAATTTTATTTATATAGTAGTTGTTTTGTTTCGCACCAGTGGTACGCGTACCACAGTCTGGGAACGCGAGCACTAGACGTTAGAGCTTTTTTCCCCTCTCTCCCACTCAAAAAGTTCAGTGTCAACATCGCAACAACTAGGCACATCGAAAAATTAGTTCATAGAGACTCGGACGAATGAAAGAATCAACCCTATTGCCACAGCGAAAACACTGTTTTCATCCAAAATTATTTTGGGAAAAGTCTGACAGCTCAAATCAGGACGGCTGGGCTGAAGTTTGAATCCAAGTCTTCCTGTGCTGCCTCAGTGAGCAAGGTCCATTTATATTCAAGAATTTTAAAGTTTCCCGAAACTTCATTCCACAATGACACTATAAGCTTAAAAGAATGGAGACATAAACACTGTGGCTTACGGCGCCCCACAACATTCTGCGCCGGTAACAGGCAGCAGTTCGCAAACACCAATGCTCTTCACTCCCGGCCGGGGTGGCCGATCGGTTCTAGGCACTACAGTCTGGAACTGCGCGACCGCTTCGGTAGCACGTTCGAATCCTGCCTCGGGCATGGATGTGTGTGATGTCCTTAGGTTAGTTAGGTTTAAGTAGTTCTAAGTTCTACGGGTACTGATGACCTCAGAAGTTAAGTCCCATAGTGCTCAGAGCCATTTTGAATCCTCTTCACTGATTTGTTGCACAGCATTTATAATGACAACTCAACTGACGCTGCTGCTGAATGGGAGACTCTGCTGCATTCTGAGGACACGCCATGCTCTGTCACTGCTGCCTTTGTGACAGGAGTCGCGCTATATCAACAGCATCAGCGCAAATATAAGCTGTTGTGATAAGCCCGCATATTAAACGCAGGAGCATTGAATTCTAGCCCTCACTAATCTCCGGCTATTCACGTCACCGCTGCCAGATAACCCACTAACACGCGGCACAGTTAGATCCTCACAATGCCACTTTGTTTCTTTTTCCCGGCTGGACGTGCGGTCGATGCTGTGGACTTCCTCAGCCGAGTCCCTGGTAAACAAACGGCTGCCACACGTCACAAGCAGTTGACGGAATCAGAATTTAATTACCTGGCTTCTTCTTGGTCACAGCCCAATAAAAACGTGAAAAATGCCCAAAGCTGGGGGCAGAAATCAACACTTTTTTTACACATTTATGTCCGTTGACCGATTTTGCCGCTAGAATGGAACGGCGCGCATCGTGTTGGCTATAAAAGTTAAACGAGCGTCAAAAGGCGTAGCAACAACCGGGATTAGTAACTGACTATTAATAGTAGCGCAACATTAACAATACTTAAGTCTGGTTGGAGTCCAGGCTAGCGAGTACTCATAAAAACGCAACTCGCGGAATCCGAAGAAGGCGACATGGTCGGTCATCGAAATACTGTGTATAACATGTAATGAACAACAAAGTTATACACAGTAAGCACACAATAAATCAATAATAATTCCTCACGGACCATCCACCCTGCCGAGTTGGAGAGGCTTTCGGGGCAGCAGCCTTTTTTGTTGTTACAGGGGTAAAAAAGAGCCAGAGTGATTCACTGATCTAGCGTTGTAACGTTAGGCTACATCGCCTTTCTGTGCTGATACTACGAACAACTGATAGTAAAGGAAAAACTGAAGCCGATTTCTTTTTTTTTTCCGCCAAGGGCATGCAACTGTACTGCACAGCTCAACAAATATGGCGTCCACTTCGGTAAAATATTCCGGAGGTAAAGTATTTGCCACTCGGAT
Organism: Schistocerca piceifrons; assembly: GCF_021461385.2. Classification (NCBI taxonomy): domain Eukaryota; kingdom Metazoa; phylum Arthropoda; class Insecta; order Orthoptera; family Acrididae; genus Schistocerca; species Schistocerca piceifrons. Next base: position 166,779,079 of record NC_060141.1, read on the forward strand.
CTCCGGGTGGGAACTATTCGGGAGGATGTTGTCATCTGAAAAACAAATCTGGTATTCTACGGAACTGAGTATGAAATGTCAAATCCCTCAGTAGGGTAGGCAGGTAACAGAACGTAAAAGGGAAACACTGGTTGAAGTGTGGTGGCAGAAAGAACCTTATTTCTGGTTAGGTGCGTATAGGGTTATCAACGCACTATCAAATAGGGGTAGTGCATGAATAGAACCAATAATGAATAAGGGGTGAGCTACTAAGAACAGCAAAATGAACGCATTATCGTAGACAAGAAGGGCCCTAAGTCAGCACGCACCACAGTAGTATATTATACGCCAACTAGCAACACAGATGATCAAGAAACTGAAGGAAGGTATGAAGAGATAAAGGAAATCTTTCAGATAAGCGAGACGAAAATTTAGTTGTAATGGGTGACCGCAGTTCGATAATAGAAAAAGGAGCAGTAGGAGAGCATAAACCAGGAGAAAGAAATAAAAGAGGAAGCCACCTGCTAAAATTTTGCATAGAGTATAATTTAATCATCGACTGATTATACAACGGTAGGATAGAGATTTCGAAAGCAGATTTTAAACTGTAAGACATTTACAGCAGATGTGGACTGTGACCCTAATTTATTGGGTATGAAGTGCAGATTAAAACTGAAAAAATTACAAAAAGATAGGAATTTAAGGTATTGGAGCTGGATAAATTGAAGGTAGCACACGTTGTTAAGAGTTTCGGAGGCAACATTAGACAGCAGTGGACTAATCTAAGGGAAAAAAATACGATACGCGCTGAAAAGTAATGCCTCCGAATTTTGTATGCGAAAAATCTTAAAAGATTTTTTTGAGTAAAACAAACCTTATTAACATTCTACAACTTTATTCTTCGTATCTACATATTTATTTCTCAACATATTCACACTGACGACGAATACGTTTCTTCGAACGAGAGACCAGCTTGTTAGCAGCGACGCTGTAGAATGTTTCACTTTGTTGACTGGGCCACAACCTCCACTCTGTTTGCACCGCTTCATCGCTATAGAAGTGAAGTCTCCGAATGTGTTTATTAAGTTTTAGAAACAAATGAAAACCGGATGGGGCCAAGTCGGCGCTGTATGGAGGATGATCGATGACAGTCAACCCAAGGTGTCGGGTTATTTCAGATGTAGCAGCGCTCGCACGTAGCCTGGTATTGTCGTGCTGAAGGACAGGGTGATCTCTGTGCGGACGAAGTCCGAACTGGGCTGACATGTACGACATGTTGATTCAGTATCTCTGTAGTCCCTGTGTACTGTGGTGGGTAGAGTCCCTGCGTTCCAGTTCGGCTTTAGACGAGTTTTTTTCCTAATTTTCGTCTGTCTCATAATCTGTAACATATGTTACACTGCTGTTTTTTTCACGATAAATGTCAAACAACTACAGTTTCTTTTATCGTTGAACATAATCATTGGTCAGACAAGTCGGAAATATCCGTAAGGAGTAATAATCAGCTAAAAATAAATAACTACAAAACTTATCAATTTGGATATGTTAAAGATACATTTTACACTGAATAAGAGATGCCAGTTGTATTTTGAACTGTATTATTTTAAATACATATCGATGACAAAATGTCGTTCACAAGCGTACGTCAGTCTCCAGAGTAGACGCACAGATCTCCCTGCACCTCCAAACGTTTGGCGAATAGCTGTACCATGCCTCTCCAAACTTAGGCAGCACAGCTGCACCCACACTGCAAGAGCAACGTGGTTACATGCTGTTCTACACTCATCGGTGGTGTAGAATAAAGGTTAGGGAGTTTGGTAATTACCTGTGAAGCGTGTTGCTCGGCCCACTAGTGATCAACATCTTAAGGAAATATAACGGGCTTGAAAGTAGTAAGCATGATAACTGATATTGGAAACTGGGTGGGAATTTAGTTGGAGAAGTGCGAAACAATACTCATATAGACGATGTGGCTGGGTGACATGCATGGTTGCAGGAGATCTACGTAGGATACAAGAAGAGATAAACCAAGGAGGAGACGAAAAGAGTCGATTTCTTTTTTACTTTTGGGCGAAGGTATACTCAAGAAAAGGGAAGCAATGGCGACGATGGACCAGAAAACATGGCGTGGAGAAGTGTGACTTTAGAAACGGAATAACAAAACCGGTTGTACTCCAGTTTCTGTTTGCTGTTAAATAACTGCATGTGTTCTGTTTAAGGTCTACTCTAATTGCTAAATAACAACTGAGAAGTCAGATGCTATAATATAAAGTCTAAAAGATGAAAAAAGAATTACAACCAGACCCGGTGTATAACACACGAACTTAAGTATTCTAGCGCCAAACTCAACCGACTGGGCCAACTGGGTAGCCCAGCTAGACAGTATTGAATAGAGGTGCTTGTCGTCGACTTTCTCTGACGCCATTTACTACCAGAAATATGCTGGAGACGAAATTTTGTTAGTGATATTTTTGTACTGTTAGTGTGCATGGAATCGCGCTGTGACGTCCGAATACGCGAACTTTGGTTCACCCTGTACCAGGTTCGATCAAGAAGTAACAGGAATTTTTTTCACCAACATCAATATCAACTTTGTCCCCTTCAAAGTAACCCCCTCAGATATAATACACTTGCGATGGCGCTTTTTCCAAACTTGTATGCACTTCTGGAACGCACCTTTCGTTATGGTGTTCAGTTCCTTCAGCGATTCTGCTTTTATCTCATCGTGGTTCTCTTCAGCCTCTGGAATAAAAAGAAGCCGTAGAAGGCCATGTCCGGCGAATACGGTGGCTGAGACAACATAACAGGTTTTTTTTTTTTTTTTTATAAAAAAAAATGACGAACAAGCGCTGAGATGTGAGTGAGAGGATGATCCTGAGGCAATTTACACGAGTGGTTGCTCAATAATTCTGGTCGTTTTCTTCAGATGTATTTACACAAACGGCGCATAATCTCCAGGTGGTGCTTCTTATTGATCCTACGACCATAAAGCAGGAACTCAGGATGCACTGTACCACTGCAATCGAAGTAAACAGTGACAAGAACCTTCACATGTGCTCGGTTTTTCCCTTGGTCTTGGCCCTTCAGGCAGTTTCCATGGGGACGACTGGACCTTGGTTTCGACGTCATACGTACGTACCCATGTTTTGTCACCTGTTATAACCTTCCTTAGAAGTGCTAGATTGCTGTCGACTTCATTCAGCAATTTCGTAACGATGTCTGCGGGACACCGTTTCTGATCGAAATTCATTAATTTTGGAACAAACTTTGCTACTACACGTTTCACGTCCAAAACATCCGAAAAAATTGCTTGTTATGATCCATAGCACATTACGACATCATCAGCGACCTCCGTGATGGTGATTCGGCGATTTTCCAGAACCATTTTCTTTACTTCTTCCACATTGTCGTCAGTAATTGATGTGCTATGGCGCCCAGGGCGGTTGTCGTCTTCCATGTCTTCTCCAACGTCTTTTAAACTCTTGACTTACTCATGGGAGATTCGCTAAAAGCTACAGTCAACATTTCGAATGTGGTGCTGGACTTTATTCCAGCTCTGAAGCAAAATTTAATGCAAATTCTTTGACGATGTTTTTTCGAAAATAAAAATTTGCCGAGCACTCGAAAACACTTATAACCTTTTCGACTGTGGACAGTAAACTAAATATACAAAACAGCAGTAAATGGAAACATAAATCAGGTGCATGTGAACCAAAAAGAAAAAAAATGTTTTGAAATCGGATGTGCAAAGCCCACGAAATAAAAAAAAAGTCCTTTTACTCTTTGATCACCCCTCTTATAGACTATTTATATAAGGGAGACAAACTTGAGGATAATATTCTAGAAAGAGCAGAGGAATTAGATGGAGGTGGGAGATATGATACTGAGACTGACAGAGGACTGAAAGACATAACTGGAAAAAAGACTACTTGGTAGACGGCATTCCCTCAGAATTACGAAAAATGGCTCTGAGCACTATGGGACTTAACATCTATGGTCATCAGTCCCCTAGAACTTAGACTACTTAAACCTAACTAACCTAAAGACAGCACACAACACCCAGTCATCACGAGACAGAGAAAATCCCTTACCCCGCCGGGAATCGTACCCGGGAACCCGGGCGCCTCAGAATTACGGAAATATTTGGGAGAATCAGCCTTGACAAAATTACTTCACGTGGTGCGCAAGATGTAAGACAGGCGAAATACCTTCAGACTTCAAGAAGAACGTAATAATTCCAGTTCCAAAGAAGGCAGTTCGTGACAGGTGTGAACACTACCGAACCATCTGTTCAATAAATCATGGTTACAAGATATTGTCACGAATTATTTCCAGAAGAGTGGAAGAACCGCTAAAAGCCGACGTCAGTGAATATCGGAGATTTGCGAATCAATATTGATCCTATGACTTGCTCTAGAAGAGAAGATGAAGAAAGGCAAATTTAGGTTTATAGTTTTTGTAGGTACAGAGAAAGTGATAATGCTGATAGACTACACTCTAAAATTGTAAAGGTAGCATAGCTAAAATACTGGGAGCGATAGGCTGTTTACAGTATGTACAGAAACCAAGCTGCAAGAATAAGAGTGAAGGACATGAAAGAGAAACAGTAGTCGACAAGGCAGTGAGGCAGAGTTGCAGCCTATCCCCAATGTCATCACAAATGGTTCAAATGGCTCTGAGCACTATGCGACTTAACTTCTGTGGTCAACAGTCACCTAGAACTTAGAACTAATTAAACATAACTAACCTAAGGACATCACAAACATCCATGCCCGAGGCAGGATTCGAACCTGCGACCGTAGTGGTCCCTCGGTTCCAGACTGTAGCGCCTAGAACCGCTCGGTCACCTCGGCCGGCTCGGTCTCACCATCCCGTACACTACGTATATTATGTACTCCGGCCGGCACAATGTCATCAATCTGTATATGAGCAACGTGTGTACGAAACGCAGGAGAAATTTGGAAAGGGAATTAAAGTTCAGGAAGAATAAATTAAAAATAAATTGCGATCTGCCAATGACATTGTAATTCCATCAGAGATTGTAAAAGGTTTGGAAGTGCACTTGAATGGAATGATAAGATCTCAAAGTGGTGCAATGATCAGAAATGTAAAACTGCCCCCTTCAAAAAACCAAAAAAATGTAGTATCCTGTTGAGTCACGGTCGGAATTTATCAACTCATACAACTACCTGGGTGCAACTTTTAGTAGGGATATGACATGGAATAATTTCGTAGGCTCAGATGTGAGTAAAGCTGGTGGTAGACTTCGCTTTATTTGTAGACTGCTAGGGAAATGCAATCAGTCTAGAAAAGAGACTGCATACGAATCATTCGTGCGACCCATTCTAGAATAGTGCTCAAGCGTGTGGCTTCCGTACCAAAAAGGCTAATGGGGGTACTGAACGAATACAGAGAAGGGCAGCACTAATGATCACAGGTTTGTTTAATGGGAGAGTGTCACAGAGACGCTGAGGAGACTGAATTGGCAGACTCCTAAAGAGAATCTTAAACTACCACGAGAAAGCCTTCTTACAGTTTCAAGAGCCAACTTTAAATAACTCTAGGAATATACTGCAACCCCCTACGTATCGCTCCCGTGGAAATCTCAGATTAATACGAGGGTAATCTCAAAAGTAAGGTCTCCTATTTTTTTATAAGTACACAGACCTGTTTATTTCTACAATGGTTTACATCAGTTTACAGCTTGAACATTTAGCTATTTTTCGACATAATCACCATTTCCGTCGATGCATTTTTGTAGACGCTGTGGCAGTTTTTGTACGCCCATGTCATAGCAGCTGGCCGCCATGCTGTTCGGAAAGTTATGAACCTCTTCCTTCACCTCGTCGTCGAAGCTGAATCGCTTTCCGGCCAAATGTTCTTTTAACCTGGGGAACAGGTGATAGTCACTGGGCGCCAAGTCAGGACTATAGGGTGGGTGGGTGATTATGTTCCACTGAAATGGTTGCAGGAGAGCAACGGTTTGCCGAGCGATGAGGGGGCGAGCGTTGTCATGGAGAATGTGTACGCCCTTGCTCAACATTCCTCTTCTCCGGTTCAGAATTTCCCGTTTGAGTTTTTTCAGAGTCTCACAGTACCTGTCAGCGTTAATTGTGGTCCCAGTGCGCATAAAGTCGACCAACAATACCCCTTTCCGACTCCCCCCCCCCCCCAAAAAAAAACGGTTGTCATGACTTCACCTGCAGACTTTGCTTGTTTGAATTTCCGCGGGTTTGGCGAAGAAGGATGCCGCCACTGGCGTGATTGTTGCTTGGTTTCAGGTGTTAATTGGTATGCCCAGGTTTCGTCACCTGTGACAATTGAGTCCAGAAAGTTGTCCTGTTCGGCTGAAAGGCGGAGAAGAAATGCGCGGGAAGCACCAACTCGTTGCCGTATGTGGTTCTCAGTCAGCATGCGTGGCACCCATCTTGCGCACACCTTCCTGTACTTCAATGTTTCCGTTAAAATTCTGTGAGCGGTGCTACGGGAAACCTCAGGAACCAACGTGCAGAGATCATCCAGTGTGATCCGCCGATCTTCACGCATGCTTTGCTCAACCTTCAACACTGTCTCCTCAGAAATTGACAGTCTCCCGCTCCTTTGCTCGTCGTGAATTTCGGTCCGACCAGTTACAAACTCTCTACACCACTTACGAACGTTTTTGACATCCATGCACGACTCATCATATATTTCCATCAATTGGCGATGTATTTCAATCGGCGCAGCGCCCTTTTCGTTAAAAAAAAAAAAAAAAAAAAAAAAACGAATAACTGCGCGTAATTCGCACTTGGCGGTAACATCCAACGGGAGCTCCATCCTCAACGGCTGCCAAGCCAAGACTGAGCGCCTCAGCGCGGCGTGCGCATGTTTACACACAGCGCGTGAAACACTCTTCATAACAGTGTGACCAACTGCCACACAAAGATAGTTCTGTACTTATAAAAAATAGGAGACCTTACTTTTGGGATTACCCTCGTAGCACGCACGAAGGCATTTACGCACTCAGTGTTGCTGCGCTCGCCCGCATCTCGTGGTCGTGCGGTAGCGTTCTCGCTTCCCACGCCCGGGTTCCCGGGTTCGATTCCCGGCGGGGTCAGGGATTTTCTCTGCCTCGTGATGGCTGGGTGTTGTGTGCTGTCCTTAGGTAAGTTAGGTTTAAGTAGTTCTAAGTTCTAGGGGACTTATGACCACAGCAGTTGAGTCCCATAGTGCTCAGAGCCATTTGAACCATTTTTGTTGCTGCGCTCCATACGTGAATTGAACAGAAAAAAAACACTAATAACTGATACAGTCAGAGGTATCCTCTGCAACGCACTTCACAGTGGTTTGCAGAGTGTAGACGTAGATGAAGATGTAGAATGGCCTGTGTTTTGAAATGAAATTGTATGATGAATAGCAATAATCGTAAAAATAAGAGTTATGTAGTTGAATTAAATCAAGCGAGGCTGAGGGAGTTAGATATAATTGGTGTGTGGTCTTTCGGAACTGTCCTAAAGAACAGACACCACATATACAATTACGGTGATGACGGCCAGTGATCCCTTCAGTGCATACGCGCACCAAGCTCGAACGCTTACGGGAATCGGCGAGACGCTGCGAGTAATAAGGATAATGAGCAGTCGCACGATATGAGTAGCGTGTGGTGTAAGTGGAGAAGTTGGATCTGACGGGAGGCGTGCCAGTGTCGTGACCATATTGTACACATGGCTTAGTGGCCAGCGCATCTGCCTAGTAAGAGGGAGGCCCGTGTTCGAATTCTGGTCCGGCAATAATTTTAAACTTACCATGTTGATATAAATAACGCTCAGTGGCAGCTAATGCCTCTTGTTCCTTCGTGCCACGAGGGACGTAGGTTAGAGAAGGAGACATTAACAGTGGTAAGTAAATTTTGTTGTCTGGGAAGAAAAATAATTGGTAATGGCTGTAGGAAAGAGAACACTTAATGGAAACTGCCAATAGCAAGAAAAACATTTATGATAGAGAAAACTTTCTAAATACCTAAAATCAACTTAAGTGAAAGTTCTTTCTGGTTTGTACGGTACTGAAACGTGAACGATAAAGCAATGCAGACGAGAAGACAAAGAGGCTCTTGAAATGTGATGTAGAAGAATGTCGTAGGTTAGATGGATAGGTCGAGTAACAAATGAGGAGGTACTAAATCGAATCGGGGAGAAATAGTATATTGCACAATAAATTGAAGCTTTTCAAAGAAAATGCCTTTTGCATGCTGCACATAAAATTTGTATTTTAATTTATTCACCCAGACGCGTTTCGCCTTTTTTACAAGGCATCTTCAGTGGGTGTCCTGAAAATTTACATGATTTGTCCTTTTTGCACATAGGTTATGGTTTCACATCTAGGCTACAGATTGAAAAACAGTTTCTTAACGTTTTTTGCGAAATGTGAAGGTACTTACAGGTAACTTTTAATTCACTGCATCGAAGCAAACTACTTGCTTTTTCTCATCTGGCAACCAGGTGGACATATTACAGTTCACTTTCAGTTCACTGTTCCCAACAAACGATTACACATCCGATTCCTCTCATAAGTATATACAGGAAAATATAATAATAATAATAATAATTATTATTATTATTTAATAAAAAATCTCTCTCCTCTCTAACACACACACACACACACACACACACACACACACATTCACAAAACAGTTGGTAACGCTTAGAAAAACAAATGGATTTCTGTATTAAAAAGATGGCAGTTACAGTGGTGTGTAATGAAAACAGTTAACTGAAAGTGAACTGTAAGATGTCCACCTGGTTGCCAGATGAGAAAAAGCAAGCAGTTTACTTGGATGCAGTGAATTAAAAGTTAGCTGTAAGTACCTTTACATTTCGTAAGAAAACGTAAAGGAACTGTTTTAAATCTATAACATAGATGTGAAACCATAACCTATGTGCAAAAAAGACAAATCATGTAAATTTTCAGGACACCCACTGAAGATGCCTTGTAAAAAAGGCGAAACGCGTCTGGGTGAATAAATTAAAATACAAATTTTATGTGCAACACGCAAAAGGCATTTTCTCTGAAAAAACTTCAATTTATTGTGGAATAAACTATTTTTCCCCAATTCTGCTGCGAAAATGACCACTACAAGAAACGTGTTATTTATTGCACAGCTTGACAAAGGAAGGGATCGATTAATAGGATACGTCTTACGGAGTCAAGGTATTGTACAGTCAATAATGGAAGGAAATGCGGGGAGTAAAAACAGTAGAGGAACATCAAGGCTCGAATACAGCAAGCAGATTCAAATGGATGTAGTTTACGGTAGTAATGCAGAGATGAAGAGGCTTTACAGGATAGACTATCGCGGAGAACTGCATCAAATTTGGCTTCCAACTAAAAACCACAATAATAATAATAATGTATGAGACGCACAGTTTATTTGAATAACAACCCAGAAAAGCGAGTCGCTGATCCTAGTTGCATTTAAAGTGTGCAGCGAAACTGTTAGGACAAATCCGTCACAACCAACAATTTTTACCAAGTACGAAGAATGCTAAATCCTTGGTAATGCCAGTTGAACACTGTAGGGCTGCAACATGATTCCTAATTCGCATTAAACATGATGACCCTTAGCTACCGACTGGAGGAGTACGTGTATGTTGGAACACGAAAGTGGAGGAAACTCTGTCACCAATAAACATTTTTACACCAGTAATTTTATTTTATTAGTAAACCAGTCATTATGTAAGGTCACAGGGCACTTGGTTCTTATTGTATTTGAATTTGAGATGTCGGACATATTGGTGATGGTCTGGAATTCAAACTCGGATCTCCCGTTTCGCTGGTTCTCACCCCTTTGGAACGTTACAGTTCCATCGTTTCGTTGTATCCCCCAAGGTTCTGAGCTCCTCAAGCGCTCCACGAAGGCGCGTGTCTGGTCTGGTACAGATATTTCCATCATGTCCTTTCAAGGTGCAGCTAGCGCATGATTTATGACATCTCTTCGCACACTGTTAGCAATAACGATAATTGTGTGCTTCAACTCGCGGTCAGACACAGAACTTTTCATCACATTGTTTCAGGTTCAAATGTGCTACTTCTACACCTAGACACTGGCGGAAAGGAATTCGATTGTTAACCTCTCTTCGCGTGTAGTCAACAACGATGATATGTGCGTGCTCGGCTCCCAGTAAACTCAGAACTTTGTGTTGGATTATTTGCAATTCAGACATCCGTAAAACACACTACTGATGAAATAAACCGCTGTTTTATGTCTGTTCGTGGCTACAAAACGACAGCATTAGGTGCCCTTTTCGAATCCCAGCATGGAAAAACTTTTTCGTCTCATGCAGGCGAAAAAATTCTGTATCTAACACCTGATCTAGTTGAGTTCACAATGAGGTTAGCTGCTGAGTTGAAACCCCCATCCAATACAAACTTTACGTCGCAACATTTCGAATTTATACGAGCAATCACTGTTATTTTCGACCGAAATGATATTTAAGATCTTTCCTGATTAGTTGACAGGAACAATAGTTGCTGGATATGAGTCCTGTGTTCCGGTCCAGTGTAAAAAGTTCATTTAATTTCAAGTTGAAACTTGCTTTCTGAAATGTCATTTATTGTAATAAATTTCAGCTTACAAACGTTAAAGACTGTGCTATCTCTAAAAAATGAATTTCATGGTGTTTACATGATCGTGGCGTTGATCTGCATCTGGATTGATAGCAAATAATCTCGATCATGTTAAGCACCACAGCTGTATTATTATACACAGATATAATACAGCTAAGGTGTTTATGTTATTACATGTCTTATGTTTTAATTAAAATTCCTTGTTATCAAAGGGTTAAATTGTTGCGACATTTCCTTTCCTCAGCAGAAATAGTTACATGGGATTGATGACAATTATCGTGAGGCATGTGCCCAAATGTATGCAACTTTTCAGAAGGTAGATTTCAGCGTTACATCGTCTTCAAGACCATTAGATAACTACGCTGAAAGAAAATGGTGCTTTCAGAAGTTTGAATGCAGAACTTATGATTTCTGGGGTGCAACTTCACGGACTCTACAAAGCTGTCAGAATGTCATCGGTAACAACGAGGCAAAGAGGCTGTTGCATGGGGGCTTAATTAAATATGATTGAAAATATTTTTTATTTTTCGTAACTGTATGTCCGATTACGCTGTGTCTTGTAATCGGTTGGCCCTGGCTAGTTTTTGTACGCAATCTGACTGCTTAGAACAACAACAAAGAATGAAATGAAAATTTTCGTTAACACAATTAATTAATTAAGTCCCCAGCAACTATAAAATCTACGAAACCAATAAGCACAAGAGTAACTGTTCTGTGTGTGGGAGTGTGACTCAACGTACACATCTGGCACGGTTCTTCTTCAACAAGACAAGAATTTTTAAATACCAATTTTACTGACGTGATAAAAGAAAATTAGAAATACGATAATTGCGTAAGGAAAGTAGAATTACACTCTAATACAAGAACACACGCCAGATGCTTTATTGACTGAACCTGTAATGATGCATTTTTTGAGACACACAAATAATAAAAGAACATAGTGGTTTTTACCTTCATATATATTGACGAAATGCACTCTGATCGTTACAGTATTTCCATTCGAACCATCTGCTGTCTATCCCATCAAACAACTGCATAAAACATGTAACAAGCACTCCTTACTACAACATCTCGACAAGCCTTGCCCACTAGCACATCTCAAAACGAACTGACTACTACGAGTCCTCGACAAGTACTGACTACTACGAGCTCTGGACAAGCACCGACTTCTACGAGTTCTCTCCAAGCACCGTGGAGGCGGCTTAATAATACTCTTTGGCGCAATCTCTGGCGCAGTGGCTCAGTGTAGCCACCTTTCATATGCCCCTCCTCCACAGGCCAGAATTTGATGGTATTTTTGCCAGCATTGGTGGTGAAAATACCACCAAATTCGTCCAGAAAAATACAGACAAAAATAAAAGATAATATTAATACCTAAATATCACATAATTAGTTAAAATTTTGGCTTTGCACTGACGTTTCAATAACCTAATATATAAAATACAGTAGGCAATACAAATTCTTTTCATGCATGTGGCTTTACATAATAGTTTACACAATACATAAAAAATCAGTTTATACAAATGTTCACATAAAATACTTTTAATTATTCAAAAAAAAAAAAGAAAAAACAAATAGTTGATAATTCCAGCCCAGCAATGGTCAACAGGTGCAAACACCAACAAGTGACATCGTTTCAGCAGAAGCAGTCCATCAGTTGCACCCAGCAATGTTGAGCAGGTGCAGACACCAACAAGTGACATCATTTCAGTAGAAGCAGTCCATCAGTTGCACCCAGCAATGTTGAGCAGGTGCAGACACCAACAAGTGACATCATTTCAGTAGAAGCAGTCCATCAGTTGCACCCAGCAATGTTGAGCAGGTGCAGACACCAACAAGTGACATCATTTCAGTAGAAGCAGTCCATCTGTGGCACCCAGTAAAGTTGAAGAGGTACACACAGCAACAAGTCACATTAGTTCAGTAGAAGCAGTCCATCAGTGGCACCCAGCAATGTTGAGTAGGTGCAGACACCGGCAAGTGACATTTCCATAGAAGTAGCTTCATCTGTGCACCCAGTAATGTTGAGCAGGTGCAGACACCAACAAGTGACATCATTTCAGTAGAAGCAGTCCATCAGTTGCACCCAGCAATGTTGAGCAGGTGCAGACACCAACAAGTGACTTCATTTCAGTAGAAACAGTTCATCAGTTGCACCCAGCAATGTTGAGCAGGTGCAGACAGCAAGAAGTGACTTCATTTCCATACAAGTAGTCCATCAGTTGCACCTAGCAATGATGAGCAGGTCCAGAGAGCAGTCCATAATATTCACTATCACTGATCACACAGTTCAAGCATGAACAATAGTTTGAATACACATACTAATCACACTGTTCATCAGCAGAAATTAAACATGTCCTAGTGGCACCAATCATGTAGAGAAAGTACAAGTAACAGTCCATAATATTCACCATCACTAATCAGACAGTTCAGGCATGAACAATAGTTCGAATACACATACAAATGCTTTTACAATGCTCTTACACTAAACATACAAATTCTAATAAACACACAAATGATGTCAGATAATTGTCATATTAACTATTACAAATACACAAATATCAGTAAACCTATAATATTTATGGGTGTCAGTGCAAGCCACTACAAACAAATAAAATAATATTCAGGAGATAGGTGGGTAGGATTAGGAAAGGAAAACACACAAAACACACTCATTCATCTTTCATCCACATTAAGTACTACTGTGTAATTGAATAGTGTTAACTGTGTAAATGCAATTCTGTCAAAATCTGATGTTCATCATGTGTATCAAGTAGTAGTGGCAGCAATGTATAACAGTCAATAATAGTTAAGTCAACGTCATAGTCATCATGTCAAGACCAATGTTTGCCAATCCAGATCAAATGTACTGTTGCTGAACAACTGTCAGTGAGCCAAGATATGCAAATACTTCCTCTCTTCAAAAAAAAGTATATACTGCTTAGTGATTTAACAAAGTGTGTGTATAGACTATCTTCCTTCTACTTTAGTGTTCTAGTCTGCTATCTTCATCCTCCTTGTTCCATAAGACCAACAAAAAAAAAAAAAAATATGCTCCTCACTTTCTTTACTTCTTATATACGAAAACTCCAATAATCATCAACTTCACATAATCTCAATAATACCTCAATAATACCTCTTCAATACGTCGATACATATAAACCTTATTGCCAATATGCTCCTCACTTACTTTATCTCTTATCCACCAAAACTCCAATAATCATCAACTTCACACAATCTCAATAATACCTCAATAATACCTCTTCAATGCGTCGATACATATAAACCGTATTACCAATATCATTTCACTTCCATAACAACTCTTTCCTCTAGTCAGTCTCCTTTCGAACAAGTACAGATAAAATCCTAATGCAAACTTCAGTTCATCATCCCAAACAATCTGAAGACACATTGCCAACACACAACCTCTGTGTAATCCATCTGACCCAAATCTTCTGCTCATTATGAATTATAAACAAAGAAATGCATACATGACCTCTAACAGACTTAGTTCGAATAACTCTCAGTAATTAAGTACGATTACAGAGTGTGAATAATCATAATATTTCACAGTGTGCACACCACTTCAAGAATTATGGCAAACAGAAGCAAACATGTGGAGTATTTCTTGTGTCAAGTGTCACTTCCTATTTCAATTGCTCACGAAAAATGCAGTGTAATAACTGTCAATGGTCTAAACCTATTTTTGGTATGTCATGTCGTTAGCTTCCTTCCTATTAGCATAAATTTATACAGCTTCCATAAAACCTCAGCTCATGTGACTTCTATGAAGTTTCTTGTACTAATGTCGTTCGTCGAATTATAGCAGTTCATTTTCTTATCTCAAAAATATAAGGCACTGAGCGTAAGCAAAACAAGCAATAGCGAGTAAATATACCAGTAGAGAATAGAATGTCAACAAGTGGATGCAGCACAATTCTTACAACGAGGCTCTGCCAAGCAAACAATCTATAATTAATCCAATAGTGTGACCTAAACTCTATGTTTATACACAGTATATCAGCATTTCTATATACTAAATTAAAGAGTAGTTGTGACGACAAACAGAAATGTATAAATATGCAATCCATAAGCATAGCAGTAAACATCTCTTACGTAATAAACAGGTCATTAGCATCATGTCAGCATAAGCAAATAAATGTTCATATGTCATCCTAATAAGTGAACATGAAGGCGCAAGCAGATAAATCACAAAGTATAACTTACATACATATCAGCACAACTAATCAGGTGACAATTATAATTTAAATAAATAAGCACAGCAGGCACATAATTAAAAAATATGACATCAGTGAAAAAGCATAGCAGCCAAGCGATGCATAATATATACAAATAACAACCCAGTTCATTAATAATCATTGTCAAAATCAGTTAATGTACGCAAGCACGTCGCTTCGCAAGTAAATTCACAGAACATGAAATTTAGCACAAAGTATGAATCACGTAATCGCGAGCAGCAAATTACGTCTAAAGTACGTACCTAAGTGGAAATATGTTACCTGAAAAATGAACTCAATTAATAGTTACCTTTTTAGTTTATTAGTTTCTTCTTGGAAATTACATTCTTCCTGAAAATTTCTCGATAGCAAGTCGTCTTAACGTCGGACACGCACAGAATTTACCTGAAGGTCTTAAATATTTTATAGAACCGTATCCTGAAAAATACTGAACGTTAATAACATAATTCATCAAGTCACTATAGCTTTATATTGAATTTAATCGGAGAAATTAAACTGTGTATTTGTTTACGGCTGTCAGTGCATTCGCACTGAGCGCTCGATCAGCTGTAGGCGCGTGACGTAGGAAGCAATTGTTCGCGGTCAACGACTGCCTTGTGCGGCGCGCAGACTTGACTGTTGCTTTGAGTATGTGCCGCCGCCAAAACACAGCGCGGTATCCTTGTACTCTCCGCATGTTTACATCTAGCTGTTGGTTTCTCAAAAGTATGTCATTCCACAAAAATTTTGACGTTTGATATATGATGTATTCCCTTAGAGCGTCGTGATTTAAGAGTTTCTACTTCAACAGTGTTATCATGTATAATTTTGCGAATTCTATATGGACCGTTATAAAGCAGAAAAAATTTGCGACACAAGCCTTTTCCTTTGTGCGACAAACGGTGGGACTTAATTAACACCTTCTGACCAACTGACAAGATTTTTGAACGACCAGGACGCTTAGCTGATTTCTCTCTTCTAGCAGCCGCAGATGCAATATTTCGCAGAGCCAGGTTGACAGCTTCAGAATGTCGCAGTTTCCGTGGAAGCGGAAAAGGAACGATTTCAGATATGCGATTTGTCGGTGCTTTATTTTTTAATGTCAATATAGGCGGTAAAGAAGTTGAATCATTAGGGAGTTCATTCAGAATGTTTTGAAAAATATGAAGATACTGATCCCACGTTCTGTGATTCTGATGACAATAAAGACGACGCAATTTATTGATTTCCTTCATCCATCTCTCTGAAGCGTTAGATTGAGGGTGAAAAAGTGAAATGAAGATTGGTTTAATTTTACGACGCCGTAGAGTACGAAGCCAAATTTTAGAACGAAACTGTGATCCATTATCTGATATAACCTTATCAACATGACCAACTTCTTTAAGAAAATGTTTGATGAAAGCATTAGATACTGAACGAGCTGTTGCTTTGCGTAAAGATGTAAAACATACATATTTTGACGTCAGTTCCACTGCTACGAAAATGTACGCAAAACCATTAGTAGAACGAACCACTGGACCGAACAAATCGACTGCAGCCATCTCCTTTAATTTCGCTGGAATGATAGGAAACAACGGTGCTCTGTGAGAAACTGTTGGCGGCTTAGCCTTTTGACATAATTTGCATTTGGCCAGAACAGATCGAATACGTTTTTCCATATTACTGAAGTAACAATTTTCTCGTAATTTATGAAAGCATTTTCTGGGACCAAAGTGTGCATAACTGAAATGCGTATACCAAATCAGCTTATTAACCCACTCATCAGGAATACAAACTAACCAAACAGAGTTGTCGACCGATTTTCGTTTGAAAAGAATGTCATTGCGAACTAAATAATACTGTCTAATCGCTACGCTTTCCTTTCTCCTCCACTTCTCCTTAATGTCCTTCCAGATTGGATCCTTATTTTGCTACTTAGCGATGTCCTGGAGCGAAGACGAAATAAAGTTCTCAAACGCAACACCTTGAATATACATCAAACAATAATTGTTTTCCTTGCAGTCCTCTTCAGCACTTTGTTTCAAACCCATAGGTGCACGTGATAAAGCATCAGCAACAATATTTGAAGAACCCTGTATGTAAACAATACTAAAATCAAATTCCTGTAGGTACAACGCCCATCGTGACAATCTGCCGTGAGTTAATTTTGTTGACATAAGAAATTCCAGAGCTCGATGATCGGTGTAAACCTTAGTATGTCTGCCAAACAAAAATGTGCGAAATTTTGTGAAAGCCCAAACAACAGCCAAAGCTTCAAGTTCCGTAATCGAATAATTCTTTTCTGATTTAGAAAGAACACGACTTCCAAATGCAATAGTTTTCTGTACTACAACGCCGTCTTCTTCAATCTCTTGAAATAAGTGTGCCCCTAGGCCCTTGTATGATGAGTCCGTCGCCAAACAAAATTCTTTAGATAAATCCGGATGTGAAAGAAGTGGAGCAGCAACTAAAGCGTCACGAACCTGTTCAAATTCTGACTGAGCTTCCTCATCCCAACACCAATTAGATTTCTTTCCGGATAGTTCACATAAACGAGGTGTGGCCAAATCGTCCAATTTAACAAAGCGTCTAAGAAAATTACAGACACCAAGAAAACTACGAACATCACGTTTTGTGGTAGGAACAGCATAATTACGAATAGCGTCTAATTTTTCTGGATCAGGAAGAATACCTTCTGTAGAAATAATGTGACCGAGAAATTTCACCTGTGAACGGCCAAATTCAGATTTTTCCAAGTTCACTGTAATACCAACTCGTGCAAAAATACGTAATAATGAATCCAAAATTTTGTTGTGCTCACTCCAAGAACGTTTAGCAATAAGAATGTCGTCAACATATGAAATAATATTGTCACGAAGATAAACAGGTAAAATTTCATTTAAGCTACGAATGAATGCTGCAGAAGATACAGTAAGTCCAAACGGTAATTTCCGAAACTGGTAACAGTTACCAAAGGCTAAAAAGGCCGTGTATTTTCTACAATCAGGGTGGAGTTCTATTTGCCAAAAACTTGCGCGCATATCAATCGTGGATAAAACTTTAATTCCATGAAAATGTTGAAGAAGTTGATCTAAATTTTGTGGGCGGTCAGTTTCAGGAATGATGATGTTATTTATCTGTCTGGAATCCAGAACCAAACGAATTGACCCATCCTTTTTAAGAACAACGTGTAATGGGCTAGTATAAGGACTGACTGCAGGCTCAATAATGCCCTGATCTAACATGTACTGAAGTTCATTCTTAACCTTGTCTCTGTAAGCCAAAGGAATAGCGTACGTTTTCCCGCGAAATGGTGTGTGTTCTTTTACTTTAAATAAATATTGTAAGCCTTGTATAGTTCCTGTGTGATAACTAAACACTGTAGCATGTGAAGTCAAAATGTGGTGCAGCTCTTCTCTTGCAACGTCATCTGGCACGTCAGCTTTCTTAACCTTTTCATTAATTAATTCTTCGCTATTAATTATATCATCCATCGCGTCTCTGTATCTATTGTCACTGTCATGAATGAACACATCGTCGTCATAATGCTCAACGAAAACATCAGAAGTAAGAAACCTTAAACATTTTGTATCTGATTCAGATCTTGTTAAACACTCGAAAAATTTCAAACTTTTCGGCACTCCGGCAACAGTCAAATTCACACTTCCTTCTTTAAAGTTCAAAATTGCCTTATGTGCGTTAAGAAACTCCATACCTAATATAATTTGTGTACTGAGTAATGGAACAATAATAAAATTAGCAGAAAATTCGTATCCTTGACAAATGAAATTTAAATTGGTCTGTTGTTTGACTTCCGCACTTTTTCCAGAAATCGCTCCTCGAATTGTAGTTTTAGAAATAGGTAACACAGGACAAGCAATAGTTCTTTCACATATACGAAAAACTGATTCACTAATGACATTCAATGGGCTCCCAGAATCTAAAACTGCAGTGAACTTATTCTTACCCACACATACTTCAATAACGGGATGTAAAAATGCGTCTACATTATTTTCCTTTTCGTCTAGCAAAATGTCTCTCATGTCTTCCAGGCGTACGTAGTGTAAAGTCGTAGTGTCATTACTTTCTGAACCGTCTATATTGCTGCCAGAAGCCGAAGCTGCAAGTCATTGTCGATTGTTTGCGTCACGTCTTTGAGTATTCGCGTCATTTCGCGGATCAATTTCTACGATTTGCACTTGTCTCTCTGAAGTTCTGTCACGTGGAGGATGCCAATTAGGTCCTTCCTGTCTGTTAGATGCAAATTCTTGGCTGTGTCTGTTATTAAAATTTCTGTTTTCCGGTCTGTCTGCATAACTACTTCTTGTGTAATTTCGACTGTCACTTCTGAAATTATTGTTGTATCTACTACCCTGATTATTTCTGTAGTAAGAATTTCTATTACTGTATGAATAATTTCTGTCTTGATTGTACCGATTACTGTTTCCGTATGATTGATCATTCCGGTACGAATTACCACTATTGTCTGTGTAATTTCTGTTAGAACGTCTGTTATTGTCGTAAGGCTGGTATCTATTGTCCTGTCTGTTTCGTCTGTCATTCTCAAAATTACCGCTATAACGTCCGTTCCGACAACTATCCCTTTTCTCTGAAAATCTATTGTAATTACTGTTACTGAAAAAATTACAGGAAGTCCCGTCGTCATTGTCATACTCGAGTTCTTGTAGCAAAGTCTTAAAAGTCTCAATGTCGTCTTTACATCTTCCGGCTAAAGCAATTTGTCTTATGGATTGTGGCAGTTTAGTTAAACAAATGCGAATTAATTCAGTCGGGCTATAAGGGTTGGACAGGAACTGATTCTTTCGAATCATGTCTTCAAAGTACTCTGCCGGCGTGCGGAACTCAGACTGTTTAAAATTACGCTGCATAATCAGACTATGTTTGACTCTGTCTTGTGTGTTTTCGGACGAACATGCTGATAGAAATGCATGATAAAAATCATTTAGATTATTGCAATCTCTAATGAGTGCGCGCATCCGCGTCGCCGGTTCGTTTTCTAAATATCCACACATAAATTCCAGTTTGTGACTTAGTGGCCAATTTGGTGGGAGTGCGTTCATAAATTGATCTAACCATGCACATGGATGTATGTCATTCTTAGAATTGCGGAAGATCTTAAATTTCCGGACAGTCAAAAAGTGTTTATAGTCAAAGTTTTCGCCTCGTGGCGACAAAGACCTACCGCGTCTGTCCTAGTCCGAATGTCGATTATTGTAAAGTTCGCGCGCCTGGCGCTCTCTTGTTGCATCCCGTAAATGAAACAAATTATTTTCTTCAAACCCCTCTGCTACCTGTGATTCTAAATTTCTTCCGCTATCTTTTCCTACAATTTCGCCTTCGATCTGTTTGACTTGCTTTCGTAATGCCTCCACTTCCCTTTTAACGCGTTCATTAAATTTTCCCTGATTTTCAACATGTTTATTTATGTTCTGGTACTCTTCAGTTTCTGCGAATAGTAATGGAGCTGTATCATCCGAATCTCTATCCCCATGTAAACTAAGATTTGTCAATTTATCTGAAATTTCCTCAACTCTTTCCGATAAGTCACCTAATTGTTCTTTCTGTTTATTTACGTCTTCCGTAAGTGTCGTGACTCGGGTTTCAGTATTGACACATTTGGCAGTTAACTGCTCATATTGTTGTGTTAGATTATTTAATCTGTCATTTGGAACGGATTCTTCGATTCTCTCAAATATTTCTTCCTTATCCTTTGCACGTTGTAAATTTAACTCTGAAAAATTCTGTACTATCACGCGATCTCTTTCTTCCTGTTCTCTATCCTGTTCCCTTTGTCTGAGCTCTACTGCAATTAATCTATTATTGTGAGCATTCAAAATCGGTTGTACTTCTTCTCTGATTTCTTTCTTTAATTCATCTTTCATATTTTTGAAACATGTCCCTATTCGTGAATCTAACCGTGTTTCCAAAGTTCCCATCTCTGTTTTTAATTCAGATCCTAACTGTGATCCAAGTGAGTCTAACTGTGTTTCCATTGTTCCCATCTGTGTTTTTAATTCAGATCTAAACCGTGTTTCCATTGTTCCCATATCAGTTTTAATTGTTCCCACCTCAGTTTTAATTGTTCCTATCTCTGTTTTAAATTCAGATCGTAACTGTGATCCCACATTTAATATAGCATTCATCAACTGCTCCATTGTAACTGTTTCAAAATTCTTTTCACCCCTAACATTTCCCACAAAACCAGCTTCCTTCGTCATAGCTGTAAAGCTATCTGTGTTCGATACTATTTCAGAATCTTCTATCGTTAATCTCGGATCCTGAAAATTTTTTGATTGTGAAAAATTTTGAAATGGTTCCGGACTATTTTCCCGACTTATTACATTGTTTTCCACTTCATTATCCATCATACTGTTTTCCTCTGTTGGCGAGTTCGCCATGTTAACAATTTCGTCATTCTCACTATCCATCATTTTTGCATTTTTCATCGATCGCATAATCATTTACAAAACATACAAAACTCGTCACTGTACGAAAATTACACACAATGCCTCCTTATCTCCAACAATACCATTTACATGAAATGTCTCCCTCAAACACGATTAATCGAACAATTGAAATAATTGCAATAAATTGTCAAACGCGTATACAAGGCAATAAAAATTAAATTCTGAGAAAAAATTCCCTTAGAAGAATGACAGTTACCAAATCTACACATGCAAAATAGACTACAATTACTAAACTACAAATTACTACAACAATACTACTGTCTACTATTTTTACAATCAGAAAATTCCAAGGGACGGTCCGAAGCAGCGGTCGCCACGTGCATGGGGGCTTAATTAAATATGATTGAAAATATTTTTTATTTTTCGTAACTGTATGTCCGATTACGCTGTGTCTTGTAATCGGTTGGCCCTGGCTAGTTTTTGTACGCAATCTGACTGCTTAGAACAACAACAAAGAATGAAATGAAAATTTTCGTTAACACAATTAATTAATTAAGTCCCCAGCAACTATAAAATCTACGAAACCAATAAGCACAAGAGTAACTGTTCTGTGTGTGGGAGTGTGACTCAACGTACACATCTGGCACGGTTCTTCTTCAACAAGACAAGAATTTTTAAATACCAATTTTACTGACGTGATAAAAGAAAATTAGAAATACGATAATTGCGTAAGGAAAGTAGAATTACACTCTAATACAAGAACACACGCCAGATGCTTTATTGACTGAACCTGTAATGATGCATTTTTTGAGACACACAAATAATAAAAGAACATAGTGGTTTTTACCTTCATATATATTGACGAAATGCACTCTGATCGTTACAGTATTTCCATTCGAACCATCTGCTGTCTATCCCATCAAACAACTGCATAAAACATGGAACAAGCACTCCTTACTACAACATCTCGACAAGCCTTGCCCACTAGCACATCTCAAAACGAACTGACTACTACGAGTCCTCGACAAGCACTGACTACTACGAGCTCTGGACAAGCACTGACTTCTACGAGTTCTCTCCAAGCACTGTGCAGGCGGCTTAATAATACTCTTTGGCGCAATCTCTGGCGCAGTGGCTCAGTGTAGCCACCTTTCACTGTTAGCACGAGAACTCTCTCTCCTCCTTAGTTTCGACCTTGTTTAACAAGTAACAAGCAGACGAGAGTCAGTTCACTGAGTTAACAACAGAATATGGCTGAAATGACTCTGAGCACTATGGGACTTAACATCTGAGGTCATCAGTCCCCTAGAACTTAGAACTACTTAAACCTAACTAACCTAAGTACATCACACACGTCCATGCCCGAGGCAGGATTCGAACCTGCGACCGTAGCGGTCGCCCGGTTCCAGACTGAAGCGCCTGCAACCGCTCGGTCACACCGGCCGGAAGCAGAATATAGACTCCATTATTGTCGACATATATATCTAAGCATACAGTGATATAAAAGAAATCGTAGCACCGAGGAGGAGTCGTGGGACATAAACGAAAGTTGGTACGCATGTTTCTACATGTGGAAGATGATGTCTATTAACATTTCGCGACAATCGCATAAGCCGGCCGAGGTGGCCGAGCGATTCTAGGCGCTACAGTCTGGAACCGCGCGACCGCTACGGTCTCAGGTTCGAATCCTGCCTTGGGCATGGATGTGTGTGATGTCCTTAGGTTAGTTAGGTTTAAGTAGTTCTAAGTTCTAGGGGACTGATGACCTTAGAAGTTAAGTCTCATAGTGCTCAGAGCCATTTGAACCATTTGAATCAATCGCATAACACTGGCGTTAGTAGCGGTATTATGAGGATCAAATTAGGTTTACTTTACATACATGTTGTAACATTTGTGAGCGTCAGTTAGCTTTGAGATCGGCCGTGATGAGTTGATGTTAGACAAGAATGCCTTTAAGGCGACAAAGACGCCGAAATCGATACCTCATTCAGTTTCAATGAGGTCGTGTAATAGGGCTACGAGAAGCTGCGATACTGTAGGAAGACTTGGCAGGCATGTAGCCACTGTACAAGCGTTGATGACGAGAACGTACGGTCGCAAGAAGACCGGGCTGCAGACGGCCACGTCGCACTACCGAGAGAGGAGACCATCGCGTTCCGTGTACGGCTCTGGCGCATCCTACTGCATCTGCAGCAGCAAAATGAGCAGCAGCTGGCACCACAGTGACACAGAGAACTGTTACAAATCGGTTACTTCAAGGACAGCTCTGAGACAGACGCCCTTCAGCGTGCATTCCACTGACCCGAAACCACGCCCATTTGCGACTTCAGTGGTGTAAAATGAGAGCTCATTGGAGGTCAGGGTGGACGCATCTTGTATTTTGCGATGAAAGCTGGTTCTGCTCCGGTTACAGTGATGGCCATGTGTTGGTTACAGGGAGGTCAGTTGAGGGCCTGCAACCAACCTGTCTGCGTGGTAGACACACTGGACCTACACGGATTGGGGAGCGGTTTCGTATGACAGCAGGATCACTCTCTGGTTGCCTCACGCACCCTGACTGTAAATTTGTACGTCAGTCTGGTGATTCGACCTCTTGTGCTGCCATTCATGAACAGCATTCCACGGGGTGTGTTCCAATAAGATAACGCTCGCTCACGTACCGCTGCTGTAGCCAAATCATGGCCTGCAGAGTGTCAATATTTTGCCTTGACCTCCTCGATCACCAGATCTGTCTCCAATCGAACGTATAATTATGGGACATCATCGGACGCCAGGTCCAGCATCATATGCAAAATCATTAACCGTCCTTGTACTGACCGACCAAGTGGAACAACTACAAACTGACATCCGTCACCTGTACAACACGATACATGCTCGTTTGAATACTTGCATTCAGCATACTGGTAGTTATACCTGTTATTAATGTACCAGCGTTTCACGTTTGCAATGGATTATTTGGTGCTTACATTAACGTAGCAAGTTCTTACGCTTATCACCAAAATACCGGGTGATCAAAAAGTCAGTATAAATTTGAAAACTCAATAAACCACGGAATAATGTAGATAGAGAGGTAAAAATTGACACACATGCTTGGAATGACATGGGGTTTTATTAGAACCAAAAAAAACATATTCCTAGACGCGTCAAAGATCTCATGCGCGCGTCGTTTGGTGACGATCGTGTGCTCAGCCGCCGCTTTCGTCATGTTTGGCCTCCAGGTCCCCAGACCTCAGTCCGTGCGGTAATTGGCTTTGGGGTTACCTGAAGTCGCAAGTGTATCGTGATCGACCGACATTTCTAGGGATGCTGGAAGACAACATCCGAGGACAATGCCTCACCATAACTCCGGACATGCTTTACAGTGCTGTTCACAACATTATTCCTCGACTACAGCTATTGTTGAGGAATGATGGTGTACATATTGAGCATTTCCTGTAAATAACATCATCTTTGCTTTGTCTTACTTTGTTATGCTAATTATTGCTATTCTGATCAGATGAAGCGCCATCTGTCGGACATTTTTTGAAGGTTTATTTTTTTAGTTCTAATAAAACCCCATGTCATTCCAAGCATGTGTGTCAATTTGTACATCTCTATCTACATTATTCCATGATTTATTCAGTTATCAAATTTATACTGACTTTTTGATCACCCGGTATATTACCTAGAAAAACGTTTCATGAAATGTAATTACTCAATATTAACTATTTTTTGGTGTTGCGATTTTTTTCCGCCAATGTATGTGAAACATGGAACGGATGGACGGAGTGAGGGAGGCGCAGATTGACAAAAAAATTGTTCAAATGGCGCTGAGCACTATGCGACTTAACTTCTGAGGTCATCAGTCGCCTAGAACTTAGAAGTAATTAAACCTAACTAACCTAAGGACATCACACACATCCATGCCCGAGGCAGGATTCGAACCTGCGACCGTAGCTGTCGCTCGGCTCCAGACTGTAGCGCCTAGAACCGCACGGCCACTCCTGCCGGCGCAGATTGACAGAGAGAGAGGAGTAGACAAGAATGGCACTAAGGCGATAAAGATGCCATTATTGATACCTCATTTAGTTTGGACGAGAAGGAGGAGATAAGAAGAGAGGGTGAGTTAGTGGAGGTGGACAGAGAGGATGGAGGGGGGGTGTTGGAGGTGATGGATGAGAGGAGGGTGGAGGAATTGGACAGAGTTGGTGAACGAGGAGATGATCTAATAGAGTTGGAATGAATACATACCCGTGCAACGCTTGGTACTCAGCTAGTATTTTACATCGCTTATGGTACGCAGGTTGTCTGAGAAACACGATTCGTTCTTTATGGGTAATCGGTTCTGTAAGAAACATTCAGTTTAATGTGCTAGACGTCACTGATTGTGTGGGATTATTACGCCGAGGTTCACAACTGTAATGTATGTTGGTCTGATGCACGTACAAAACTGAAGGTGATTATTATCTGAAAGCTAAATCAGTTGAGAAATAAATATACTTTTAGCTTTGTAAGATATTCACAAAAACACGTATTAATTAGTATATAGACACTGTTTGCAGTCTATATGGTTCGCAGGACGATTATGATAAGGATGAGCTGTGTTTTGCATGTGGGATACGTTCTAAATCCTGATGACCTAGGGAATCAGGTCAAAACTCGTTATATTCGAGATCATAATATACTTTCGGATGTTGGAGCTAAACTGTGTTGCGGATATCTGGGTAAAGACTGGATGCGCAAAATTATAGACAGTTCTAGACCTTGTATACGATACTGTTCACTATGAGGAAGAGCTATGATAAATAATACCTAACAATTTTCTGAGAACTGTAAAATACATTAACGGTTATTTTCAAATGCGGAGAACGTGAAATCCGCCCTCGCCAGCATTTAGCTGCTGCCTTTACGCGACGCATTAGGACCCGAGCAGGCGCTGTGTGCCAGTAGTGAGAGCTTCGTGCCTGACCCTGTTGCTGTCTTATCAGGCCGTGTATCACGGCGAGACATTTGGATACATTTACCTGAGAGCTTTCTCGTGTCTGAAATCTTCTGAACGGCACTCTCGGCTCGTATAATGGATATTTACAGTACCTCTTTTATGTTATTAACTGATACCTCCATCTTGTTAATGGATATTCGTCGAGTAGATGGTGACGCATAAGGAATCTCATCCACGGTCTACTTTCCTGTAACAAGTTTTCGTCTTTCTAACCAAAGTGTTCGATTCTAGATACTCTGAAGCAGCCCTGATGCATGATTAATATTGCGTATGAACCAGCAATCCCCAAATTAACTTGTCCAGACGATTTAACTTTAGTGTGTGTGCTCGTACAGGATAATGAACACATTTTATCACTATAGCCACTAACTTATTCCCTATGCACATCATTACTACATGCATTTGCACGAGCTGTTGTATGCTCTCCGTCTTTCATTTATCTCTTCTTTTTTAACATCGTTTTATAGTCAAACGTGTTAAGGCGAAATTTTTTGTTACTTTTTCTCAGTGTCACGTCACACCGGCTTTCCCTAAAGCTATGTGATTACTAGTCTGTTTTAAAGCTTTCGTTACGGTTTGTATTACGTTCAAGAAGTACGATTATCTTCTTAAATATATAATTATCTTCTTAAATACAGAATATCTGTTGCGGAAATTCTTACAGATATGTGTTGTTTGTTCCCCAGTTTATCATGTTTTTGCTACACATCTAGATTATCCTTTGTTCACAGAATTTATTTCCTAATAACTGTTATGTTCTTGACGGCTATACATCCAAACACGACTGATTTCGGAGACGTCAAATTGCACATTTTCTTATCTAGAAGTCGAGGCAGCGCGTAATTACCCCGCGGTCTCAGGAGCTGCAGTCATGGACTGTGCGGCAGAGGTTCGAGTCCTCCCTCGGGCATGGGTGTGTGTGTTTGTCCTTAGGATAATTTAGGTTAAGTAGTGTGTAAGCTTAGGGACTGAGGACCTTATCAGTTAGGTCCCATAAGATTTCACACACATTTGAACATTTTTTGAATTCGAGCGTTGAACTTCATCCGTATTGTGGCGTGTAAGACGTTTTAATACTGACTATTAGTATATCCAATACGCTGCCATTTCGCCTCGAACAATACATGAAACGCTGAGGTGAGGCGGTCTTGTACGATCCGCAGTAAATGAGCTGATGGCCCGTCATATATAAACCAAAGTCGTTATCTTTCTGCAGTGGTAAGTTCTCCAACAGCGCTGGTACTTTATCACGCAGAAATCGTTTATAGACGCCACCTCTTGAATCTGTTTGGTAAAGTATATGACCTCGTGATTTTGCCACCAACAACTTCTGCTCATTCATTGATATTGTTGTGATCCTGGTGCCTCACCTCCATGACGGTCGAGGATTTACGTCTGCCCACGTTTGGGTACTGCGGTAATTTACAATGCCGTCACTTGTCAATCCTGCCTCATCTGTAAATAAAATACAGGCTTTTATATGCGGATCTTGAACGCTTTTATCTCAACAGGTATTGGTTACCAGATATATCATCATCAGAACTTTTCCTCTACAGAAAGTTTGAGCAAATACGCCTACAGTTACGATTTTTTCGAGATTTATTAAACTAAACGACACATTCCAGACACTGCAGGCCCATCTTCAGGTGCAAATCGTCTAATACATAATTTAGATTTACATTTGCTCTTGAGTGGGGTGGAATGGATTTTTCTGTTATGAGAAAGCTAGATAACAGGTTTCGTACGTCCTAAATCGTGGGCGGAAATGAATCAGAAAGAGTGAAAAAAACAGTGAAAAACTTCCCGAACAAACAAAGAAGAACATTTTAGCCTCTTGAAGTCAGCATAGTTGGTTTATTCATCACGTTGTGGCACATCACGACACTAAATGCGCACATTTGTTTACAACTGTTTAAAAACACTTGACAGATGTAGTTTAACATGACTTGATCAAAGATGAAGTTTATCACAGAATGTCACAGACCTGAGTTTTAAGAAGTTGATATATGCAAGGAATAAATTTAAAATAAGATCAGATCTCTGACACTAAGAGATAAACTTCACCTTTGATCAAATCAGGTTAAACTACGTCAGTGAAGAGTTTTTTTAAACAGCTGTAAACAAATGTGTGCCTTGAGTGAGGTGATGTGTGATTGACAGGATGTTTAAACCGACGTACGCTGACCTCAGACAGTTGAAAGTTTTCAGTGTTTGTTTGGTAACTTTTTTACTGTTTTTTTTCCACTGTTTCTCACACATTTTCACACTCGTATACGAAACCTAATGTCTAACTTTCTCATAACAGGAAAATTCATTTCACCTGACTCAAGAGCAAATGTAAATTACGTATTAGACGATCTGCACATGAATATGGACCCACAGTCTCCGAAATGCATCGTGTAATTTAATAAAACGCAAAAAAATTGAACGAAGGCGTTTTTATTCAAACTTTGTGTATTCTGAATACAACCACTATCCCAGCTGCAAAGTATGAAGAAAATTATACTTTCCTTCGGTTTGATGAGTATTACCTTCTGCCGGCCGCTGTGGCCGAGCGGATGTAGGCGCCTCAGCCTGGAACCGCGCGACCGCTACGGTCGCAGGTTCGAATCCTGCCTCGGGTATGGATGTATGTGATGTATTTATGGTTGGTTAGGTTTATGTAGTTCTAAGTTCTAGGGGACTGATGACCTCAGATGTTAAGTCCCATAGTGCTCAGAGCCATTTTTTTATTACCTTCTGTGGGAACATGTATACTTTTTTAAACGCCCTGTAAGCAGTGAGACTTGTCAAAATTTAATGATAAATCCACTTGCCGTGAACTATCTGTTGTGGTTTCCGAACATCTGGTTATACTTTTAGCGGGAAGTTCGTTAAGGCAAAATAAGGACTAACAGCCATAGGGAAGCATACAGGAGGCTGATCTTTCGCTCGCCCTGCTGGTGACAAACAGGTGAGCGAGCGACGGCATCTTGGGGAAGAGGGGGAAGAGGTTTGGAGCCGCAGCTCCGGCACCGCGCGCGCTTTTTCCCGTCCCACCAGCTGCTGCCAATACTGAGACAGCAGACAGCAGACAGCGGGCTGCCGGCAGAGGGAGAGGCGAACTCTTGCCCACTGCCACGGACGCAATTTCGCCGCTGCGCCTGGTCTCGAGCCGGAACGTGGTGGCTATTGGCTGGCTGCCTTTCCTTTCCCTCCATTTCACGCAAAGGCTACAACATTTACCACATCTCTGACTCGTGGGATTCGACGCTGCTGATTACAGGTGCACTACCTGATCAAAAGTGTCCTAACACTTGTTAATGTTCTCTAATATGGGTTGTGTCCACTCTTATACAACTACATGGTTACTCTGAAATTCACACTTAAGTGCCTGGCAGAGGGTTCATCGAAGCATTTTCATACTACTTCTCTACCATTCCACTCTCGAATGGCGCGTGGGAAAAAGGAACACCTAAATCTTTCCGTTCGAGCTCTGATTTCTCTTATTTTATTATGATGATCATTTGTCCATACGTAGGTGGGTGTCAAAAAAATATTTACGCATGCGGAAGAGAAAGTCAGTGATTGAAATTTAGTAAATAGATCTCGCTGCAAAGAAAACTGCCTTTGTTTCAGTGACTGCCACCCCAACTCGCGTATCATATCAGTGACACTCTCACCCCTACTGAGCGATAACACGAAACTTTCTGCCCTTCTTTGCACTTTTTCGATGCCCTCCGTCAATCTTACCAGGTAAGG
The DNA here is from genome assembly GCF_021461385.2 of Schistocerca piceifrons. Lineage (NCBI taxonomy): Eukaryota > Metazoa > Arthropoda > Insecta > Orthoptera > Acrididae > Schistocerca > Schistocerca piceifrons. Next base: position 166,809,027 of record NC_060141.1, read on the forward strand.
ATCCCACACCGCGCAGCAATATTCCAGCAGAGGACGGACAAGTGTAATGTAGGCTGTCTCTTTAGTGGTTTGTCGGATCTTCTAAGTGTTCTGCCAAAAAAGCGCAGTCTTTGTTTCGCCTTCCCCACAATATTATCTATGTGGTCATTCCAATTTAAGTTAAGGTATTTAGTCGAACTGACAGCCCTCAGATTTGTGCGATTTATCGTATACCCAAAATTTATCGGTTTTCTTTTAGTACCAATGTGGATGACCCCGCAGTTTTCTTTGTTTAGTGCTAATTGTCACTTTTCCACCATACAAAAGAATGGTTCAAATGGCTCTAAGCACTATGGGACTTAACATCTGAGGTCATCAGTCCCTTAGACTTAGAACTACTTAAACCTAACTAACCTAAGGACAGCACACACATCCATGCCCGTGGCAGGATTCGAACCTGCGACCATTGCAGCAGCGCAGTTCCGGACTGACGCGCCCAGAACCGATCGGCCATCCACCATACAGAAATTCTCTCTAGATCATTTTGTAATTGGAACTGATAGTCTGATGAGTTTACTAGACGGTAAATTACAGTGTCATCTGCAAGAAATCTAAGGGGGCTGCTCAGATTATGACCTAGATCATTTATATAAATCAGGAACAGCAGTGGGCCTATGACACTACCTTGCGGAACGCCAGATTTCACTTGTGTTTTACTCTATGATTTACCGTCTATCACTACGAACTGTGACCTCTCTGAGAGGAAATCACGAATCTAGTCACACAACTGAGACGCAATTTGATTAATAGTCGCTTGTGAGGAACGGTATCAAAAGCCTTCTGGAAATCTAGGAATATGGACTCGATCTGAGATCCCTTGTCGACAGAACTCATTACTTCATGGGAGTAAAGAGGTAGCTGTGTTGCACAAGAACGATATTTTCTGAATCCGTGGTGGTTATGTATCAATAAGTCTTTATGATGGTCTGAACTCTGCTGGGGCACTTTAAATGAGGTGTCTGAATGTCTATGGAGGAATGGTGGTTCATTCTTCCTCAATAGCTAAAACCAGAGAAGGTAATGATGTTGGATGCTGGGATCTGGAGCGAAGTCTACATTCTGGTCCATCCCAAAGATTTTCCATTGGCTTCAGGTCGGGACTCTGGGCAGGCCAGTCCATTACAAGAATATTTTTCGCCTCACAGATTATGCTTTATAACAGGGTACGTAATCAAGCTGATGCAAACAAACATCGTCTTCGAACTGTTCCTCCACTTTACACAGTACACAATGCTATAAAATATGTACATATCTCCCCCCCCCCCCCCCCCCACAGTTAGCGTCATCTTATGGGCAGTGATGGAAGCACACGCTAACCACGAAAAATAACCCTACGCCCTAACACCACGTCCTCCGTATTTCACTACTGACACTCTGAATGATGACAGGTAACTTTCTCCAGGCATTCGCCAAACCCAAACCTCTCCATCAAATTCCTCAGGGTATAGCGTGATTTATCACTCATTTAGACCCATCCATCGTCCAGCACCGTCGCTCTTTGCATCACCTTAATAGTCTCTTAGAAATGACTGACCTATGGGGAGCCGCTCGACTGTTCCACTCCATTGTTTTTAACTCCCTGCCCACTATTATTGTCTAGCTGGACTGCAGGTATCATCTTGGAACTCACAAATGATTTCTTCCGCTGATTTCGTTCGACTTTTGCAATCACCCTCAGCCTTGCTCCACAGCCCCTGTCCATCAGTACGTGATGTGTGCATGATCTTGATTTAGCTATGGTTGTCCATCTCCAGTTCCCAGTCATATCACTAACAGTCGAACTGGAGAGCTGTGGAAGGGTTGAAATGTCCCTGACAGATTTGTTACTCATGCAATACAAAACAACTAGACTACGTTCGAACTTACTGAGCCCTACTGATGAAACCATTCTGGTGTTATTGCTTCTCTACTGACAACGCTATACTCTCTGCCTCCTTTTATACTGGCGAATCCTAGTGGTCAACTCCGCATTTTGTATGGAGACTTCTCACACTTTTTATCAGGTAATATGAAATAATCGCCGTTCATTCTGAATGAAGTACTATTGGAACATATGTAGAGCTTTAAATACCTAGGAAGGAGAACAGAGTCGTAGCACAAAAGTTAAAACCTGGATAGCAATGGCGAAAGAGCCAATTTGCAAGAAGATCAGAGTTTTTCTTCAGCAACTTGGACAAAGATTTGAGGAAAAGACTGATAGTGTGTTTTGCATGGTGCAGAAAGGTGGACAGTGAGGAAAAAAGATAGAGAAACGCTGGGAGTTATTGAGACGTGCCCGTGGCGGAGTATGGAAGAAGTGGGATGAATACGGTGAAAAATGAAGAGGTACTGAGAAGTCTGGAAGAGCAAGAGCCAGAGTAAAAAGGAGGAAAAGAAATTGGATAGGATGTATAAAAGAAAAAAGGAGAGTCTTTTCAGAACAATCTAATAAGTGTGTGTAGAACGGAAGAGGAGGAAACGATTTCAGATTCTCGACGATGTACTAAACTGCAGCACATACACCAGTATTGAGAAAGAAGCTTTGGACGCCAGAAATGGGGAAGTATAGAACCTTCTAAAATAGTACGAGTATGTACTGAAAATAATACCTTCAGACTTTCACGTCATATTCTTAAAGCTTTTTAAATAAAACAAACGTTACTAACATTCTACAGCTTTATTTTTCATGTCTACATATTTATCCCTCCCAAAGAGAGACCATTTTGTTGATACTGTCACAAGTAGAATGTTCGACTTTGTTGACAGAGCCACAACCTCTGCTCTGCTTGCACCGCGTCATCACTATCGAAGTGAAGTCTTGGGAACAGATGAAAATGGGATACGGCCAAGTCGGCGCTGTATGGAGGATGATCGATGGCAGAGAACCAAAGGCGGTGGAATGTTGCAGATGTCGCAGCGCTCGTGTGTGGTTTGGCACTGTCGTGCTGAAACAGAGAGAGCTCCATGTGTGGACGAAATTTTCGAATTCGGAACTCGAGTACAGCAAGCTATTTCTCACGCACCGACCTTACAGAACGCCATGTCAACGCTACATTTCGGAGCCCTCTAGTGCCAGAGGGCTGCAACTATGTAGACTTGAATAATAAAGATATAGAATGTTAATAATGCCTCATTTATACAAGAGGCTTTACGAATTTTCACATAAAAATTAGGATAAATTACTTTTCAGCACACCCTCATGGAAAACTGCTACATTTGTACTCTTTGGTTAGTATGCGATAGCCGACGAGCCTCACATTCTGGAACGATAGTGCTGATCTACTAAAATAAAGCAAATCATCATGCACTCACAGCAACGTCTTGTTTCTTGCTATCTGTCCCGTGCGGCTATGACTTCTATAGAACATTGGACTTCCCACACACAGATATATCTTCGAATAAATGGCATATTTTTCCTTGTTCCTGTACCGAGGTTGCTGATATTTAATTCATTACTTCTATTTCTGAAGGCTTGTGTTGGTCATTGCTATTGTTCTTTGATGTCAGTTAAGGAGTCAGCTGTCACCAGTCACTGTTCTGCCCAAATGTCATAATTCCTTAGTCTGTATCACTTGTGTGTTACCTGTTCTGATGATTATTCTCAAATCATAGTTCAGTTTTTTTATTAAAATGTGTTTTTTATTTATTTATTTTTTTCTAGTTGTCCGTAGTTTATGTTCGGCTAGGATATACACCAAATTCTGTACATGTAACCCACGCCCTTCTAAGATTTCAGTATTGACAGGTAAAGTAATTCAAAACGTCTTTTCATCGCTAATTTTTATGCCTTTTCTATTGCTTTTTATGATCGTTGTTCTATCCACTCGTATTTATATAAAACAAGTACGAGTCTTTTCCGTTACAGATTTGTTCGGTTCTCGGAATACACCGCTGCCCATTAACGTTGCAACACTTCTTGTGAAATGTCAAACTGGCGTTAATTGTACGACATACTTGGAGACGAAAATGGTCAGCATTTCAGTGCAGCCGCGCAAAGTAGGTAGGTGCAACGCTATCTAAATTCTGTAGATAAGGAAATAATATGCACCGGGTTTCTCATTCATAAACCACATTCCATTCGGTGGTGGTTGTTTGTGAGATCATGTTATGCCTCTGTAAGGTCTTCCAAACACTCGGCACGGTATATTACGATTAAAACAGTGGATACCTCAGCCACAAATTATGTATAGAAACTGATATGTATTCCATCGAGTCCTGGACATTTGTTCAGTTTCATTGATTTCAGCCTCATAGCAACTCATTTAAAGGGTTCAAATGGCTCTGAGCACTATGGGACTTAACTTCTGAGGTCATCAGTCATTTAAAGGGTTCCTCAATGTAAATTCTGCCTAACTTTAATATTTGTATCAGAAATGTCCTAATTTTGCCAGTGTAGAGAAAGATAGATAATAAAATAAGATAAATTCGTTTAGTTCAATGTCTGGGGCATGTCCTTCAATTGGAAGCCTCCTTGGCGACTTGCGTGTTCCTAATCTACCCCAGTTTAACGTGGAATACGGACCACTTGTGGGTCCCGGCAAATCCCCACATCACTGAGAGGTGAAGACTGGGCGAAATACAGACGGGATAAATCTGTGATCCGATCCGGATTCGTTCCCGAGACCTTTAGCTTTCGAGGCACCGCTAGACCACCAACCCAGATGTACTCTGTCTTGTAATGGCCCACAGGAAGTGTTAGTCGAACGACGATTTTGTATGCTATCTGCTTCGTGGATGTATTTCACTTCCTGAGTATTCTCGCAATGAATCTGTATGGCGTCTTTCCCACTATTAATGGCTCTGTACGCATCCTGCCAGATATTTAACGGATGTGAACTTTCAGCGACTGTTCGGTAACGGTGTAATCACACAATAACAGTTCTTTCCACCTATTTATGCAAAGTACATTACATTTTTTGAATGTTGAAGGCCAGCTGCCAATCCCTCCTTCCCCATGCGTCCATCCTATAAAGTCTTCCTGCATTTCGCTGCAATTTTCTAGCGCTGCGACTGCTCTTTGTACAACAATATCATCCACGAGCCGATAATGTCTAATCGACGCCCTTTCTTCTCGGTGGGCTGTATGTTGATGTCGAACAGCTTTAGGCGCGTGACCTGTAATCAGAAGGTGGTCGGCAAAAGACGATTTTTCTTAAAAGATGTTCTTTGTATCGGGTTGTAAAGGCACGTTCTGTTTGTGCTACGTAGTAAGAAAAGCAGGTGTCACAGAAAATCTCCAGAATTTTCCAAAGGGGAACGAGTCGATTTTAGATTATGAAGTTTTTTTTCAAATTATTATTGGTAGAGAAGGCAACTTTACAGTTGTATTTATTACGAAGAAGGCGGAGAATCTGATAGAAGATGGGCTCCAAGAAAGGAACAGTCAAACATTTTTTTGTTCAGATTCAATGATAGAAATGCCGAGTTTTCTTTTTAAGGATGTCATCCACTATGCCAAGTTCATATTCGTTATTAACTGCTATCGTTTTGAGTAAATTAATTTCTTCATTGAGCTTTTCTTTCGCGATTGTAGCAGAAGCAGCTCTGTGAATAGCAGAGTGAAAGAAACCGTTTTGATGAGATTGTGGATGCATGGAAGACGCAGGTACGATCTGATCAGTGTACGTTTCTTTACGAAAAAGATTGAATGAGATTTTATTTTCTTCTACTGTAACCGTCAAGTCAAGAAAGTTTAATTGGCGGGCCTCGTTTTCGAGTTCGATGGCGAAAGATATTTTCTCATGAAGTTCATTAAAGTGGTTGAAAATACTGTCAAATACCATCAGCAGGTCACTTTGGAGATGACTAAAATATCGTCAACGTATCTGAGATAGGAGAGAATGCCTAGTGCTGTAGCTGAAAAACAGTTGAAAAGCTTTTATTATAAAGAGTTAATGAAAATATCAGCCGCGCGGGATTAGCCGAGCGGTCTCAGGCGCTACAGTCACGGACTGGCCGGCTGGTCCCGGCGGAGGTTCGTGTCATCCCTCGGGCATGGGCGTGTGTGTTCGTCCTTAGGATAATTTAGGTTAAGTAGTGTGTAAGCTTAGGGACTGATGACCTTAGCAGTTAAGTCCCATAAGATTTCACACACATTTGAACATCTTTTGAAAATAACAGCAAGAATACTATCTAACGGATTTCCCATAGAGAGACCGTCGGATTGCTGGTACAATTGTTCCTTAAATTCAAAATAGTTGTATTTCACTACGACTGTGATGAGATTCATGAAGTCAGTGATTTGCTCATCTGAAACATCTTTTTTGAAATGACGTAAATTTTTTTCCACGATTGTAAACGTTTCTTGTACGGGAACGTTAGTGTGAAGGTTCTTGATGTCTAATGAAAATAGCTTGGTATTTGAACTGCATTCTAAATCTTTTATTTTATGGACTAAGGCTTGACTATTGGAATAATTGTTCTCGAAAAAGAATGATTTTTTTCAGAGTTTATGGAGAAATTTGGCTAAATCATGGTACGCGCTATTCATACTATTAGAAATCGGCCACCCCAGTCTGTTGCTACCTGTGGCTTTGTATGTATGAGCAGCCCATAGTGGCTCGCCTTCCATGTATACTTTTTTAAAATTTTTGTGACTGAAGCCTTTATAGCTTGATATTTATCTTACACGCGACATGTCAGTACTGTTTCTTTCTTCTACCGTTAGTCAGTACTTAGACCTTTATATAAAAAAAAAATTCCCATGATTTTGTACTTATGTTATAGGCAATTTGAATGTTTAATTTCTGACGAAGGCACTCATTGTTGTTGTTGTGGTCTTCAGTCCTGAGACTGGTTTGATGCAGCTCTCCATGCTACTCTATCCTGTGCAAGCTTCTTCATCTCCCAGTACCTACTGCAACCAACATCCTTCTGAATCTGTTTAGTGTATTCATCTCTTGGTCTCCCTCTATGATTTTTTCCCTCCACGCTGCCCTCCAATACCAAATTGGTGATCCCTTGATGCCTCAGAACATGTCCTACCAACTGGTCCCTTCTTCTAGTCAAGTTGTACCACAAACTTCTCTTCTCCTCAATCCTATTCAATACCTCCTCATTAGTTATATGATCTACCCATCTAATCTTCAGCATTCTTCTGTAGCACCACATTTCGAAAGCTTCTATTCTCTTCTTGTCCAAACTAGTTATCGTCCATGTTTCACTTCCATACATGGCTACACTCCATACAAATACTTTCAGAAAGGCCTTCCTAACACTTAAATCTATACTCGACGTTAATAAATTTCTCTTCTTCACAAATGCTTTCCTTGCCATTGCCAGTCTACATTTTATATCCTCTCTACTTCGACCATCATCAGTTATTTTGCTCCTTTACTACATTAAGTGTCTTATTTCCTAATCTAATTCCCTCAGCATCACCCGACTTAATTCGGCTACATTCCATTATCCTCGTTTTGCTTTTGTTGATGTTCATCTTATACCCTCCTTTCATGACACTGTCCATTCCGTTCAACTGCTCTTCCAAGTCCTTTTCTGTCTCTGACAGAATTACAATGTCATCGGCGAACCTTAAAGGTTTTATTTCTTCTCCGTGGATTTTAATACCTACTCCGAATTTTTCTTTTGTTTCCTTCACTGCTTGCTCAATATACTGATTGAATAACATCGGGGAGAGGCTACAACCCTGTCCTACTCCCTTCCCAACCACTGCTTCCCCTTCATGCCCACTCGACTCTTATAACTGCCATCTGGTTTCTGTACAAATTGTAAATAGCCTTTCGCTCTCTATATTTTACCCCTGCCACCTTCAGAATTTGAAAGAGAGTATTCCAGTCAACATTGTCAAAAGCTTTCTCTAAATCTACAAATGCTAGAAACGTAGGTTTGCCTCTCCTTAATCTAGCTTCTAAGATAAGTCGTAGATTCAGTATTGCCTCACGTGTTCCAATATTTCTACGGAATCCAAACTGATCTTCTCCAAGGTCAGCTTCTACCAGTTCTTCCATTCGTCTGTAAGGAATTCGCGTTAGTATTTTGCATCCGTGACTTATTAAACTGTTAGTTCGGTAATTTTCACATCTGTCAGCACCTGCTTTCTTTGGGATTGGAATTATTATATTCTTCTTGAAGTCTGAGGGTATTTCGCCTGTCTCAAACATCTTGCTCACCAGATGGTAGAGTTTTGTCAGGACTGGCTCTCCCAAGGCCGTCAGTAGTTCTAATGGAATGTTGTCTACACCATGGGGCCTTCTTTCGACTCAGGTCTTTCAGTGCTCTGTTAAACTCTTCACGCAGTATCGTATCTCCAATTTCATCTTCATCTACATCCATTTCCATAACATTGTCGTCAAGTACATTGGCCTTGTTTAGACCCTCTATATACTCCTTCCACCTTTCTGCTTTCCCTTCTTTGCTTAGAACTGGGTTTCCATCCGAGCTCTTGAAATTCATACAAGTGGTTCTCTTTTCTCCAAAGGTCTCTTTAATTTTCCTGCAGGCAGTACCTATCTTACCCCTAGTGAGATAAGCCTATACATCCTTACATTTGTCCTCTAGCCATCCCTGCTTAGCCATTTTGCACTTCCTGCCGATCTCATTTTTGAGACGTTTGTATTCCTTTTCCCCTGCTTCATTTACTGCATTTTTATATTTTCTTCTTTCATCAATTAAGTTCAATATGTCCTCTGTTACCCAAGGATTTCTACTAGCCCTCATCTTTTTACCTACTAGATCCTCTGCTGCCTTCACTACTTCATCTCTCAAAGCTACCCATTCTTCTTCTGCTGTATTTCTTTCCCCCATTCCTGTCAATTGTTCCCTTATGCTCTCCCTGAAACTCTGTACAACCTCTGGTTTAGTCGGTGTATCCAGGTCCCATCTCCTTAATTTCCCACCTCTTAGCAGTTTCTTCAGTTTTAATCTATAGTTCATAACCAATAGATTGTGGTCAGAGTCCACATCTGCCCCTGGAAATGTCTTGCAACCTGGTTCCTAAATCTCTGTCTTACCATTATATAATCTATCTGAAACCTGTCAGTATCTCCAGGCTTCTTCCATGTATACAACCTTCTTTTATGATTCTTGAACCAAGTGTTAGCTATGATTAAGTTGTGCTCTGTGCAAAATTCTACCAGGGGGCTTCCTCTTTCATTTCTTAGCCCCAATCCATATTCACCTACTACTTTTCCTTCTCTCCCTTTTCCTACTACCGAATTCCAGTCACTCATGACTATTAAATTATCGTCTCCCTTCACTATCTGAATAATTTCTTTTGTTTCATCATACATTTCTTCGTCATCTGAAGAGCTAGTTGGCATATATACTTGTACTACTGTAGTAGGCGTGGGCTTGGTGTCTATCTTGGCCACAATAATGCGTTCACTATGCTGTTTGTAGTAGCTTAACCGCACTCCTACTTTTTATTCATTATTAAACCGACTCCTGCATTACCCCTATTTGATTTTGAATTTATAACCCTATATTCACCCGACCAAATGTCTTGTTCCTCCTGCCAACGAACTTCACTAATTCCCACTATATCTAACTTTAACCTATCCATTTGCCTTTTTAAATTTTCTAGCCTATCTGCCCGATTAAGGGCTCTGACATTCCACTCTCCGATCCGTAGAACGCCAGTTTTATCATAGAAGTGTCGAAAACTGGTGAAAGACTTAGATTTTGTGACCGAGGGCTGCAACTGCTTTAACTTTAATTTGTACGCAGCCACGTTTATTACTTTAAGTTCATTATTGGCCCATTTTTCTTTGAGGAACTCGGACCCTAAGGATCAAGGACATGCAGCGCGAACGGCACACGTTACTACGACCTACTTCGGCAAAATGTAATCCTTGTTCTTTGGAAGAGAAGTGGTTTGGCCTGAACTGTTTTGATGCACGATGGAGCTCCACCTCATATAGCTTGTGAGGTCACCTGGTTGGTCCATAACACATTTGGAGTAAACCGATTCGTTGATCGACCGTTCCAAACTGTGTAACCACCAAGTTCGTCTGATTTGAACCCTCTCATGTGGAAATCGAAGTTTCTGTCAACTGTTTATTCGCTACTTCTCTTCCGCGTGCCCTTACAAATGTTTCCGCCGTTTCATTGTTCTAAAATCACTCGTTTTTTCACGGCTGGCCAAATGACCATACTGTACATAGAGTGATCCAGATGCAACCATATCCAATCGGTAGCGCTACTTACAGCATAGCATAAGCAACTTCGTGTACGCAACCAATATGAAGGCCAAGCTACAGCAAGCGGTGTCAGACCTGACTAAGGCAAACTACAGGTAGGTGACCTACAGGAACACACAGGTAGGCGGTCTTTCATAAGTGGGCTTGCGGAGGCGGCAGGATAGAAAGACATGTGGAGGACTGGGAGCAGGCTTGGCGCGCTGCGGGCTCGGCACATCAGAGGCAGCTCGCCCCCACACAGGCGCTGCGCGCGCACAAGAGACGCCCCTCGTGCGGGCGAGAGGCGTCGAGGGCGGCGGCGCCCCTGGGAGGCGGCAGTTAACGAGCCGGCCCCTAATGCCCGCCTCCCGGCACGTGCCCGCACCGATGTCGCGCCCGCCGCAAACTTTCCCGTCTTCCCAGCTGTCGCCGGAAATGAACCCTTTGCGTGTTTTGTCAGCACGCGCCTACCACCCCGGAGCTAACAGAAATACCACACGATTTCCGTGACGATTTTGACACAATACTCAGTCTCACGAAAGGAGGCGGTCCGTACACGGAGAAGCTACTCGACCTGTACGAGCGTCGAGGTACTGGTGTTCGTTCACAAAACTACTTAAATCCAACGGTCAGAATATTGCATACCTTAAAACAACGCACTTGTCAAATTGGAGATGGTGTAGAACTAGCACCAGGTGTTTATGTGACCCACTATAACTGACGTTTGTACCAAAACAGTCACCTTTTTAACTTGACAGAAACGAAGTTTATTAAACGTCCGCCAGGTCGTATGGTATCAGTTCAATACAGAAAAAGACAATTGATTTAGTAAAAGAAAAAAGAGGACTGTTAATCTGTACCTTGTGGAAAGAGGACGTGTTGCTAGGCCGTCGCTCAGAACGTATTGTTACATTTAATGAACATTGATATTTTAGTGATAAAACGGAGTAAAGTATCTGTAACAGTTGCCCAACATTTATGTGTACAAATTTTTTGGAAGTGAAGAAAATATCTTGCTTTTGGAAAAGGAGGTGAACTTCATTGTCGTCGCCGTCTATCAATCGACAGAATTGTAAGTGTACAAAGTTTACTAAAATACAGGAAAAGAAATGCATTCTCTATAGTTTTCTTTCAATAAGTAACAACCTCTCATAATTTATTAATTACAGTGACTGGATTATGTTCTTGTAAAATAGTATGGTCCTGAACTCCACTGACCAATTTTCATGTAGCAGGACGTGTAGTTTCAAGGAAGTTTGTGTGCCAAGCAATCTTTTCTCACGAAAAGCAGACTGCTGTTTGATCTTGTTTACTTACAACAGTGGTCCTTTATGTATGAAAAGCTACGAAAACTTGGGCTCAAAACTATCCGCAATACGGCCAAGTAACTAACAGACTCGTATTTTAAACCTTAAAGAACAATAACTTCCTCCAAATTGTAATACCTCACCAACTGGTGCAGAAGCTGATCATTCAAGGAGGCAGCAATCAAAATTCACGTACCAGTTACAACTTAAAGTAAAAATCTCAATCAAAAATCAATCTCTCTCTCTCTCTCTCTCTTTCTCTCTCTCTCCTAACACATATACAGGGTTATTACAAATGATTGAAGCGATTTCACAGCTCTACAATAACTTTATTATTTGAGATATTTTCACAATGCTTTGCACACACATACAAAAACTCAAAGTTTTTTTAGGCATTCACAAATGTTCGATATGTGCCCCTTTGCTGATTCGGCAGACATCAAGCCGATAATCAAGTTCCTCCCACACTCGGCGCAGCATGTCCCCATCAATGAGTTCGAAAGCATCGTTGATGCGAGCTCGCAGTTCTCGCACGTTTCTTGGTAGAGGAGGTTTAAACACTGAATCTTTCACATAACCCCACAGAAAGAAATCGCATGGGGTTAAGTCGGGAGAGCGTGGAGGCCATGACATGAATTGCTGATCATGATCTCCACCACGACCGATCCATCGGTTTTCCAATCTCCTGTTTAAGAAATGCCGAACATCATGATGGAAGTGCGGTGGAGCACCATCCTGTTGAAAGATGAAGTCGGCGCTGTCGGTCTCCAGTTGTGGCATGAGCCAATTTTCCAGCATGTCCAGATACACGTGTCCTGTAACGTTTTTTTTTTTCGCAGAAGAAAAAGGGGCCGTAAACTTTAAACCGTGAAATTGCACAAAACACGTTAACTTTTGGTGAATTGCGAATTTGCTGCACGAATGCGTGAGGATTCTCTACCGCCCAGATTTGCACATTGTGTCTGTTCACTTCACCAATAAGAAAAAATGTTGCTTCATCACTGAAAACAAGTTTAGCACTGAACGCATCCTCTTCCATGAGCTGTTGCAACCGCGCCGAAAATTCAAAGCATTTGACTTTGTTATCGGGTGTCAGGGCTTGTAGCAATTGTAAACGGTAAGGCTTCTGCTTTAGCCTTTTCCGTAAGATTTTCCAAACCGTCGGCTGTGGTACGTTTAGCTCCCTGCTTGCTTTATTCGTCGACTTCCGCGGGCTACGCGTGAAACTTGCCCGCACGCGTTCAACCGTTTCTTCGCTCACTGCAGGCCGACCCGTTGATTTCCCCTTACAGAGGCATCCAGAAGCTTTAAACAGCGCATACCATCGCCGTTGGTGGATCTTTGTTGAACTTCGTCCTGAAGTGTCGTTGCACTGTTATGACTGACTGATGTGAGTGCATTTCAAGCACGACATACGCTTTCTCGGCTCCTGTCGCCATTTTGTCTCACTGCGTTCTCGAGCGCTTTGACGGCAGAAACCAGAAGTGCGGCTTCAGCCGAACAAAACTTCATGATTTTTTCTACGTATATGTAGCGTGTCGTGACCGTATGTCAATGAATGGAGCTACAGTGAATTTATGAAATCGCTTCAATCATTTGTAATAGCCCTGTATAAATATTCATATTATTAAGATAAATCATTTTATAAGGTGGACGTTGTGGCGTGTCATAGTGACAGTAAGGAACTGTCGTGTTTTCATGTGTTTATGACAAAGTCATGAATGACGCTACCAATTTGTTGGTGTATAGCAAGACCCGAAAAGAGCGCGACAATTACCGCACAATCAGCTTAGCAGATCAAGCATCCAAGTTACTCACAAGAACAATACACACAAAAATGTAAAAGGAAACTGAGTATCTGTTAGATGACGATCAGTTTGGCTTTATGGAACGCAAAGGTGCCAGAGACGCAGTTCTGACGTTGCCGTTGACAATGGAAGGAAGACTGAAGGAAAGTCCACACACCTTCACAGCATTTGTAGACCTTGAATCAGTGTTCACCAGTGTCAAATGGTGCAGTATGTTCGAAATTCTGAGGAAAACGGGAATAATCTAGAGGGAAAGACGCGTAATATACAACATTTATAAGAACCAAGAAGGAATAATAAGACAGGAAGACTAAGAGCAAAGTGCTCGGGTTCAAAAGGGAGTAAGAAATGGATACAGTCTGTCGCACGTGCTGCTCAATCCATATAGTGAAGAAGTAATGTCGGAAATAACACAAACATTCAAGAATGCGACTAAAATTCTACGTGAAAGGATATCAATGACAATACTAACCGATGACACTGCTGTCCTCAATGAAAGTGAATTACAGGATTTGTTGAATGGGATGAAGACACTAATGAATAGGGATACGGACTGAGAGTAAATCGAAGAAATACGAAAGTAATGAGAGGCAGCAGAAACGAGAAAGCGGGAAACTTAACATCAGAATTGGTGATTACGAAATAGATGAAGGTAAGGAATTCCGATACCTAAGCAGCAAAACAACCCATGACGGCCAGAGTGGCACTGGCAGAAAGAGCATTCCTGGCCAAGAGAGGTTACTATAATCAGTTCATCATAAGAATAAACCTGATGTAAACAAAGACAAACGCGATCATCGGTCAGAAGCCGTAGCACACGGACACTGGTGGTGTTACGCTCTTGGAAGTAGGTCCTACTTATGTAAGAGGTATCTTATTACTAAGTTACGTTAAATGAAAGTTTAAGATATTCAAATGTATTAACAGCCATTAAGGTTTTTCTGAATCACGCTTTAGATAGGTAGTTTTCATTTTAAAAATCGTGTACGGTCACAGCCTCTGCATGATTGTGCTCTGACTGTCGCGGTGTTAATGCGCAATATGGAAATGGCTGAGGCTGCTTTCCTTTCTGTAGTGAGATACGCGCATGGAACACGGTTAAAAAGTGCCGTGACATAGGCCGTTCTTAATGTATTTCATAAATTTACCGAGATATTCAGCTTTGAAGTTTTCCGAGCGTTGTATACAATCCTGTTGACATACTGTTAAACACTGAACGTATATCGCAGTTGGTAGCGCAACGAGACACGAATAAATTGAGGTAGTCTGTGCGTTGGTTCAAGTCTCCCTGGTGACATTTTTAAAAATGGTTCAAATGGCTCTGAGCACTATGGGACTCAACTGCTGAGGTCATTAGTCCCCTAGAACTTAGAACTACTTAAACCTAACTAACCTACGGACATCACAAACATCCATGCCCGAGGCAAGATTCGAACCTGCGACCGTAGCGGTCTTGCGGTTCCAGACTGCAGCGCCTTTAACCGCACGGCCACTTCGGCCGGCTGACATTTTTATTTCTTCTTCATTTTGAAATACCTACATCTCGTAATTATAATTTTTTATGAGTAATACATGTTTTCTTGTTTCTAATTACATACTGGACGCGAAATTCCTGTTTCCATTTCAAGTACAAATTCTTAATTATCGATGTTTTACGAACGACTGTTCACAAAAGTTGTTTAAATTAAGAAAACATAACAAATTAATTATTTAAGGCAAAAATGAGAAACCAAATCCTCTTTATTTGGACTATGTCCATCGTTTTATACCACAGAGGTAGATAAGTATAGTAGAAACACGAAACACGACCATTTTCACAGCATCGAGCACGTCATACAAATGCTGCACTTTTACATTTGCTACTGTACCATTACAATATGACCCCAACAGAACTGATTTGGAGCCAAGCTGCTGGATTTGGCCCGAGAGGTAACAAGACTGTCAAGCTGCCAGACGTACTGGAAATAACGCGCGCAGCTCTTTCGCACGTCACTGGCGGGATATACAGGGTGTTAGAAAAAGGTACTGCCAAACTTTCAGGAAACATTCCTCACACACAAATAAAGAAAAGATGTTATGTGGACATGTGTCCGGAAACGCTTAATTTCCATGTTAGAGCTCATTTTATTTTCGTCAGTATGTACTGTACTTCCTCGATTCACCGCCAGTTATCATGATTTCATACGGGATACTCTACCTGTGCTGCTAGAACATGTGCCTTTACAAGTACGACACAACATGTGGTTCATGCACAATGGAGCTCCTGCACATTTCAGTCGAAGTGTTCGTACGCTTCTCAACAGATTCGGTGACCGATGGATTGGTAGAGGCGGACCAATTCCATGGTCTCCACGCTCTCCTGACCTCAACCCTCTTGACTTTCATTTATGGGGGCATTTGAAAGCTCTTGTCTACGCAACCCCGGTACTAAATGTAGAGACTCTTCGTGCTCGTATTGTGGACGGCTGCATCAGCACATCAGGGATTCAATGCGACGGACGGTGGATGCACGTATCCTCGCTAGCGGAGGACATTTTGAACATTTCCTGTAACAAAGTGTTTGAAGTCACGCTGGTGCGTTCTGTTGCTGTGTGTTTCCACTCCATGATTAATGTGATTTGAAGAGAAGTACCAAAATGAGCTCTAACATGGAAAGTAATCGTTTCCGGACACATGTCCACATAACATATTTTCTTTCTTTGTGTGTGAGGAATGTTTCCTGAAAGTTTGTCAGTACCTTTTTGTAACACCCTGTAGAACGGCTCGTCATAAAAGAAGAAGAGAAAATGCTGGCCCTGGTTGGCTTCGTGGATTCTGTTATTGATAGGCTCGTTATCAACGTAGCAGGTAACACTTCCAGAACTGAAATGTATTTCTCGGATTCGGATAAGGAAGGAGCTAAGAGATGACCAGACGACTGATTGTAAGTAATACCTTCAGTGGCTTCAGTATTTAACTATAGGGTGAAATCCTTCAATACTCTCTTACGCTGCACACAGCTTACGCAGAAAAATTACCCTGTGCTTAAGTCAGGAATTTTCATAATTCTTGTTTTTAATTGCAATAGCACGATAACATGTTGCGGTTTTCTTCTAGTCGTCTAAGGAGTGTATTGTGGGAGATTTAAAGTGTATTATTTCATTCTGCTTAAAAATTAAATGAGATTCGAAACTGTATTGCTCCTCTGCTCGTGTCCTTTTTACGTGTGAATTGCAGGTGGCCACGTGACTGTAAGCTAGCTGCACCAGCTGACCGGCCAGTGCTGTCCAAGTTAAATGCGCCGGTAAAGCTGTTGCCTCGTACTATCGCTAAGTCGATATGCGCGTAACGCACAACAGAAAGCGTACCCTTATTATCGTACTTGACAGCACTCGAGACAGCTTGGCTGCAGTCCTACGTGAAACGGAAGTCCAATGAGGTTCCAGCAAATGCGGAAGAATGTATAGTGCAATGTTTACATCAGGTTTATTCTTATGATGAACGGATTATAGTATACAGCACAGGCTCTAATTTGGGGAAAAGATTTCTGAGAATGTGCGTCTGGAGCGCAGCATCGTATGGTAATCAAACATGGACTGTGGGAAAACTGGAATCGAAAAGAATCGAAGCACTTGAGATATGGTACTACAGTAGAATGTTGAAATTAGGTGGGCTGATAAGGTAAGGAATGAGGAAGTTCTCCGCAGAATCTGCGAGGAAAGAAATACGTGGAAAACGACGTAAAGAAGAAGGGATGGGATGATAAGACATGTCTTAAGACATCAGTGAATAACTACCGTGGAACTAGAGGGAGCTGTAGAGGGTGAAAGCTGTAGAGGAAGACAGAGATTGGAATACATCCAGCAAATAATTGAGGACATGGGTTGTAGGTGCTACTCAGATGGAGAGGATGGCACAGAATAGGAATCCATGGCGGCAATGGAAAAAAAAGTGGACGACTAGTGAGTCCATCTTCTTCAAACATTTTATTTGTTTCTTAAAAACTAATTTCAGCGATAATTCCCATTTACCACGGTTGTTTGGGCTAAAAACACGAAATTTTGCTTGTTACGCAGTGACATTTTAAAATTTTAAAATTTTATGATTTTTTTCACGCTTACAATTGCTACACAGTATTATCTTTACATATTCCTGACATGTCAACTGGAAGAGGGGATTGGGATTGGTTTAGCTGAGATAAAAGCGAATCCAAACAAGATTTTTTGTCATCCATCTTCTTACTATATAAATCAACCGCTATTTTTTCGTATGTAAACATGACAACGCTGTTAGAATACATGTTATGAAACAACTTTCTAAATTCTATCACTGTCTCGTACAACTTAAAATTTAAATCTACATTGCCTGGTTTTATGTGACTCTCTCGAAGTCCTCTCTAGAACTTTTATCTCAGAGTAGCACTTGCACACAACGTCCAGTTTTTGCCCTCTATGGCCTCCTTTACCACCTTGCATGTTGTTCACTCGCGTCTTCCCCATGCTGGGTCCCGCGGAACGCTGCACGAACGGCTTGCGACTCACCTGAAACATTCTGCACTTTGTTTGCCCTGGGTGCACTTAAACCTGTCCCTTTGTCTAGACAATGTTCTCCACGTATTCCTTTCCTCGTCTATTGTATGGTGTAGAACAAAAAGTGTATGTGTGTACTGAAACAGGTCTATTGGGAGTTCTTATTTGCATTTCTGGAATTTGTATGTACTATGGATGTCTCGGACGCTAAGCAACAAGTTTGAATTACTCATTATTCGCGCGCAGTCTTTGGTCAGAGTAGGTGTGTCGCTAGAAGATGTGTTGGTTTTGTCGTCGCTTCTGGGCAGTAGTGAGAAAGACGCCGAGCAGAGGACTCGTGGCAATGTAGACGTTAAGTTAAGTACATCTTTGTTTAAGTAAAATGATATGTGTTTGAATATTGGTTAGCTAATTAGAATGAAAAGAGTATGACGAGAACTGAAGGTAATATTTCTATTTATAGGCACTGCAGTAGCGTGTAGTTAGGATTCATTTATGAATCACACATCTATATCAAGGAACTTAAGACTTTTCATTAAAGATTGTGTAATTTCCAGTAAGGAATTTTTTATATTTATCAATTATTTGTAAGAATTTGGTATCAATGTTGCACTTTGTCAATGTTAATGAGTGTTGCAACATGAATATCGTACAAGTAATAATATATTAGAAAGTTTAAAACCAGCGTGATAAAGGAGCGTCTCACTCAGTGATGTGTCTAAAATAGCTTACTTGCTGTCTGGAGCATTGCACTAAGCTCTCAGCTACTGTAGCTAGAAATTTGCAGCTAGCGCAGAGAAAGCAGCAAGCACCGCGTTTCCAAGCTATAACATTATGAGGTAAGATATTTTCATTTCAGGATCAGTTTGATACAAAAATTATCAACTCACAGGGACCATTTTACAGGGTGTTTCAAAAATGACCGGTATATTTGAAACGGTAATAAAAACTAAACGAGCAGCGATAGAAATACACCGTTTGTTGCAATATGCTTGGAACAATAGTACATTTTCAGGCAGACAAACTTTCGAAATTACAGTAGTTACAATTGTCAACAACAGATGGCGCTGCGGTCTGGGAAACTCTATAGTACGATATTTTCCACATATCCACCATGCGTAGCAATAATATAGCGTAGTCTCTGAATGAAATTACCCGAAACCTTTGACAACGTGTCTGGCGGAATGGCTTCACATGCAGGTGAGATGTACTGCTTCAGCTGTTCAATTGTTTCTGGATTCTGGCAGTAAACCTGGTCTTTCAAGTGTCCCCACAGAAAGAAGTCACAGGGGTTCATGTCTGGCGAATAGGGAGGCCAATCCACGCCGCCTCCTGTATGTTTCGGATAGCCCGCCCAAAGCAATCACACGATCATCGAAATATTCATTCAGGAAATTAAAGACGTCGGCCGTGCGATGTGGCCGGGCACCATCTTGCATAAACCACGAGGTGTTCGCAGTGTCGTCTAAGGCCGTTTGTACCGCCACAAATTCACGAAGAATGTCCAGATAGCGTGATGCAGTAATCGTTTCGGATCTGAAAAATGGGCCAATGATTCCTTTGGAAGAAATGGCGGCCCAGACCAGTACTTTTTGAGGATGCAGGGACGATGGGACTGCAACACGGGGCTTTTCGGTTCCCCATATGCGCCAGTTCTGTTTATTGACGAAGCCGTCCAGGTAAAAATAAGCTTCGTCAGTAAACCAAATGCTGCCCACATGCATATCGCCGTCATCAATCCTGTGCACTATATCGTTAGCGAATGTCTCTCGTGCAGCAATGGCAGCGGCGCTGAGGGGTTGCCGCGTTTGAATTTTGTATGGATAGAGGTGTAAACTCTGGCGCATGAGACGATACGTGGACGTTGGCGTCATTTGGACCGCAGCTGCAACACGGCGAACGGAAACCCGAGGCCGCTGTTCGATCACCTGCTGCACTAGCTGCGTGTTGCACGTTCATCCGTCACGTTCCCAGTCCGTTGAAATTTTTCAAACAGATCCTTTATTGTATCGCTTTTCGGTCCTTTGGTTACATTAAACCTCCGTTGAAAACTTCGTCTTGTTGCAACAACACTGTGTTCTAGGCGGTGGAATTCCAACACCAGAAAAATCCTCTGTTCTAAGGAATAAACCATGTTGTCCACAGCACACTTGCACGTTGTGAACAGCACACGCTTACAGCAGAAAGACGACGTACAGAATGGCGCACCCACAGACTGCGTTGTCTTCTATATCTTTCACATCACTTGCAGCGCCATCTGTTGTTGAAAATTGTAACTACTGTAATTTCGAAAGTTTGTCCGCCTGAAAATGTACTGTTGTCGCAAGCATATTGCAACAAACGGTGTATTTCTATCGCTGCTCGTTTAGTTTTTATTGCCGTTTCAAATATACCGGTCATTTTTGAAACGCCCTGTATGAACAACTTTATTAGGGACATCATTAACGCATTTAATTAAAGATATTAATTGTACAGTTTAGGATTTAATCAGTTTGAACATTTTTAGAAAGATTATAAAACAGTGTGAAGTTCATGTTGTATTCTCACAGACACATATATTTGGTTCCTCTCGCAGTTGTTAGATGCACAAAGTCACCCAAAGCTAAACAACAGCAAAGTTACAACCAACCAAGCCAGTACGAAATATCAAACCAAATGAAAAGAATAATTTGTAAAGGAATCTTTCACTACATAAACATGTTTACTGATACTGTGCCTCGAAACCATGAATCCACCATGGGAAACACACTGGAATTCACCCAAATCTGAAAAAAGAATCAATGTAGATAGTCCAGCCACCTGAAGAGGAGACCCCAGGGCTCGAAATGCAGCGTGCACTGAAATAAAATCGCGAAAGTGGCGTAATTGGGTTCGCAACACACCATAGTTTTCGAAAATCATATCGTAGCACTCTCGTCTGCAGCTCCGAAAAGCCTTACCATTGCTACCAGTTCCGATTACCACAAATCATAATCAGGTACGTACTGCGATACATAAATCGCGAAAATACAATCGATTAATGTACCTATAGAACTTATCAACCATACAGATTTATTATCACAGCGTACAACAACCCCAAAGGACAGTAACTTAAAAGGAAACACATGACAACGCCAGTTATGTGGGTGATTAAAGAAATCACGAAAATTTATTCACTATTAGCAAAGAATTAAATAAGTACTGAGATCAGAGGTTTGTAAAACATGTTAGTTTTTAAAATAATATCATTATCGAAAGCTCCTACACACATTTTCAAATTCAGGCTGACAGTTGCACAAAATCCACTTCAACGCGTAACTACTAGGGCAGGGAGTTGTTGGAGAGCCTAAACGAGAAGTCTTCAAGCTGGTAGTCCAAGGAGCTATTACGGGACGTCACTAATGGTCAGCACACGATGTGGTCGCTATGTGAACACAAACAACCCAGTGGTGTAGTTGGTGTTTTTCCCAGGCGAGAGGATCGTGATTCCAGTGGAGATGTAGACGGGGGCTTACACATTATAAGAGGAGCACTGAGAGGCTGCTTTAGTCACTAATAGCAGTACTTTCGTCTGTACAGTAATGCAACATAGTGTATAGTGAATAAGAGTACAAGCTGTGCATTGAGTGTGTGGTGTCACCGCCAGACACCACACTTGCTAGGTGGTAGCTTAAATCGGCCGCGGTCCATTTAGTACATGTCGGACCCGCGTGTCGCCACTGTGTGATCGCAGACCGAGCGCCACCACAAGGCAGGTCTCGAGATACGGGATAGCACTCGCCCCAGTTGTACGACGACTTTGCTAGCGACTACACTGACGAAGCCTTTCTCTCATTTGCCGAGAGACAGTTAGAATAGCCTTCAGCTAAGTCCATGGCTACGACCTAGCAAGGCGCCATTAGCCTTACATAGTTTGATAGTTATCGCATGAAATGTCTCATCAAGAACGTTGTAAACCAAAGGACTATATAAAAGTTAAGTATTCCCAAAGCAACGTACTTTTCTTGCTACCATTCACTACTTATCCTGTTCCAGAATTCACGCCCGTCTGCGTTAGATAGCGTGCATTTCGGCCTCCTCTATCTACAAGGTGTTGGCACATTTGCCAACACATCAGAGTGTATTGGATGACCAGTAATTTTACACACGAGAGGTCCGAGGGTACAGTGAGCGCGTTATGATGGTTGTGTGGTGGCACGTTGGGTGTGCGGATGTTTTCTCTAAAAGTGAGAGCTATGCTGATTTTGTTATTTATACGTTGAGCGCGTGACTGATTGTGTATGTGCCATTGTACTGAAGTTGATCTTGTTATTGTTATGCTGTAAGCGTGACTGATTTTATTGATGCCACTGTATCGAAAATTGTTTTGTTATCTTACGCAGTAAGGGAGATCCGTTTTGTCATATTGTACAGAACATTGTGCGAATGGCTAACGGCAGTTTTGCTTTAGTTAATGAAGAGAGAGGTCGAAGGTCTATATTTAGTTGAATGCTACTGTAAGTAGCCTTAATTAAATCGGATGGTTCTCTTCTAGTTTGCTGTACTGTGGTTAATTGCAGAAGCTAATTGTATTATGGTTTTACTGCCTGTGGCCAGGGTATAGATACTGTAAACTTTTATCGTAAACCATTGTTGGTTTGATACTGTCTGCTGAGGTGCAGTCGTTTTGAATTTTTTTTTTCATTGTATTCAAGGTGTTTTGTGTTGTTACTCTCTTGTTAAGCCCTGCCTTCAAGGACTGTACTGGGATGTAAATTAAGTTCTCTTTGTTATTATTTCTCTAGTGTCTAGAAGAATAATCTATGTTTAATAAATTCTTTATAAAACTGACGTGAGATCACGTCTGCAGAATCTCCAGCCCGACACCCACTACACTCAAATTATATGCTACACCATGTACTGCGACATTTGTTTTCTATTTACAGTGTTAGTAGTTACTATATTATTTCTGATGTTTTCGCATGTTGGTATGTATTGTTCCATTGTGAGTGTGCTCTGTATTGATTCAGAACGATGTATGGGAGTATTTGGTAAATTAATAGACACGAACGAATGAGGAATAAGGTGTTACGCTGTTGTTACATGAGGAAGAATTGTATTAACATAAAAGAATTCCTCAGTGCGTGACTAAAAAACAAAAATGGGTCTGTCTCTTTATAGTTCCACGAAAAAATTATAGAGGTTTCGTAGGTGTTGGCAGATATTCCTCTCATCGTATCCTAGTAACGAAAGACAGCGCCACAGTATCTCCAACCTATTGGTGCATCACCCACTGAAAACACCGCAGTTTACTGTAACTGCTCTTGCAGACCGTTTAAATTATGGGATTCGTTAAGTACGACTGTGCAAGCTTTCTACAAAGATTTATCTACAAATGAAATACTGAATATTCTTTTTTCAAACACTTTCTCCTCGTGTCGCATGTGCTTTAGGTATTAAATTCAAGTGTTGAGTAATGCTGACTGCTGGTTGACCCTGTGTTGTGCATATGAACAGTTTCATGAAACAAAACTTCAAACTTAGTTAAATACTAAATTTGTAAAAACGAAAACTAATCTAATTAAATGCCAAAAGTAACTAATTGTGTGCTCAATGATAATTAGTTAACTGAAACTCAATACTGAAGTACATTATGAAAGTTGCGTGACATGAAGCGCAGTTTCTGATACGAAATGTCCACAAAAATAAAATACTGTTCTACTCAGAAAAAATAGCTGTTTGAGATTGCCTATACTCATCACTCTAAAATAATTCGCTTGCCTATCAAAGCACGTGATAGTTCTGACCTCTAATTCTGACTTCGTACTGTTTCTTCATAAGAATGTAAAATGAGATCTGCCCTGAAAAAAAGCAACTTACCTCATGCTCAGCATGATATGTTGTGCCTGGTGTATTGACGTTCTCGAAAACAGAGATTAGCAGATGCAGCAGTTAAAGAAAAAAATAAGCTACTCGCTACAAAATTTGTTTTTTGCCTGTCACAAACAATCTGTGGCTTTGTGGAGCGGAAGGTGCAATGCATACACGCCAAATATTCAAAACTTTACTAAGAATGATGGACGAGAGTTTTACTTTAAAGAAATTCATTCTTGAAAAATAAAACTCTGATTATTGTGAAAAAAGAAAAAGATTGTACAACGCAGAAATCCTTAACAGTTACGAAATTCTCTCAAGACAGAAATTAAAGACATATCAACCAATTGTTAATTGTGACATTATGAAAAGTAAGAGATCAAATTAGCATCAATCACAAATACTATTAATTAAGTGAGGGACAAAGATTTCCAACAATTAATAGTTCTAAAAAACAAACATTTCATTCTTACGCACGAACTGATTACCTCGAAAAATCGAAAAATTCCTCCAAAAAGTCTTCTACATCGTTCGAATCAATATATTTACAAACAAGTTTTCAACTCCATAATAAAGTTTTCCACATAATTTCTCTCAGGTTAAAAAATATCAAATCTCATTCTCTGAAAACTCAACTGCTCGCTACTATGCCTCAACTAATACTGCCCCAGGGCTGCACAACTGAATGGCGACAAAGAGCACCACAGAATACATTTAACACAGAGTCAAGGATATTACTGTGTATTCGTGTAGCGCGCTTATTCTTCTTTGTCCCAGTGCAGTAAAGGACGACTATTTACAACAGCAGAAAACATATGGAAATTTTACAACTGTAAATAGGATCTACATATGTTTGGGAGAAAAGCATACTGCAATAAGAACGATTAAAGTCGCGCGGGGCTCATATTCAGCAATATGTTCCTAACCGTATTGATTAAACGGGGATAAGTCAGGCATTGGGTAGCGCATTCGGGAGGACGGCGGTTCAAATCCGCGTTCGGCCATCCAGATTTAGCTTTTCCGTGATTTCTCTAAACCGCTCCAGGCAAATGCCGCAACGGCTACATTGAAAGGGCACTGCAGATTTCTTTTCCCATCCTTGAAACATTCAGAATTGTGCTCTATCGCTAATGACCTCGGTGTCCATGGGATCTTCCCTCCTTCCGCCATAAAATGAGAAGGGAACACGAGGTAAAATTTTAGTTCACCTTGCAAGTAGCATGCCTTTTAATTAATCAGGCTCTCAGTCCGTAAGGTAACATACTTTGAATGAAAATAAGCATGACATTTGGAAGCGTATTCTTTTGTAACTCTTAAAGTGAATCTTCATTGCACAAAACAGTGCCTTAAGAATAATATATAGTGCTGACCATCGAGCATCTTGTAGGGATAATAGTTCTTTTAAATATGCCATGGCAGTACTTATTCTCTCTAAATAAAATTATATAACTAAATTAAAATTTCAGCACCATTGCTTGTCGAGGCTTCTTACGCACCGACATTGCCCTTGTGTCAGGGAATTCAAATTCTTTTTTTCATTGAGTGGAAAAAATGAGATAACTGCTGTTCCTCGTTTTCACCATTGCCCGAATTATCAGCAAGAACAGCTGAGAGTTACCAACCATTTCAGGGACAGACTCGTACAAACTGACTCAAAAATAATTATAGCTCATTTTAAAAATGAAAATTATCCGGATTGTAAACCTGTAAATTTAAAATAGTGTATAGAACAAAAATTCGTGAGACACAACATAGAACTGTGCCTCAGAATGAACCGTAACAACCTGCGGTGTAAGATCTTAAGTGTCCACCCACCCCTATGACTGGGGATCAACCACAAGATGTCACGAGAGGCATGCCCGCCAGAATGTAAGCAGGCAGGGATTACTGAGTTGTAAGTAGAGGAACAGTAACAGCAGAATGAATCAGTCAGAGGACCTCAGTGACTTCCCACGTGGACTAGTCATTGGATATCATTTGTGTAACCAATTCAGCAGTGATATTTAAACCCTTTTAAAGTTGTCCAAGTCCATTCTTGATGAAATGATGGTGAAGTGGAAACGCGAAGGAGCAACCACAGCTAAAAGAAGAACGGGCACACCTCATGTACTGACGGACAGCCGTCCGCTGTGGCCGAGCGGCTCTAGGCGCTTCAGTCCGGAATCGCGCTGCTGCGACGGTCTCAGGTTCGAATCCTGGCTCGGGCATGGATATGTGTGATGTCCTTAGGTTAGTTAGGTTTAAATAGTTCTAAGTTCTAGGGGACTGATGACCACATATGTTAAGTCCCATAGTGCTTAGAGCCATTTGATTTTACTGACGGACAGGGAACGTCGAGCACTGCAATAGGTTCTTGTAAAAAAAATCGCACGGAATCTGTGGAAGGAATCACTCAAATGTTCCACAGTACTGCCAGCAGACCAGCTAGCACAATGGCTGTGCGTAGGGCCTTGAAAGGAATACCATACAATGACAAGCAGCTCGTCATAAGCCATACGCTACTGTCGCAAGTGCTAGGCGACACTTGTGGTGTAAAGAGAGACGCCACTGGAGAGAGGGCGGCTGGAAACGAGTTGTTGGTGTGATGAATGACGCTATATCATGTGGGAGTCCGATGGGTTTGGGTTTGGCAAATCCTTGGAGAACGTTACCTTCCATCAATGTAAGTACCATCACTGAGGTGAGGAGGAGACAGTGTTACGATATGGGATTGTTCGTTGTGATTAGGGTGTAGTACCCTTATTGTTCGTAAGAAAACTCTAAATGTGGAAGGACACGAACTCATTTCACAACTCACTGTTTACTGCGAGCAGTAGAGGATCAGTTTGAAGACGAAAATTCTATCAGGACAGCAATGCACCCTGCCATAAAGTAGAACATGTGAGGCAGTGGACAATAACATTCCTGAAATGAGTTGGCCTGCATAGAGTTCCGACCTGAACCTCAAGGAGCATCTTTGGGATGAGTTAGATGTCGACTTCGCTCCAAACTCCAGTTCCAACTTCATCACCCTCTCTAGTTTCAGTTCTAGTGGAAGAATGAGCTGTCATTTCTCTACAGACATCTCACTGAAACTGTACCTATCAGAGTTCAAGCCATCATAAAGGCGAAGGGTGAACAAAACCCATAGTAAGTGCAATAAGAGGTTCCCGGCTCCTTTTGGTCCGATAGTATTCTTGCAGGCAGTGGAGGAAGTTGGGAACTTAATATTGCGTAATTCGATGAGAGACAACGACCACAGCGGTTTATCTGAAAGGATTAAACGTATTCACAACTGAGAATCTGATTAGATTTCAGCTGCACAATGGACTACTGATAGTGCAAAATTTGTGCCAGACTACGGCTATCCTAGCACGCCACCAGAAGCGACCCAAACCTCCATATGTCACAGTGTGAACGTCCAGCACTCTTACAGTTGCGGCGATTCCCGCACAGGGAGAAACTTTCAATATCGTTATCGCGGTCAAACGAGGCACGAAATAGCATTTGTCGAATCTGTGTTATACTGTATAATGTCCTTCGGACATGCATGCACGTTTGAAGGACATTTCATAGTACACTGCAGAACACAGGCACAACAAATAATATTACTACACTACTGGCCTTTAAAATTGCTACACCAAGAAGAAATGCAGATGATAAACGGGTATTCATTGGACAAATATATTATACTAGAATTGACATGTGATTACATTATCACGCAATTTGGGTGCATAGATCCTGAGAAATCAGTACCCAGAAACCACCTCTGGCAGTAATAACGCCCTTGATACGCCTGGGCATTGAGTCAAACAGAGCTTGGATGGCGTGTACAGGTACAGCTGCCCATGCAGCTTCAACACAATACCACAGTTCATCAAGAGTAGTGACTGGCGTATTGTGACGAGCCAGTTCCTCGCCCACCATTGACCAGACGTTTTCAATTGGTGAGAGATCTGGAGAATGTGCTGGCCAGGGCAGCAGTCGAACATTTTCTGTATCCAGAACGGCCCGTACAGGACGTGCAACATGCGGTCGTGCATTATCCTGCTGAAATGTAGGGTTTCGCAGGGATCGAATGAAGGGTAGAGCCACGGGTCGTAACACATCTTAAATGTAACGTCCACTGCTCAAAGTGCCGTCAATGCGAACGATAGGTGACCGAGACGTGTAACCAATGGCACCCCATACCATCACGCCGGGTGATACGCCAGTATGGCGATGACGAATACACGCTTCCAATGTCCGTTCACCGCGATGTCGCCAAACACGGATGCGACCATCATGATGCTGTAAACAGAACCTGGATTCATCCGAAAAAATGACGTTTTGCCATTCGTGCACCCAGGTTCGTTGTTGGGTACACCATCGCAGGCGCTCCTGTCTGTGATGCAGCGTCAAGGGTAACCGAAGCTATGGTCTCCGACCTGATAGTCCATGCTGCTGCAAACGCCGTCGAACTGTTCAAGCCAATTGCTGTTGTCTTGCAAATGTCCCCATCTGTTGACTCAGGGATCGAGACGTGACTGCACGATCCGTTACAGGCATGGGGATAAGATTCCGGTCATCTTGACTGCCAGTGATACGAGGCCGTTGGGATCCAGCACGGCGTTCCGTATTACCCTCCTGAACCCACCGATTCCATATTCTGCTAACAGTCATTGGATCTCGACCAACGCGAGCAGCAATGTCGCGATACGATAAACCGCAATCGCAATAGGTTACAATCCGACCTTTATCAAAGTCGGAAACGTGATGGTACGCATTTCTCCTCCTTACACGAGACATTACAACAACGTTTCACCAGGCAACACCGGCCAACTGCTGTTTGTGTATGAGAAATCGGATGGAAACGTTCGTCATGTCAGCACGTTGTAGGTGTCGCTACCGGCGGCAACTTTGTGTGAGTTCTCTGAAAAGCTAATCATTTACATATCACAGCATCTTCTTCCTGTCGGTTAAATTTCGCGTCCGTAGCACGTCATTTTCGTAGTGTAGCAATTGTAATGGCCAGTAGTGTAATATCTGAATGGGTTCAACACTAAAGCGAGCAAGCAAACGCTACAGATGCGCTTTGAAATACATGCGACTAACCTATGATAAAGGGTCACTGGCGTCCGCCATCGTATATGAGTGGTCAGCGTGTTGCAAGATAGCTTTTTTTTAAGGGGGGCGGGAATTACTAGCAAAAAAGAACTAAAAGATAAGACCTAAAAAGTAAAGAAGCGCTAAATGAATTGCACTATCACTAAACTTCATTCAATCAAATTCCGATTGTACGACTGTTTAGCTTCGCAGTCTACGGCGTTCGGTGCGAGGGTATATCACCAAATTATTTTTACGTGAGCTCTGTTAACAAAGTACAGCAGAAAATCTCTGTTGATAGCACTGGGGTGCAAATTTGTAATATGTAAAACGCAGTTAAATGAAGAGGAATTACGACCAATGTGCTCTTCAAACGTTGAAAAATGCGACCATTTTAACTTCAAAGATCTATTATTTCCAGTGCTGCACGTCCATGTGCACAAAATCCCACACAGTTTTACTTTTTTTTTTTTTTTAAGTTCACAGCCGCTAATGTTTAATTTCATCCTGGAAAATAGACCAGTGAGACTGTGGGACCCGTAGCATGTGCTAAACGTGCCACATGCATAACACGCCTTTGTACTTCAATCGACAAATCGCTGTTTTGGAGACACGTGAGAGCTATGTTACTCAGCGTCTGGCTATCATTTTTGCTTTCCAGGAGAGGACAGGCAGCAAACACAGAATCCTTACTCATCTGGGACGTCCCTTTCAGAGAGACGCGGAAGGAAGCCTCGCAACAAGTGTTCCATTGAGGGCGCGTGCTCTAGTATGCAAGTGGAGCTGTGGCAGAAGCGGTGGTGGAGCTGGGGGGGGGGGGGGGGGTGCGGTGGGAAGGGGGGTTGAGGGGATGGTTCGCGTCAGTTGCGCGAGGAGCCTCTGACGACGCACCTCAGCGGTCGATGAGGGCGGCTGACAAAAGAACGCCTGTGTTTGCGGTTTGCGTCGCCACGCTGCCTGCGAACGGCGCCAGGTATCTGCTACTCGCCTTAGAGTTATACCACAGTCTAACATAACAGTCGCGACACTTCGCCTCGATTTTGTTGCCTACAGCGCCAGCAGCGCCCCAAGCGGCCGGTAGGTTAAACTGCGAGTTTGGCGCGATCGTGAAAGCAAATAGTGATTGTTTATGTTGATTTATACAATGGTTTTTACCATCGGGAGCGTTTATAGCGCAATAAATTGCAGCAACAACAGAAAGAAGACACCACAGCTGTCTTTTTTTTTTTAGGTTTCCTAATGATCCTGATAGGTATATACCATGATGTTACTAAACTGTATCGTCAGGATTCACTTGCAAACTATACGTGTATAAATAATGAATGTTTCGTTTTAGGAGCAAAAAATGGCTAGTTAATAGCAGACGAGAAGACCTTATGAAGAAAGACCCAGTTTACCTGTATAATAATATTGGGTTTTGTTCGCTACATTTCGAACAGAACCAGTTCATGAACGCAGACAATAACAAACTCGTGTGGAATGCAGCACCCACACTGATTGACATTCCAAATAAGCCACCTCACTGACGATGAAGAGGAAACTGCCACAAAGATTCGACAGTTTTTATTGCCATTTCAAAAGTTATGAAATTTGGAAGCTTGGTTATTTGCAGTAAAAATGTTTGTTTATTATAAGGGATTGTGAAAATCAGATGGCTTCATTTTTTGATGAACATTCTCACAAGAAAAACTGTGGTGAATTATATGTGGACTTGTTGATGGCTATCCCAAATTTTCCTCCTGGATTTGTGAAGAAACTAAGCTGCTGTTGATCAAGATATTTGTTAAAGTGAGACTCGTTTACCGGCTCAGCAGTAAGTGTCGCGACTGTTATGTAAGACTGGTTATACGCTGTAGATACAGTACTAGGGTCACACGGCTAGCGGGCGCCTCAGAGAATTTCTCGATCCTCGGAATACTGCAGGACTGGCAGTGCTCAAACTCCGAATGGTAATATCACTTAGTCAAGGCAGTTAGTCTGGCAGATACGATGTTTTAGTTCTTAATTAACGGAAGTACACATTTGTTCAAAAATCGAACGATTGTCGATGGACATCGTAGAGGGTCTGTCTATAGACATCTAACTAGACAATGTACACACACTGTCAGGAGACTTCGTCGTATGTGCAGAGTTGAATGTCTTGTTCCTCGATATTTGCTAAATGTGGCTGACCCTGTTGGAATTTCGGGTTGTACGGTGATATTAGTGAATGGTGGAAAAACCGAAAGAGGAGGCATTGGTGGAAATGTTAACTGTTTGCAGAGGGGCCTCGTTCCGACTGTTATTTACTTTCGACTTTGAAAGTAGAAGGCAGCATAAGTTTCCGAAACTTCACGCGTTTGATTCCAAGAGACTCTGAAGAACTGCTTCAGCTGTTAAGCGGAAAAATATATAGAAAAGAAATTCGATTTAGCGAAAGCATCCACCTTCTCTGATACTGACGTTACGTTATCAGACAAGTGGAGAATCATTCACCTTACAGATTGCGCGCGACGTGTGTGAAGCCATATACAATTTCTGAAGGCATTCATAAATGTATGTACAAATAATCATAAACTAAGTACTGATAAGCATTTATAACTACGCAATAACAATAAATGGTGCATGAAAACATAGAAAAGAAAACTGAAATTTATTTATGGCACTAAAAATATATAATTTATTATTAATGAATCAAGTGAAATGAAGAATTTGAAACTCTTTAAGAATACTGGAAGTCAGTCAGAGTGTTTAGGTGGATAGGATACGAATATTTTCAGAGACACTATGATCGGAGTTTTCAAGTTTTCCTTCAGATGCAAGTGAGGGAATAGTACTTTCGTCACTCTCCAAAAACTACCCAGAAAGCCAACAACAAATTTGCGTGAAATTCGGAATGAATTCAGAGGTTATTTCCTTAGTCCTGAGGGAGAGGTTGCATGGTAATTTGATGCTTATGAAATTAGGAGTCTAGATAGCTGAAACATATAAAACAATCAGTCATTTTGAAAACATTTATACAAACCCTTTAAGTAATATTTTGTAGTCATAAGTTATTATTATTAATAATGTTAATTACTATCTTTTAATAACTTTGAATTGTGCGCTATATATACGTATAAAAACTAAATAAAAATATATTTGTAAAGTCTTCAATGCTTCCTGATTCACTGTTGCTTTCCTGATTACAGTTAGTGTTTCTGCTGCTTCACGATTCTGAAGTTTGCAGGAAAAATAAGTGTTCGTACGTGAACTAAACATTGCTTACAAGATATGGCTACGAATTTTTTCGCGACAGAGTCCTTGCACTAAAAAGTTCTCGGTTCACTTGATGCGTCAAATTCTGATAAAATTCCAAGCTTTCAATGGTACTCTCCACCATTGTCACCAGGAACTGAATCTGACTGTCGTGAAGTGCCAAGGTCCCGTCTTTTATACCCACAGGACGGCATCCGACTGACTGCATTACGTCTTGATGGCGTGTACAGAGGTGGGGCGCTCTACGTCCATAGATTTTGCTTGCGCTCTCTATCAAGCGTTGCTTGCAGCGTCATCCATCGCATGAGGCGGCGAACTGCGAAAAGTACTCCTCTGTCTTGTTTACAGGAGATGCCGCACTCTTCTTGGCCTGATTAACGTTTTATGCTCTCGGTGAACAGCGGTTTTCAACACAACTCACTAAATGTAAATGCCGTGTGGCTTGGGCCTCACGTCGGGTACATCGTTCCCCTGGTGCAAGTCTTTCGAGTTGACGCCACTTCAGGGAATTGCATGTGGATGGGGATGAAATGATAATTATAAGGACGAGGAAATACCCAGTCCCTGAGCGGAGAAAATCTCCGACCCAGCCGGGAATCGAACCCGGGCCGTTAGGTATGACATTCCGTCGCGCTGACCACTCAGCTACCAGGGGCGGACGACTCACTGATACTTCATAATTTTTGGCCAGCTCTTCGTTCCGAGCATTATCTTGCTGCGATTTTTATACTCGGATTTACTAACCTCCAAAACAAATAAATAAATAAATTATGTTGCGTAATAATCTTCAGTCAGCTGCAACACGTTCTCCTCGCTGTTTGCCACCCTTCCCCAAATCAACCA
Organism: Schistocerca piceifrons; assembly: GCF_021461385.2. Classification (NCBI taxonomy): domain Eukaryota; kingdom Metazoa; phylum Arthropoda; class Insecta; order Orthoptera; family Acrididae; genus Schistocerca; species Schistocerca piceifrons. Next base: position 166,841,780 of record NC_060141.1, read on the forward strand.
ACCAACCACATACACTGCCAAAGAGACTACGAGATTTTGAACTAAGTAGAGCTAACATAAATGAATATAGGTACTAAATTATCATGCCATGCTCCAACTGTCGATTGAACGAGAAAGTACGACACTGAAACATGATCATACAAGAAATAAGGGGACGATAAGGGAATAAATAATTCAGACGATATGCACTATGCACATGTATAAAACAAATTACGTGGTAGTTGAGTACATTCTTATTGAGAAAAGTAGAATTAGGTTTAGACAATAAAACAGTTGTTCTAAGTTGCTTCTGGCATAACATTTAAACTAGAAAAAGTAACAGTGTACATGACAATCAGAGAGCTACAGAGAGGTAGCATATCATATGCCGCATCATTCAGAGGAGGCCTATGTTACTGTTCAAGTATGTTCAAGCCGGTATATTAAAACAGAGACGGCATTTTAGAGGGGAAAAGTAGCACTTAGAGATTTACAACACTGTTACATTATTTTACAAAACAGGAGAAAAATAAGAACGAAGAGTGGTATGGCACGTCGGCTGAATGTTCCCGATGTCTGGACCTTTTGATCGCAGTGTCTTAAGTGTGAGTTACCTGCGACGGGTATGTTTTACATGGTGTCATGTGTGTATAGTGTGATGATCAGAGAAGGGAGAGGATGAACCCGAGTCCATTACACGGTCTATTCCTCTGAAATAGTGCCTAGGCAACTCCCTATTTCAACGTCACCATTCGATGGACGGATCAACATAACAGTATCACGTGGCCTCACTCTACAAGATACAGCGAAATTTAATGAAGGACACTGATACAAAGTTTGCTAATCGGGGACTTTACGCTACTGTTTCTCTTCACCTCGTCGGCCAAATACAGTCGCTGAAAATTTCTTCAACCACCACGATTGGAACAGTCTTACCTCCCAGTCGGGCACCGCCGCCCAGACGCGCGTTAGTGACCTCTCCTACAGAGGCGGATAATAGACCGAGAACAGCCCGCAGCACACGGTGGAGTAAAAAGCACCCTCTACCTGGCGCTTTAAAGCAATCTGCGGTGTCCAAAAGTAAATGCACTTCAGACAGAGACGCTTTCGTATAGGGAAGCCAATGTCGTAACTAAGAACCTTAGAAAGCTAGAAGCTATTAGAAAGCGAAACCAGAAGGAGAGACTAGAAAATGGAATTGAAATCTATCCCGCATTGCACTACACGTACTTAAACAGTGGTACTTACGGTGCCCGTTGAGAAAGCGCCGTTAGAAAGTTACGGCGCATAAAAGCTTCACATACAGGAAGCAATGCGTTTCTCTCGTGTCTCTGCCAATCGTCCGCGCACGTCGAAAGAGTAACGTAAGGAGTGCCGTTTCACCTGAGAGGGGCTCCCGTATATGGGGGTAGCATAAACACACGATTTACGACGTTATGGTGAATTTATGACGCGCACGCACGTTTGCCCGGCCGCAGTCGCCCGCCCCAAGAGCTCTCGCTCGCTGTGCACATGTGATCGCAATCTGCAGACACCGCGCTCCGTGCAGACTGTCACGCAGGGTCGCGGAAGTCAACAGTGGAGAGCCGGTTCCTCTCGGTTGCCTCGTTTTTCTTTCTTCCCTTCCATGCATCTGGCACAAGCTGACCGTAGGTCTTATACTGCGAGTTGGGAGTCGTCTTGCTGTGGGCTGAAGGGTAACTGTTAATACAGGGTGGCGCAGGGAAACGGGAAATTTCGAAATAACGTCATTTCCATGAATAAATTCATAAAACTAGTAATTTATTAACGAAAGTGAATGTATTCAGTATGCCATTATTCAGTATGTCTTTACAATCAAAATGTCCAAAAGTGTCTCTTTACTTTTTAAAGATGACATCGGAAAGATGTGCTCCCATTCGGCGTTCACACTCTAACAGCCTGTTATGAAAACTCTGGAATGCGCGGTGTGGCAAATCTTGGAAAATGGCAGTGATTTCGTTTTCAATGTTCTCCTTCAGTTCATGGATTGTTGCAGGACGTGTACGGTACACCTTGCTTTTAAGATATCCCCACAGGAAGAAGTCGCACACACTAAGATCAGGGGATCTCGCAGGCCATGCAATGTCACCGTTACGTGAAATAATGCGTCTTCCAAACAATTGACGAACTGCTGCCATCGATTGTCGAGCAGTGTGTGACGTGGCTCCGTCCTGCTGAAACCACACGTTTCGACGTTAAGATTAAGCTCGTACAGTCTCGGTGTAGAGAATGATTGAAGCATTTCAACATATCGAGCGGATGTTACTCTCACTGCACTACCATCCTCACGTTCAAAAAAATAAGGGTCGATAACACCATGACATGATACAGCACACCATATTGTGACCTTGGCGCTATGTAGTGGTCGCTGGCGAAACTCACAAGGATTGTTCTGTGCCCAATAACGAAAATTCTGTTTGTTCACGAATCCGTTCAGGTGGCAATGGGCTTCGTCTGATATCCATAAGTGACCAAGGAAATTCGCGTCCTCGTTGATTTTAGCCAATATCTGGCTACTAAACTCCATACGTGACGCTGGGTCTCGTTCATGTAAGTGTTGCACAATCTGCAACTTATAGGGATGGAAGTCTAATTCGTGCAGTATTCTTTGTAAGCTTCGTCGCTTAATCCCTAGCGAAGATGCATGCTGTCGAACGGAGCGGCGAGGACTTCTCTCGATTGCAGCTCTAGCAGCTGCAATGTTCTCTGGGGTACGTACCGTTGGAATGCCACCTGGAGGTTTCTTTTTCAAGGCAGATCCTGTTTCTTCAAAATTACGCACCCACGTTGTAATCGCATGCGCAGATGGGACACGACCATGACGTCCAAGCTGGTAATGCTGTCGAAATGTTCTCTGCGCGGCAGTCGCACTATCACCATTTTTATAAAACGCTCTCACAGCTACTGCACGTTCCGCACCAGTCCAGTTCTCCATGATTACTAAATGGCAATGCGTTCACATCAATTGTGCACAGTTTCGAACATCTGCCGGCGCTGCGGTGCTGCCAACTGTAACGTTCAAAATTTCCCGTTCCCCTGCGCCACCCTGTACATAAATGACCTGGCAGACAGCGTGGGCAGAAGTCTCCGATTGTTTGCTAAGCATGCCGTGGTGTACGGTTAAGGTGTCGAAGTTGGGTGACTGAGGAAAATACAAGACGATTTAAACAAAATTTCCAGTTGGTGTGATGAATGGCAGTTAGCCCTAAATGTGGAAAAATGTAAGTTAATGCGGTTCAAATGGTTCAAATGGCTCTGAGCACTATGGCACTGAACATCTGTGGTCATCAGTCCCCTAGAACTTAGAACTACTTAAACCTAACTAACCTAAGGATATCACACACATCCATGCCTGAGGCAGGATTCGAACCTCCGACCGTAGCGGTCACGCGGTTCCAGACTGAAGCGCCCAGAACCGCACGGCCACACCGGCCGGCAGTTAATGCGGATGAGGAGGAAGAACAAACCTGTAATGTTCGGATACAGTACTACTAGTGTCCAGCTTGACACAGTGAAGTCGTTTAAATATCTGGGCGGAACGTTGAAAAGCGATAGGAGATGGACCGAGCATGAGAAAACTGTGGTAGGGAAGACAATTCGTCGACCTCGATCTATTGGGAGAATTTTAGGAAAGAATGGTTCACCTGTAGAGGAGACCACATATAGGACGCTGGTGCGACCTATTCTTGAGTACTGCTCGAGCGTTTGGGATCCGTACCAGGCCGGACTGAAGGAAGACATCGAAGCAATTCAGAGGGGGGCTGCTATATTTGTTACCGGTAGGTTCGAACAAAACTTAAGTGTTACCGACATGTTCCGGAGTGCCTGGAGGGAAGACGGCGTCCTTTTCGAGAAACACTGCTGAGAAAATTTGGAGAACAGCATCTGAAGCTGACTGCCGAACGATTCTGCTGACATGAACATACATCGCGTGTAAGGACCACGAAGATAAATACGAGAAATTACGGCTCATACGGAGGCGTATAGGCAGTCATTTTTCCCTCGCTCTATTTGCGAGTGGAACAGGAGGGGAAGTGACAAGCAGTGGTACAAGGGTGCCCTCCGCCACGCACCTTGCGGTGGCTTGTGGAGTATCGATGGAGATGTAGACGTAGAAAATTCCATCACAAAGTAACCTAGGTTCGTCTCACACAGACCTGATTCCAGTTATGTACTGGTGACAGTTATTAAAGTTTCAGTTTCAAAATACTGTAAAGCAAGAACCGCTGCACAGAATGACTTAAAATTTAAAAAGAATATTATCAAAGATGGGGGAAACGTAACGGAAATAAAAAAAATAACGAAAATTTTCCCACTAGATGAGGGTGTAAGCGCCGTAAAGTAAATTACTTCGGCTACAGATGACAAATGGATCTTCCAAATCTCGGTCAAAGTTTGGCTACAATACTGGATCACCCATGTCTCCTATATCGACTTCCATTTCTTTTTCTATCACGGCATCGGACAAGTTCTCCCCCTCGCAGAAGACTTGAATGTACCGTTTCCATCTACCCGTTTTCTCGTCTGGATTCGACCGTGAAATTCCAATTCGACTGTGACGGTTGACGCCCGTGAAGGTTGTTTCGACTTTTCTACAGGCTGCGTGCTCTCCCGACAATAATTTATTTTTCGATTTCTCCTCACCTTTCCTGCAGCCATTTCGCCTTGGCTGTACTGTACTTACTATTTATTTCGTACCTAAGGGATTTATAGTGCTGTATTGCTGTCTTTTCCTGGACATATCTGTATTCCCCGCTTTCGTTGATGAATTTCTTCTGTTAACCAAAGTTTTCTCGAAACTACCTTCCTTGTACCTTAGCGCGTTTGTTTAACTTCCGTGGTTGGCCTTTCTAGAGATATCCATTTCTCTTCAAGTGAACTGTCTACTGAGATACTGTTGTTGTTGTTGTTGTTGTGGTCTTCAGTCCTGAGACTGGTTTGATGCAGCTCCCCATGCCACTCTATCCTGTGCAAGCCTCTTCACCTCCCGGTACCTACTGCTGCCTACATCCTTCTGAATCTGCTTAGTGTATTCATCACTTGGTCTCCCTCTACGATTTTTACCCTCCACGCTGCCCTCCAGTACTAAATTGGTGATCCCTTGATGCCTCAGAACATGTCCAACCAACCGATCCCTTCTTCTAGTCAAGTTGTGCCACAGACTCCTCTTCTCCCCAATTCTATTCAATACCTCTTCATTAGTTATGTGATCTACCCATCTAATCTTCAGCATTCTTCTGTAGCACCACATTTCAAAAGCTTTTATTGTCTTCTTGTCTAAACCATTTATCGTCCATGTTTCACTTCCATACATTGCTACACTCCATACAAATACTTTCAGAAACGACTTCCTGACACTTAAATCAATACTCGAAGTTAACAAATTTCTCTTCTTCAGAAACGCTTTCCTTGCCACTGCCAGTCTTCATTTTATATCCTCTCTACTTCGACCATCATCAGTTATTTTTCTGCCCAAATAGCAAAACTCCTTTGCTACTTTAAGTGTCTCATTTCCTAATCTAATTCCTGCAGCATCACCCGACTTAATTCGACTACATTCCATTATCCTCGTTTTGCTTTTGTTGATGTTCATCTTATACCCTCCTTTCAAGACACTGTCCATTCCGTTCAACTGCTCTTCCAAGTCCTTTGCTGTCTCTGACAGAATTACAATGTCATCGGCGAACCTCAAAGTTTTTATTTCTTCTCCATGGATTTTAATTCCTACTCCGAACCTTTCTTTCGTTTCCTTTACTGATTGCTCAAAATAAGGATTGAATAACATCGGGGCCGGCTGAAGTGGCCGTGCAGTTAAAGGCGCTGCAGTCTGGAACCGCAGGACCGCTCCGGTCGCAGGTTCGAATCCTGCCTCGGGCATGGATGTTTGTGATGTCCTTAGGTTAGTTAGGTTTAATTAGTTCTAATTTCTAGGGGACTAATGACCTCAGCAGTTGAGTCCCATAGTGCTCAGAGCCATTTGAACCATTTTGAATAACATCGGGGAAAGGCTACAACCCTGTCTCACTCCTTTCCCAACCACTGCTTCCCTTTCATGTCCCTCGACTCTTATAACTGCCATCTGCTTTCTGTACAAATTGTAAATAGCCTTTCGCTCCCTGTATTTTACCCCTGCCGCCTTCAGGATTTAAATTGCTCTAATTCAAAGCAACAAAAATGAAACGAGTGACAGATTTGCATTTTTTCTCGAATGTCATAAGTCGCTCACAATGCACCATCTCTATTCCTAACCAATATCGTTATTACTGATGAGATACGAAACACCGCAAGAAATGCGTAGTGCGTGAAAACAAGGGAAGGTATTTTGCACCTGGTGAGTCAAAAAATGGCTCTGAGCACTATGGGACTTCTGTGGTCATCAGTCCCCTTGAACGTAGGACTACTTAAACCTAACTAACCTAAGGACATCACACACATCCATGCCCGAGGCAGGATTCGAACCTGCGACTGTAGCAGTCGTGCGGTTCTGGACTGAGCGCCTTAACCGTGAGACCACCGCGGCCGGCCTGGTGAGTCAAAAAAGGATTTTATGTACCACTGTCAGCCTCCCAGAAGTGTGTTCATCGCCACTGGAATGTTTTTGCAAGCAACACAGGTGCATTTAAGGAAAAAAAACTATTCATTATGCCATCCATCGTCGCAATACTTCCGATCTTACGCTCTAAAAAGTTAACTTATTCACTCCTTTTCGGATGATCGTGGAGATAATTCCATTCCGGACGAAAATACACTTGAGCCTGAATTTCTGACATATGTTTCTCAAATCATTAGATTTCTACAGTTGTGGCATTGAAAAATTATCCGAGCATTGTCACATTAGTGTAGAAAGTATGAGAGACTATATAGTTTGATAAATTTATCCCTTATATTTTTCTGTTATGTTCAATAGACCAACGAAAAACACTGTATAGTATGCACCATTCTAATAAAAATGAATTAGAACTGCCCATGATAAACTTACGAGAAAAGTCTAGATTGATAAAAAAAAAACACCTGTAATATGAGTTAGATCAAAACTTTATGCATCATTAATATACTATGCGCTTTTGACCTTGATATGATCTGTATCTACGTGAAGTCTTGCGTCATACTCTCAACACGTACTTCGAGACTATCGAAAAAGTACGTAAATCAGACAGTGGGTGAAAGAGGAACCCAGCTAACCAATTATTCAGCGCTACACATAAATAAATCAAATTCTGTATTCACAAAAAACTAAAAATGTTGGTTTTAAAAGGAAAAATTCAACTTTTAACAAAAGTTCAGTGTCACAATTTCTTAATTTTTTTCAGCTTGAGGTATATAGTGCAGTAAGTCCCATGCTACTTGACAGAGCGTAGGGGAACGATGCGGGAGACCCGCACCGCTGTACTAGGCAAGGTCCAAATGGAGGTGGTTTGCCTTTGCCTTCCTCCGACCGTAATGGGGGTAAATGATGATGATGATGATGATGATGATGAAGATGACACAACAACATCCAATCATCCCGGGGCAGGTGAAAAATTCCTGACCCTGTCGGAATCTAACCCGGGACCCCGTGCTCGGGAAGCGAGAACGCTACCGCGAGACCACGAGCGGCTGACTTCAGGTATAGGGGGTACTAAATTGAGGTTGCAAGAAAACTTCAGCTGGGTAAGTTAAGATTTCTTTCCGTGTTTCGATCTTGCAGCTAGCAGAACGGTAAGAGAAATTATGACAAAGTATCTAGGTCTCCAGAACTGACAGGAAAAGGCAGATCCGCTTCACCAGGTGACCAGGTTGCCTCTTAGCTAGCAAGTCAGCGCTGCCTACACTCCACCCTCATTGGCACAGTGATTGACGACACAGATAATTTGCAATGTAAAATATGAGATCAGCTCTAAGTTCTTCATTGAATGACCTTCCTGGGATCAAAATCGTAGGCTGATAACCCAATGTTACACCCTGAATGAGAATCATTGAGATTATGAAATGGAAATGACACGAAAATATCAGTGAATTTAGTAGGATAACTCTGTCCCGCTCCGGATAATGGTGCTGCGTTGACTGGGGAGCTGAAATCCCTAACGTATACGCCAATGAGTTTAATTCCCATTTGTGTAACGAGGATTTGGGTCTACAGTGTAGTTGCAGATAATATCCAGATGCGCCAATTGAAAATTGAAGCAGGGTGATTGTTTGAGAGGCCCCTTTTCAATAGCTGTCGTACTTATTTTCGTTTTTCTGTCTTACACGTACTGTGAACGATAAGTTCATTACCGGGAGCGATTCACATTTTTAGCACCATCAGATGCTATACAATAAATATTTTGAGTAAATAACACTTTTTTCTTTTAGACATTATTGAGTGAAGAGAAATTTTCCGTAAGTATGCTTTCATTGCCACCACCTCTAATGCAGAAGAACACAAATGAAAAAATAACACAGCACTGTTTACAAAATATGAACATCCACACAGAAATTTCATAAGCTGTGAGTAACAAAGTTTCAAATTAAGAAAGCAAACTGTGTAGTGACCACAAAAGCGGCGTATCGAGCCGCGGAGGAAAACAAACGAGGGAAAGAGTGCGGTACAAGTTCGATCCCAGCTCCTGTCAAGGTGAAAGAAGAAGCATTTGTGATCAGACTGCACAACGAGGAATACAACACTCTGACATTGTCACAAATACGTCATTCTTAAGCAAAACTGTCATATAGTCTGTAAGAAACTAAGGAATGAAAAGTATAATCTTCTTGTAATGATTACAGTATAATTGCTGGTTTTGCTTTGTCAGTGAAAGCTGTGAATGAGCTTTTCAATTTCCAGAACGCTTAAGACAGAAAGAAACGAAAGCAACTGGATGAGGTTCATTTAGGTGAGCGTGAAACGGAATTTATACAGGGTATTTCAGAATAACGTTTAAAAATTTGGTGATAGGTTCTTTACACCAAAACAAGGAAAAAAAGTTCAGTAAACATGGACTCTAAAATGCGTATTTTAAGATCCATTAACGCTTGTTCATGATACTGCGAACCACAGCTCCTTTACTCAAGTTCTTTGCTTTCCATATTTTGGAATGGGGTAGTGTGGACCAATAGAAGAAAAAAATGTCCGGTAAACATGCGCTCTAAAACGCATACCTTAAGAGTTACGAGTACAGCGAAACACGTATCTTCTACTGAACAAATGCTCATATCTCTTGAGATATGCAATTCAGGCCGGCCGGAGTGGCCGAGCAGTTCTAGGCGCTACAGTCTGGAACCGCGCGAACGCTACGGTCGTAGGTTCGAATCCTGCCTCGGGCATGGATGTGTGTGGTGTCCTTCGGTTAGTTAGGTTTAAGTAGTGTGCAGGCTTAGGGTTCGAGGACCTCAGCAGTTTGGTCCCATAAGACCTTACCACAAATTTCCAAAATTTCCCATAGGTACAGTTCTAGATAAATCAGCTGTTAGAATTCGATTCATCCTCAGGATGCTGGGAAAATGCAGTCTACAAAGGAGACTACTTATAAAACATTCGTGAGTACCATCTTAGAATATTATCAAAGTGAGTGCGACCCATACCAAATATGACTTATAGGGGATTGTACGTATAAAAAGAAGGGCAGCACGAATAATCACACTTCTACTTGACACACGGAAGAGTGTCACGGAAATGCTGAAGCTCCTCTTTGACAGACACCAGCTATCCCATGAAACCTTGGACAAAAATTCCAATAACCAGCGTTAAGTGAGAAATCTAGTAGCTCCAGTAGACACAACGAGAAAAGGTTAGACTAACTGCTGTCAGGAAAAAAGAAATCAAACAGCAATTCTTCCCGCACTCCGTATGTGGATGTAACAGAGATGAACGTTAATACTGTAAGTAGGCTATTTAGGTTTTCTTATTGGTAACGCCACGTAGTGCTCTGTATGAAGATCACTGGCTGTGCTGTGTGCAGTCCGTGGCTAGTTTGCACTGTTGTCTGCCATTGTAGTGTTGGGCAGCTGGATGTTAACAGCGCGTAGCGTTGCGCAGTTGGAGGCGAGCCGCCAGCAGTGGTGGATGTGGGGAAGTGAGATGGCGGATTTTTGAGAATGGATAATCTGGAGGTGTGTCCATCAGAAACAGTACATTTGTAAGAATGGATGTCATGAACTGCTACATATATTATGACTATTAAGGTAAATACATTGTTTGTTTTCTATTAAAATCTTTCATTTGCCAACTATTCCTATCAGTAGTTAGTGCCTTCAGTAGTTTGAATCTTTTATTTAGCTGGCAGTAGTGGCGCTCGCTGTGTTGCAGTAGTTCGAGTAACGAAGATTTTTGTGAGGTAAGTGATTTGTGAAAGGTATAGGTTAATGTTAGTCAGGGCCATTCTTTTGCAGGGATTTTTGAAAGTCAGATTGCGTTGCGCCAAAAAATATTGTGTGTCAGTTTAAGCACAGTAATTCATAAATTTTTCTAAGGGGACGTTTCAATACACGCTACAATGGTAAGTACCTTGCTACATGTACGTACAGTGGTTTGCGGAGTGTGAATGTGTATGTACTTTATGTGAAAACGAAAAACAAATTAATTTCCTTGTAATGTTCGCCAGCTTTATTACAGTTCTTACCTCTCGCAAATTATTTACTGGTTACTACAATACTACGTACAGTTGTGTAATGCTGGACCCTTCTCAGGAACTGGAGCAAAAGAGCCAAGTCACCGAGTCACTGCCAGCTGTCCGTCTGCTCGCAAGGAATGCGAGTGGTGGTCCGTTGGCGTTCACAGCCTCACGCCCAGGCGCACAGTCATCTGCAGTTTTTATTATGGACTGCTCTGCGCTACGCGGTCGGTGGAATGTCGCCGCCATTACATTTCTAGACGCATCTCGCTTCAGTCACGTTGCGAGCAACGCAACAACACGGTAGTCACGCATGAACGAAATTCATCACGCACATCAAGTCTTTTGACTAACGAGACTCCTTCCTTTTAAGGTTTTTTATCATAATTCGTATTTTTCGTAGGCGCTGTTGAAAACTTCTTATAGCCAACAGTTATACGCTGGTCAAAAGCTACCGCACGTTAATTTGGGTCGTGTCCGTCTTTTGTGACTGCATCAGCTCTGTTGGGGGCCCTTTAAAAGAAGCATCTGAATGCCTGTGGAGGAATGGCAGCCCATTCACCCCGAAAAACCGATACCAGAGATGATAGTGATGTTGGAGCTAGGGTCTGAACCGACGTTCTAACTCATCTCAAAGATGTTTCATTGGGTTTAGGTCGATACTGTTGGCAGGCCACTCCATTTCATGGATGATATTGTCCATATAAAAGAGAACTTTGGAGAAAGAAGAACCACTTACATGAATATCAAGAGCTCAGATGGAAATCCAGTTCTAAGCAAAGAAGGAAAAGCAGAAAGGTGTAAGGAGTATATAGAGGGTCTATACAAGAGCGAGGTTCTTGAGGACAATATTATGGAAATGGAAGAGGATGTAGATGAAGATGAAATTGGAGATATGATACTGCGTGAAGAGTTTGACAGAGCACTGAAACACCTAAGTCGAAACAAGGCCCTGGGAGTAGACAACATTCCATTAGAACTACTGACAGCCTTGGGAGAGCCAGTCCTCACAAAACTCTACCATCTGGTGAGCAAAATGTATGAGACAGGCGAAATACCCTCAGACTTCAAGAAGAATATAATAATTCCAATCCCAAAGAAAGCATGTGTTGACAGATGTGAAAATTACCGAACTATCAGTTTAATAAGCCACGGCTGCAAAATACTAACACGAATTCTTTACAGACGAATGGAAAAACTGGTAGAAGCCGACCTCGGGGAAGATCAGTTTGGATTCCCTAGAAATGTTGGAACACGTGAATCAATACTGACCACACGACTTATCTTAAAAAATAAATTATGGAAAGGTAAGCCTAGCATTTGTAGACTTAGAGAAAGATTTTGACTATGTTGACTGGAATACTCATTTTCAAATTCTGAAGGTGGCAGGGGTAAAATACAGGGAGTGAAAGGTTATTTGCAATTTGTACAGAAACCAGATGACAGTTATAAGAGTCGAGGGACATGAAAGGGAAGCAGTGGGTGGGAAGGGAGTGAGACAGGGTTGTAGCCTATCCCCGATGTTATTCAATCTGTATATTGAGCAAGCAGTAAAGGAAACAAAAGAAACATTCGGAGTAGGAATTAAAATCCATGGAGAAGAAATAAAAACTTTGAGGTTCGCCGATAACATTGTAATTCAGTTAGAGACAGCAAAAGACCTGGAAGAGCAGCTGAACGGAATGGATAGTGTTTTGAAAGGAGAATATAAGATGAACATCAACAAAAGCAAAACGAGAATAATGGAATGTAGTGAAATTAAATCGGGTGATGGTGAGGGAATTAGATTAGGAAATGAGAAGCTTAAAGTATTAAATGAGTTTTGCTATTTGGGGAGCAAAATAACTGATGATGGTCGAAGTAGAGAGGATATAAAATGTAGACTGGCAATGGCAAGGAAAGCGTTTCTGAAGAAGAGAAATTTGTTAACATCGAGTATAGATTTAAGTATCAGGAAGTCGTTTCTGAAAGTATTTGTATGGAGTGTAGCCATGTATGGAAGTGAAACATGGACGATAAATAGTTTGGACAAGAAGAGAATAGAAGCTTTCGAAATGTGGTGCTACAGAAGGATGCTGAAGATTAGATGGGTAGATTACGTATCTAATGAGGAGGTATTGAATGGAATTGGGGAGAAGAGAAATTTGTAGCACAACTTGACTAGAAGAAGGGATCGGTTGGTAGGACATATTCCGAGCCATCAAGGGATCACCAATTTAGTATTGGAGGGCAGCGTGGAGGGTAAAAATCGTAGAGGGAGACCAAGAGATGAATACACTAAGCAGATTCAGAAGGAAGTAGGTTGCAGTAGGTACCGGGAGATGAAGAAGCTTGCACAGGATCGAGTAGCATGGAGAGCTGCATCAAACCAGTCTCAGGACTGATAACCACCATAACAACAAGTAGCCGAGGAAGCTGTTTTCTCGGATAGCTAGACAACAATTCAAGCAAATCGTATTAATGAAGTTTAGTACTGTAAGTTAAATTGACAATACTTAAGCACGCATAATGGCGACATGCAAATGCTCAATGTCCTTTGGTATATACAACTTCAATGCAAGCAAAACAGTTCATAAGTCACTGCTGTAGCGTTTGTATCGCGGCTAGTCGTATACTACGCCCGCGACTACACGGCATGGTGCTCGTATTCTCTTCGTATAGATGCCGCTCCTGTCTCGGTGTCGTCCTAGTCAGCGTACTATTGGCTGACGTCGTCTCGCAGCCCTCTCTGCTGTAACGTTCTAGGCCGACGTGCCGGCGCTTGATGTCACGCCGGAAAATTCTCCTTATGCGTTTAGTGCTTTCTTAAGTTCAATGAGAAAATCAAATCCTAACCACTAAAAACCTTCCAGTACCCAACACCATCTCTTCCGCACTTCACTTTGGCATTATACCTGATAGCAGGTAAGGTACTCTATGCATTCGCCAAACCCAATCCCACCTACCGCATTAATGTAGGATATAGCGTGATTCATCCCTCAAAGTCACTCGTTTCCAGTTATACACTGTCCAGTGACATCGGTCTTTACACATCATCAAGCATCGCTTAATATTATTTACAGAAATGTGTGTCTTACGAAAGGTTGATCAACAACTGTACCCCATTCTTTTTATGTCCCTACGCTCAGTCATGGTGGTGGTAGGACTTCGGAACTATATGTACACAAATGGTCAGTCAACACCAGACAATACTATCCATTTCTTGTATTGCGATGATCTGGTTATTAATACACAAGGAAATTTGGTGATGTAGAAGAAAACTGGAAAACTCATTAGACATCATGTTCAATACCGTCAAGATAACTTTCTCACCAAACCCCTCAAAGCTACAAGTTTACGCTTTACACCTTCGCTCAAAAGAGGAAAACACAAGGCTGAAAGTCACATCGAAAGGCAGCAACCTCGAACACAGGCAAACCAACATACGTCGATGTTGTGCTGGACAGATCACTGACATACAAAAGGCTGCTATTAGGAACAATAGCTTGACAAAACTAGCAATTTGTAAATCGGGAGTCAGACCAACTGCGTTAAGAACAACTTCCCAAGTACCTTTCTTTTCCACGGCGGAATATGCATGCCATGTATGGTCCACATCCGCACATAGAAAACAGCTCAGTACAAGCCTAAATGAAACAGGCAGGTTTACAACTGGATGCCTGAAACCCACACCACGTCGGAAGCTATATAAAGCGGCCCGATTCTCAGACCCTGAATCCCGAAGAATTGCACATGAGCATACTGAAGGATTTAGACACACCTTCGATGGGAGCCATCCCCTACACGGTGTTTCATGCGAAGATGGCAGTCTTAAATCCCGCACGAGATTCCTTGGTACTGAACTAAATGAGCCTTTGAAGAACTACTCGGCCCCAGAAGAGATGCCCAGTGGCGATATATCAAGCTGGACGATTTGGAGAACACTGAATTATGAAAACTAGTGTAGTACCATAAAAAAATCTAATTTAATTTGGCCTCAAAGACCAGCAGGCGACAAGTGATGTTCATCACATGGAGCCACTTCTATAATGTCCCAACTGCACCACGAGACATACCATTGACGACCAATTGCTTGGCAGGAAAGAAGTATTGGACGTGTCCCGATATAGAACTGAGAAACTTTAAAATAAATTTTGAAGAATCTGAGACGTAAAATTTAGTCCGAAAGAAGTTTAATTTCCTAATAATTTAGAGCACTCTCCATGGTCATTCTGCGAGAGCATTCCATAGCACATGAATATCTGCATTAGCATTACGGTGGGTGTTTTGATTTTGACCGATATTATTGGCTTCGTTTAAAACTAGTCTTCTGCAGCGTTTACTATGCTGATATTTTCTGAAACTATTGCGACCTTTAGCTGATTTTTGCGACTTTGTGCCTTGCGTGGTTCGAGCCTCGGTACGATTCGCAGTGGCGTGATTTTCAGCAGCTGTTTGCTGTTATCGATATCATCTTTTGCTTGATACTGTGCGACGATGAAATGCCTCATTATAGACAGCTATCTCCCTAATGATGAAGCGAAAATAATGAAAGAAAATATTTCAGGAGGCAAAATAATCTATTAATTATGTAAATGTGAAGGCTACGCTATCGGCACACCTCCAACGGCCAGGAGCTTACGTAGTCAGAATAAAAACGAAGATGTCAACCTGCTCTCTAGACGTGTCATGCCAAATTGGTTATGAGTCTTTAAATTATTTCGTGAAACTCGTAAAATCAGTGGCAGAGGTAGACCCTACAAGTTCTATTAATAAAATGGGGGAAAAAATAAGCTAAGCAATACACACATAAAACTCCCCGTCCTCTCTTCAATACGAATAAAATAGTGGGGGAAGAGGAAGAGTGGTATAATGTATAGTTTCTTGAAATAACGTTAACAAGGGCTAAAGGAAAATTTATTTGGCCTGAGTATAATGGTGGACAGAGCGGTCAACAGAATAAATGTTACGGCGCCAAGTAACGACGGGCGAATACTACCCGAGGGGGACATTCGTCTCGTGCGCTCGTACGCGCTCATTAAGGACGCCATTACCATGAGGCTTCGAGTTCTGGTGTTAACCGCCTGCAAGAGGAAAAAGAAACTAGGAACCACCGACAGCGAGCATCGCTTTTCTGGATGGCGACTTTGCTTCGTCAAAAGATTCCTCTGAGATTTCCAGATTTTTATACATTAAAATTACCAGAAATTACCAGTTGTTGTACGTGAGAACAAATTTTACGTTATTAGTTTCCATAGCTGCAGATTAAAGTTTTTTTTTAAGTTGCTACGACATCATTAGTGATTATTGCAAGTCCAGGTAGGATTTTAAACAAAATATAAAGGAAACATTTTTGTTGTTCTTTAATGTAGATATCTCCTAGCCATTCTCTTCGCGGTACAACTGCTCCCTGTGCTGCAAAATTAATTAGTCTTGGATGGTTAATCACGGGATCTCCCAACACGCCACTATTTCTCGTAAGAACTTTTCACAGTTCTGTGCATTCGTCCATCTTGATTTCTCTTATTGATTTTACGCCTTATTTAGCCACATTATTTTTCTGTCCCCAACTTCTGCTAACTAATTTCAGATCCCCAAGTGTCTCCTTTCTTCAGGCAGTGTTTTTTTTTTATTCCTGTTATGTTTCCTACAGAAGTTAACAGCCAATGCTCACATATATTGTCTGGTACGTAACCTGTTTCCACATTTATGTCATTCTCAATAGCTGTATGAAACGAGAAACAATAAAAAAAGTCGACATTACATTAAACAAACGTTTAATTACCATACACGCAGATGGCGCTATTTAATTAACTGATAAGTTTAAAAATACGTTTTAATCAATCTTGACAATTATGAAAGAAAAACAAAAGGTTGTGTATATTCCACAGAATTAATTTGTTTAATTAAACGGTTTTCGGTTCACAAGGCCACCTTCAGGATTTAACTGACTGCGGTGGTCACAGAAGACACAATATTCGCGTGAACACCATCGAAAAAGACGTTACTCATCAAAATTGCAGCACGAACATGGCAAAAACACGAGTAAACGACAGTACGATGATAATGAAATTAAAAATCTAAAAGTCAGAGAGCGTATTGGCTGTTGACGAAGAACAGTAAATAAATATAAATGATAAAAAACAGAAAAAGATTAACATTAAACTGGAAAAACAGTGCCTAATAACAGTTTTAATTAAATTAACAATCCCAGTAAAATAAAATTAGTAATGCTCAGCTAATGTAGAGTCACGTATTATGTAGTTACAACGGCCAGTTCTGTCTATATAAACACTGACTATTAACCTCAGTAGCGTAATTTAATGTAGTCACTGCTGGTCTTTGCGTACAATAATATGGCAGATGTGAAAAAAGTGTGTTTCCTTTTCCTTTTTCTTCTTTTTTTCAAACTACGTTTCTCTTCCTTTTTTTCTAAGCCTCTATGCGTCTTTTTTCCAGCTTTTCTAGCTTTTTTATTTTGCTTCATACCGTGTTTTACATTGATTTAGTAGCTCTATTTGTTCTAAGAGTCACCTTTATAAGTTAAGTACAGAAAAAGTGTATACTCGTTTCGAAGAATTAATTGTAATCCAGTTTGAATGTGAACATAGCTCAAATGTTAAAAAACTATGATTTGCATCTACAAAGTATCTTTCTTAGGACTTGGTGTAGCGACAATTCAGATTCCAAATGTTACACGGCAAGTTATTAGAGCCCTGCATTAACTGAGATTGCTGTAATTGGCTCTACAGTTGGCAACATGGACTTGGAATGTATATGTCGGAAGACCAGACCGCCAAGAAGTGCTCAGAGCGGGATTTGGGAGTAAACAGAGGACGCTCAAAGTTTTGCGAGGCGGCATCTCTTAACAAAACACTGCGAACACACAGAGACCCTCAGCTGAGGCTATATCAAATCCCAGTCTCCCGGGAAGAACTGCTTAATCTCTTCATCATCGCGAGATGCGGCAGCAGCAATTTGATCTCTTAACGAAGCAGGAGGAGACAGTCCTTAAGACTTCGCGAGTTGACCCAGATATGAAGCGAACTTCGCACTAGGGACATTTCATTATCGATCCTTCTACCCCCGCCCCCCCCCCCCCCCAATTTCAGCCGGCTTCTCTGGTGTAGGTGGCACCAGATCAACTGTCGACAGGTGCTCCTCCCTCTTCGCGATAAATGGACCGACTGCTGCTTACCTGTTAACTGCAGGTTTCTGCTGTCTTTCATTTAGTCACCTAAAGGCCTTTTCTCTTCAAGCATACAAAAGCACTTGAGAATAAGAGAAAGGTTAAGCTGTCATCCATTGGAGGGCTCTTGCACTGAGCATGGTTATGTTGGAGGTAGTATCCTAGCGAACCACCACTTCAGAATAAAACATTTTAGCCGCCTATTACTTTACAGGGCATGTATTGAATCTAGTTTGGTTAAATGAGAGAGCTAGGTTGACGATACGAGCACTTGTGGGATGTAAACAGACCCATGAATATTGTGTTTGGAGCTGGCTATTGCATAAATAAGCCGTGAGCAAATGCAAGGAATCGACTGGAGACCTTGATGCTTATGAATTTACTTCAATTTTTTTTTTTTTTTGGTATCTCGACACTGCCCATCTAGTCACAATGCAACATGTGACGTTTTGACTTTATAATGAAAAATACGTTGAATTCATACACTTAGAGGACATACCTTCTGAAAGAAGTATTTAAGTAGGATACACATATTCAGTTTTGGTTTCTAGGTTTTCATCACGACTGTGCGGCTGGTCCCGCCGGAGGTTCGAGTCCTCCCTCGGGCATGGGTGTGTGTGTTTGTCCTTAGGATAATTTAGGTTAAGTAGTGTGTAAGCTTAGGGACTGATGACCTTAGCAGTTAAGTCCCATAAGATTTGACACACATTTTTTTTTCATCGAGCTGGTACACACACACACACACACACACACACACACAAGAAAGAGCAAGTATCTACAGGATAAGATGTGGATATGGAGACATACACGCAAAAGAAAGGTGTAAAAAGTGACCACCGTAGACAACTGTAGATGGGGAGAAACAGACAGCTTAGATGCTGCCGAACGCGCTTTGCAGCGAAAAGACCATCGTATTCCATTTGATAAAACTCTGGTCTTCGCAGTCACGAGTGAATGCTACGACAGGCTATACAAAGAGACAACGGAAAATACTGAACACATTATCGATTTTAATTTGAAGGTGGAATGTGTGAAACTGAATGGTTTCGGGATTCCAGTGCAGAAGAAAGTGTGTACCGGTCTTCCGACGAGGGGTGACAGCAAAGCGAACGACAGCAACCGACATCAGCGAATAGCGCTCGAGTTCTGAAATCGTGTGGCGTCACGTCTCTGCGCGGCGAGGTCCACGAGAAAGACAGGCCTTGGCGGGTACGCCACAGCACGTGACACTACAGGTCTTAAGAATGCCAGCAACTGTCTCAGGCGGCGAGCGAGTATGTATTTCAGACGAATTTAATAATTCTTAACTGTGTGTTTAAATGTATGCAAGTTCCCGATAGCACACGACAAAATTAAGATCTTTAGTGGGTTCCTTTTTACTTAAATACTGATTTCCCATGGGCCCTGCACGGAGCCGAGCCTTTAAGTGTGACGGACAGGCCGACTAGTGTGACGTCACAAGTTCGTTGCAGGGCCCTTATATCTCGTTGGCCCGTCTGTGCGTGAGTAGGCGCACACGTACTTATAGACTAATTCAGTCAGTTGCGAGCCAGGGTGTGAGTCGGACCTTCATAGAAGCTACACCCCTCTTGAACAAATCCATCGTAGATGAGGACGAAAAGTTGGGTTTCTCCAAGAAATTCATTCGATCATGGCATAATGGGCCGCAATATTTTAATAAGTGCAAGGGGAGAGGTGGCGAGCAAACTCCTAGAAAAATATGACGAGCAAGTGAGACTTACTCGAATTACAATCTCAAAAGGCGACCTCGGGCGTGGAATTAACAGTAGAAGAAAAATCACTATTAATGGTATTAATATCAGAAGTACTTTTATCGTTTTCTGTTCTACTACATTTATTGCACTTGTAGAAGAGCTATCAGCAGTAGTGGAAACTATAAGAAAGAGAAAAGTCGATCTGTTTTGCATCTGTGGTAACAGGATTTCTCAAAAACAAAAAGTTGAAAAATATGTCATTTAATTAGTTATGTGACACTGCTTAAAGTTTTGAGAAGTTACTATTTTAGACTTTTTTTCGACAAAATAAGGTCATATGACAGTTTGTTAGCATGTCATGATAATAATGCGTGTTACAACGAAATTAATAAAAAATGCAAGCTTTCAAAGCAATGAGGACACCTTCACTGTAAGTACCTCTGTAACTTCCAACTTTTATTTATCTTCATTTCCTTCCTGAATATCTTCCAGTTCGAATATTTTCACTATTGGGCACCATAAAATAACAAAGCACTCAACGCATGACTAACAGTTCGTCCTGTAACGCAGCCTTTTGGTGATGAACTAAAGTTCGAAACCAGTAATGCCAAGGAACAATGAAATGTGATAAACAGAAAAGTCTTAAAATTAATGTCTGGAGCTCTTTTTATAGCATATAGGATGATTAAGCTGCCCCTTCTGACATTGTTTTATGCGACCCCACACGGCAGAAAAACATTGTTGGTTAGTTCACTTGGGAGAAGTGAAGCACAGTGTCAAATTTCGCAGAGTAACTGATACAGTACACGAAGACATGTTAGACACTTTGTACAAATTCTGTTTATGAAACTACTTTAGCAGGTTAACGCAGTGAGTCATATATCAATCGTGTCATTGGATTATATACCATTACTTCCACGCTTCCCATTCCGATATCTCCTGCCAATGTCGCTGTTTCCAGTGGTGAAACGCTCTCTATAAGGCAATGTTTATGAACAATTTACGAAAGATTAAGTAATACAAACGGAATAAATTTATAGGCATCCAAAATCTGTAAAACTACAATGCTAATTACACAAAGAATGACTGGAGAGATTTGGATAAGTACGGAAAAAGGAAGGTATATCTTCGTCCAAAAATTCCGCTTAACTCACGGTCAGTCCTCATTTGTATCTTTTACAGTATCCTTCCGTTTGATAACAGTCTGTGAGAGAGAACTTATATTAATTACGTGGCTGTCGCCTGTCTGGATACCGCTTCTGATACGGACACTGTGCAGGTTGCATAAAACGACATCGGTAGGGGCAGCTGTATTAGCCTGTAACTTATAATACAACCATGAAGCCCTTATAATGTCAACTACTGAAAAAACAGCTTTATTTTGTGCATTTAAAAACATAAAATTTAGCCTGTTCGCAGTTAAGCCCCTCCCATGCTGCCACCCAGACGCTGAGTATGTGCCATCTGGAGAAAACACACTGTGTTCCATAGACAGCCGGCCGGGGTGGCCGAGCGGTTCTAGGCGCTACAGTCTGGAATCGCGCGACCGCTACGGTCGCAGGTTCGAATCCTGCCTCGGGCATGGATGTGTGTGATGTCCTTAGGTTAGTTAGGTTTAAGAAGTTCTAGGGGACTGATGACCTCAGAAGTTAAGTCCCATAGTGCTCAGAGCCATTTTTCCACAGACAGGTACTGCCAGCTTAACCCAATAACAGAATAACACAGGCGGGTATAATGAATTAAGAATCTCAGTTCTCGTACAATGATTTCAAAAATCAGTGTTGTTTGATAGTAATATTGTCAAGTAATAGGTTAATTTTCAACAAATGTGCCCATCTTGTTTTGGAACAATTACCGTGCTACAGCGGAATATGTAATCAACTGAAATTATGACGTGTCTTGAATTCGATAAAACGCAAAGTAAGAGAAGGAAAAGTAGTAGGGGAAGAATGAATGGAAGAAGAGGACGGCTGGTGGAATTTTGCACAGAGCATAATTTAGTCACTGCTAACACTTGATTTAAGAATCCTGAAATGAGGTTTTATACCTGGATGTGACGTGGGGATAGTGGAAGGTTTCAGATTCGTTATGTAATGATCAGAGATATCGAATCCAGATTTTAAACTATAATACATTTCCAGGGGCAGATTGGGCTTTGACCACACTTTTTTCGTTATAAACTGCAGATTAAAACTGAACAAAGTGCGAAACGGTAAGAAATTGAGGAGACGGCACCTGGATAAATTGAAGGAATCAGAGGTTACTGAGAGTTTCAGAAGGATCATTATCCAAAAGTTGGGCTGAAACAGGCGAATGGAGTACAACGGAAGACGAATCGGAAGTTTTGAGAAAATGTAAGGTGTTGCTGGTGGGAGATTCTTTTATATTGACTATTTAATTGAATATATTAATGTTGCATAAGTAAATCGCTACTCACTAAAACAAATGGTTCTGAGCACTATGGGACTTAACATCTGAGGTCATCAGTCCCCTAGAACTTAGAATTACTTAAACCTAACTAACCTAAGGACATCACACACACCCATGCCCGAGGCAGGATTCGAACCTGTGACCGGAGCAGTCGCGCGGTTCCGGACTGGATCTCCTAGAACCGCTCGGCCACCAAGGCCGGTACCAAAACAGTTGTAAAGGAGTTCATTCTACCACGAAATTAAAGGATATTTGTTACTCGTAAAATGTAAAACAAGTTCTTCAACAATCATTGACAATAATAAGCTGGAGTCTTGACAAATGTGGGAAAAGGATCTGGAATGTGATTCAGATGGAATGTACTTCGATAAAATAATTATGTTCTCATAAGTCGTCCTATGATTGCGAAAGTCTAGTGCAAAAGGAGTACTCTAAGTAATTTCACTTGCAGAAATCATTCATATATCGTACCCTGCACATTCCGAGTGCACCGACATTTCGCACATTAGACACAGTACCCATTCTTCCCTTCCCTTGCGCTGTGAAAATTTACCTGAGCTAAAGAGACAATGGCATCTTCATTAGTGGGTACGAACGAGACAGTCGGCATCTTCATTAGTGGATACACTGTTGTCAGGAACGCTACTCAGGGTGGACAAATAGTCTCTCACACTGACAACATCGTTCTCAGAATCAGAAGATTATTGATTCCTAGGCTTTGGTGGCCTCTATTTGTTTGTCTCCGGTTTATTTGTTGCTGTCGCCGATACTTCATGAGAGCTCTCGTTCGGAGACGAGATTAGAACTGCTGAAAAACATGCTTTTTTCCCCCTGGTGGCTGGCCCCTTCTTTATTTTTGAAATGGGTGAGATTTGTCAAGGTATATTTTCAGATGTGGCGGAAGATGTTTCTGCTACGACTTCGAATTTGCCTTTCCATTTGTAGAAGCCACAGCTCCTGTAGGTCGAAGGAAGAAAGGAAGGAAGGAAGGAAGGAAGATTGTGCTTAAAGTCCCGGTGACATCGAGATCATTAGAGACGCATTGTGTCAAGCAGGGTAAGGAAAATAGCCGTGCCCTTTGAAAAGCACCATCCCGGCATTTGCCCGGAGCCGGCCGATGTGGCCAAGCGGTTCTAGGCGCTTCAGTCTGGAACCGCGTGGCCGCTACGGTCGCAGGTTCGAATCCTGCCTCGGGCATGGACGTGTGTGATGTCCTTAGGTTAGTTAGGTTTAAGTAGGGCTAAGTTCTAGGAGACTGATGACCTCAGATGTTAAGTCCCATAGTGCTCAGAGCCATTTGAACCATTTGCCCGGACAGATTTGAGAGAACTACGGAAAACCTAAATCTGAATGTCTGGGCGCTAGTTTGAACCGTCGTCCTCACGAATGCGAGTCCAGTGTGCAAACAACTGCGCCACATCGCTCCGTCCCTTCAGATAGTTCATCGACTGGATCATTGGGTAAATCCTGCATCGTTCCTTTATTGCTGACTATGAAATAAGCATCCGTGAAAATATGAGTGCTTAACGGGTATATGCCTGTCACCCTAAACCCATTTACTGCTATCTCCCCTGTCTGGCACTTCAGGTAGAGCTCCCCAAACAGTTCAGCGATGTCGATGTTTGTTACTGGAGGAGCATTTTCCCCTCATCCATAAACGTACCTGCTCAGAGTAATAGGCTTTCAAAGGACATATGAAAGTTCAGTCCAGAACTTGTATCCTGTGGGAGGCATGAGGAGGCAGGCATGGTTTTCGTGTGCGAGATATATAACATACAGATTTCTGGATTGGCTTTAATGCCCACGCAGAATCAGAAGCACCAGGTGATTCTGCTGTTGCTTTCATCTTTCTCGGGAAATGTTGAAACCAGTCAGTGAAGAGCTGGCTCTGAATCCATCCCGATGGATGCCATGCAAGAATGGACCCAGATGGGGCACTTTCATTCGCTGACTGCTGCGGTTATTACGGGGGAACACCATCATCGGATGGAAAAAATTTCCTGTAGCACTCATGCAAGTGACGACGGTCACAAGTGATCCATCCACTGCAGAAGAGGTGGCTGCTACCTGTCGCTTTCCCTTTCTTGCAACACAGCGTCAGAGACTTTGCTCTGTACAATGCTTGGATCAAATTCGTCGACACTGTATATTCTGGTCGCTGGAAAGCTGTTATTAGTGGCTTTCGCCAACTGAAACGCTATCTGTTGGAGATACTTGCGGATAAGTCCAAAAAATTTACTTTCCCTTGTCACACTATATTTAGTCGACTGTTGTTCTTGTCTGCGAGATATGTGCTTCGCCCAAGGTTGGTCGTTGTGGCTAAACCAGCTGCTAAATTTTGTTTTACTAGCCTAAATAGAGTGACCCTGGGAACTTGGAAAGTTTTTGCCTCCTTCAGGAAGCCAATCTTCTTTTCTCTAACATTTTTAACTGCTATTTGCGTTGCAGACTCATCCCATGGTTTTCCAGCTCACGAAGTTATTTCTGAAGCAACACCTAAAAATAAAACAGGTGGTGAAAGTACTGTACAAATCTGCAATACTAGGGTACAAATGTGGAGTACCAGTACTCCACATTAGTGACACAGCTATCTTGAAATTCAAAAACGCAAATGAAATCAAAAATTAAATTTAAAAAGGCAACAAACACGCCATTTTACAGATTAATGTATTAGCGAAACGCCTGTTCAGAAAATATATTAATAATTTATGTATTATTACAAGAAGGACTTGAAAACCACCAACTTGCCACAATTATTCCTCCTAGCGAATACGTTAAAACAGCTTCACCCACCCGCAATGGCTACCAACTACAATATTAATGCATTTCAAAACGGTCTACGGTTTCTGAACGTAGTTTTCAAGCAGCTCATCAGAGTGTAGCACTTACAAAGCGAGAAACCATAGTATTTCACACACTGAAGCGCCAAAGAAATTGGAATAGGCATGCGTATTCAAACACAAAGATATGTAAACATATAGAATACAGTGCTGCGGTCGGTTACACCTATACAATACAAGAAACAATATTTAAGTGAGTTTGAACGTGGTGTTATAGTCGGCGCACGAGCGACGGGACACAGTATCTCCGAGGCAGCGATGAAGTGGGGATTTTCCTGTACGACCATTTCACGAGTGGACAGTGAATATCAGGAATCAAGTAGAACATCGCTGCTGCCGGAAAAAGATCCTGCAAGAACGGGACCAACGACGACTGAAGAGAAACGTTCAACGTGACAGAAGTGCAACCCTTCCACAAATTGCTGTAGATTTTAGTGCTGGGTCATCAACAAGTGTCAGTGTGCGAACTATTCGACGAAACAGCATCGATATGGGCTTTCGGAGACGAAAGCCCACTCGTATACCCTTGATAACTGCACAACACAGATTTACGCCTCGCATGTTTCCGTCAGCACCGGCATTGGATTGTTGATGACTCGAAATAATGTTGCCTGGTCGGACGAGTCTCATTTCAGATTGTATCGAGCGGATGGACTGGCACGAGTATGGAGACAACCTCATGAATCGATGGACCCTGCATGTCAGCAGGAGACTGTTCAAGCTGATGGAGGCTCTGTAATGGTATGGGGCATGTGCAATTGGAGTGATATGGGACCTCTGATACGTCTAGATACGACTCTGACAGGCGACGCGTACGTAAGCATCCTGTCCAATCACCTGCATCCATTCATGTCCATTGTGCGTTCCGACGGACTTGGGCAATTCTAGCAGGACAATGCGACATCCCACACGTCCAGAATTGCTACAGAGTGGCTCCAGAAACACTCTTCTAAGTTTAAACACTTCCGCTCTCCACCAAACTCCCCAGACATGAACACTATTGAGCAGATGTGTTATGTCTTGCAACGAGCTGTTCAGAAGAGATCTCTACCCCCTCGTACTTTTACGGATTTATGGACATCCCTGCAGGATTCATGATGTCATTTCCCTCTAGCACTATTTCAGACATTAGTCGAGTCCATGCTAGGTCGTGTTGCGGCACTTCTACGTGCTCTCGGTGGCCATACAAGATTTCAGGCAGGTTACCAGTTTCTTTGAGTCTTCGCTGTTTTACTACCCCTATTCCACTTTTGTATCTCTTCCTCTCACCCCCTCCCCAACCCCTTTCACTGTATCTCTCTCTCTCTCTCTCTATATATATATATATATATATATATATTACCGTTTATCCTTGCTAAATCTTTGTTTTCGTCTTTCATCGGCTACCGTAGTGGGCAGACTGAGTTGTTTTCCTCTAAATTCTAGCAGGATGGAAGCCGAATTTCGCAGAAGGGAATGTTAGACGGGATTACCACTTCTTACATTGCCATATTTAGTCCGGAAACCACCTTGCGGTGTGTGGTGGAGGGTACTTCGTGTACCACTATTCCTTCCCCCCCCCCCCCCCCCACACGCACACCCTCCTCCCGTCTTCCTGTTCCAATCTGGAACAGTTAGCGAGAAGAACGATTACCACTAAGCCGTTATATGGCTTCGAATCTGTCCAACTTTAAGTTCACGGTATTTTCGCGGGGAATATTCAGTAGAGAGCAAAAAAATGGTTCAAATGGCTCTGAGCACTTTGGGACTTAACATCTGAGGTCATCAGTCTCGTAGAACTTAGAAGTACTTAAACCTAACTGACCTAAGGACATCACACACATCCATGCCCGAGGCAGGGTTCGAACCTGCGACCGTAGCGGTCACGCGGTTCCAGACCGAAGCATCTAGAACCGCTCGGTCACACCGGCAGGCAGTAGAGAGCAATAGAATTGTTGACTCGTCTACGAACATAAACTCTTGGAAATTTAATAATAAACTACACTGTGACGCAGAACGCCTCTCTTTCACAGGAGTTAGTTGGTCATTTCTGTGTGCTTAATAAATGAACCTGTAACGAACCGCGAGGTACTTCATTGTATGTGTTCTATTTCGTCTGTCAGTCGTACCTGGTATGGAAGGCCTTAACCAGAACCAATGAATTGGAGATATTTTTTAATTGTTTGTATGATAGTACTCTCCGATAGAAAAACTGGAAGGGTGTGTTTGTGTGTGGGGATGGGTGGTAGCAGTTAACGACAAGCGCGGTCTCATTTACTACAAGTTTTTACCACGAAGCGCCTGGAGGCACTTACCGCACTGAATTATTTACAAGTCATCCGGCGGTGACGGGTATGTTAGCGGTGAGCGAGTCACGAAAGGTTAACAAGGTATTAGGCCGTAAAAGAGAACGGCGGCTGCAGAGCCCTAACAAGCGGCTGGCAGATAATCTGCACACGGCGTGCGGAGCCGCCCGCGGCCAGAGGGCACTTCGGCCCCTGGCAGAGCTGGCGCGGTCGATTGCACTTCTTAACTTGACCGGCCGTCTCGGTATCTGAACGGGTATAACACAGGTCTTTGTCCAGTTGGCATTTCTACAGCGCTAAAATGAGGTACTAACAACACTAAAAATGCAACGCAGAGACACCGTCTTTACACGAAGCGAAGAAGGGCATGAATGACAGTGACTGTTCCAAGCTTCGATGTGCGTTGGTAAGCATCTTGGGGATGCCAGCACACGGTACTGCAATTCGGCATAAAGTCAGGGTTCCTACAAAAGTAATATAAAATGTCTGAAGCATGTTGTTGTTGTCGTTGTGGTCTTCAGTCCTGAGACTGGTTTGATGCAGCTCTCCACGCTACTCTATCCTGTGCAAGTCTCTTCATCTACCAGTACCTACTGCAGCCTACATCCTTCTGAATCTGCTTAGTGTATTCATCTCTTGGTCTCCCTCTACGATTTTTACCCTCCACGTTGCCTTCCAATACTAAATTGGTGATCCCTTGATGCCTCAGAACATGTCCTACCAACCGATCCCTTCTTTTAGTCAAGTTGTGCCACAAACTCCTCTGCTCCCCAATGCTATTCAATAACTCCTTATTAGTTATGTGATCTACCCATCTAATCTTCAGCATTCTTCTGTAGCACCACATATTGAAAGCTTCTATTTTCTTCTTGTGCAAACTATTTATCGTCCATGTTTCACTTCCGTACATGGCTACACCCACACAAATACATTCATAAGCAACTTCCTGACACTTAAATCTATACTCGATGTTAACAAATTTCTCTTCTTCAGAAACGCTTTCTTTGCCATTGTCAGTCTACATTTTATATCCTCTCTACTTCGACCATCATCAGTTATTTTGCTCCCCAAATAGCAAAACTCCTTTACTACTTTAAGTGTCTCGTTTCCTAATCTAATTCCCTCAGCATCACCCGACTTAATTCGACTACTTTCCATTATCCTCGTTTTGCTTTTGTTGATGTCCATCTTATATCCTCCTTTCATGACGCTGTCCATTCCGTTCAACAGCTCTTCCAAGTCCTTTTCTGTCTCTGACAGAATTACAATGTCATCGGCGAACCTCGATTTTTTTATTTCTTCTCCATGGATTTTAATACCTACTTCTAACTTTTCCTTTGTTTCCTTTACTGCTTGCTCAATATACAGATTGAATAACATCGGGGATAGGTGACAACCCTGTCTCACTCCCTTCCCAACAACTGCTTCCCTTTGATGCCCCTCGACTCTTATAACTGCCATCTGCGTTCTGTACAAATTGTAAATAGCCTTTCGCTCCCTGTATTTTACCCCTGACACCTTCAGAATTTGAAAGAGAGTATTCCAATCAACGTTGTCAAACGCTTTCTCTAAGTCTACAAATGCTGGAAACGTAGGTTTGCCTTTCGTTAATCTTTCTACTAAGATAAGTCGTAGGGTCAGTATTGCCTCACGTGTGCCAACATTTCTACGGAATCCAAACTGATCTTCCCCGAGGTCGGCTTCTACCAGTTTTTCCATGCGTCTGTAAAGAATTCGTGTTAGTATTTTGCAGCTGTGACTTATTAAACTGATAGTTTGGTAATTTTCACATCTGTCAACACCTGCTTTCTTTGGGATTGGAATTATTATATTCTGAAGCATATTTGTATCGAACTTATTATAAAGGTAATTCATACGTGTAATCTTAAAGTCAATGATTCTGGCCAAGGCTTTCGCGCCTTCCACAACATTTATGAGTATGCATACAGAGCTATTTGAAGTGGAATGATCACATAAAATTAACTGCGAGTAAGGCAGATGCTAGACTGAGATTCATTAGAAGCATCCTCGGGAAAAGTAGTCCATCGTCAAAGGAAGTAGCTTATACAAAATACTCGTTCGACCAATACTTGAATATTGCTCGTCAGTATGGGATCCGTACCAGCTAGACTGTCAGAGGACATAGAGGACATCCAAAGAAAGGCCCTGAGCCTCGTTACATGTTCATTTAGTAAGCACCAAAGAGTCACAGAGATCTTCAACGAACTCCAGTGGCAGGCGCTGCAAGAGAGGCGTTCTGCATCACTTTATGGTTTATTGTTAAAGTTCTGAGAGCTTATGTTCCTAGAAGAGTCAACAAACATACTGCTTCCTCCTGCGTATATCCCGCGAAATCACCATGAACATTAAATTAGAGAGATTCGAGGCCACACGGAGGCTTAGCGGCAGTAGTTCTTCCCGCCAACTTTTTTCGATTGGAACAAAAAGAGGGGTGGGGGAGTGACAGTGGTATACGACGCATCCTCCGCCACACACCGCAAGTTGATTTGCGGAGTGCAGATGTAAATGTAAAAAGTGGTAGTCTCGTCTCCAACGTTCCCTTCTATGAAATTCGGCTTCCATCTACCTAGGATCTTGCTGAAAACAGCGACCCAGTCTGTCCACTTCGGTAGCAATGAAAGATAAAAACAACAAAGGTACAGCAAGGATAGACGGTAATTTCAAATATATATGATCACAAGCGCTGCATCAACGATCTGCTTCCACCGCCTTCTATCTCTCGCAACCTCTCTCCACCCTGTGCAAATTCCTAATGCTGCGATGTCCTCCTCTATGTCATCTTTCCACCTTGTACGAGGTCGGCCCAATGGTCTTGTTGCCTGGAGAGTTCCTTCAAATGCTTTCTTGGTGATTCTGTTGTTCTCCATTCTGGCCACATGTCCAGCCCATTGCAGTCTCCTACTTTTTAATTTCTGGATGATAGTGGGTTGCTTCATTAACTGACAAATTTCATTGTTCTTTCGAATTCTCCACACGCCATTTTCTATACGCCATTCTCCAACACTGGTCCCCAGATTTTCTTCTTTACTTTTCTTTCAAAAACATTCAGTTTTTCTCTTTCATTCTTTGTAAGTGTCCAGCTTTCTGAACCGTAAAGTACTATGGGGCAGATAATAGTGTTGTATATCTTCATCTTTCTGGTGATTGACAAAGTTTTACTTTTGAGTGGGTTGATTAGTGAGTACAGACATCTTGACCCTGAGGCTATTCTTTCATTTATATCCATTGTTATGATATTTTTACTGTTGAAACGTGATCCAAGGTATTTAAACTGGAGAACTGAATTTAGAATGTTGGTCAGTTTCAAAGTAAGGATTGGGTTCATGACTCGACCTATTTCCACATATTCGGTTTTCTCTTGGTTAATCAAAAGCCCGATTTTACTGGAACTGTGCCTGAGAGATCTGTACATGTCTTTCAGTTCTTCTTCAGTTTCACTCAGCAACACTATATCATCTGCATAATCCAGGAGCTTTACTTCACTGTGTTCGAATCGGAGACCATTGTATAGATGTAAATTACTCTCCCGAACCACTTTCTCTAATGCGAGGTTGAAGAGGACACATGAAAAAGAGTCTCCCTGTCGTAAGCTTGTTTTAATTGGAAAGGTGGGGGATATGGATCCTCTGAACTTCACTGCTGCCTGGGAGCCATCCATGCACAGTTGTATCATCCTAATGATTTTACTGGGTATACTAAATTCTCGTAAGGTGTTGTAAAGGCTACGTCTGTGGATGCTGTCATAGGCTCGCTGGAAGTCAATGAAGGGACAGTGGATGTTTTTGTTAAATTCCCAGTATTTCTCAAAGATCTGTCGTGTAGTAAACAAATTTTCAGTCGTGGAGCGGTTTGTTCGAAATCCAGCTTGGTTATCTTGAATAATGTTTTCCGCGTAAGGTTTAAGTTTTTTCAGAATAGTTATTGACAGGATTTTTGACGTTATATTCAGCAAACTGATTCCTCTGTAATTTCCACATTCCATTCTGTTTCCTTTATATATATATATATATATATATATATATATATATATATATATATATATATATATATATATATATGTGCGTGTGTGTGCGCGCGCGCGTATGTGTGTGTAGGAAGAGATACAGATATGGAATAGGGTTAATAATATGAGTTATTATGGTTTCTCTTCTTATAAATGCTGTACTCTGGCGAGCTGCTTGAAAACTACGTTCAGAAACTAAAGACTGATTTGGGATGCATTCATATTGCAGTTGGTAGCCACTGCGAGTGGGTGATGCTGTTTTAACAGGTTCACTCGGAGGAATAATTGTTGTAAGTTGGTGGTTTTCAGTTTCATTCTTGGCGTGTTTCTTGCCTATCTAAATTTA
This sequence comes from Schistocerca piceifrons, assembly GCF_021461385.2. Taxonomy (NCBI): domain Eukaryota; kingdom Metazoa; phylum Arthropoda; class Insecta; order Orthoptera; family Acrididae; genus Schistocerca; species Schistocerca piceifrons. The sequence goes on from NC_060141.1 coordinate 166,873,156, forward strand.
ATTTTCGATTTCATTTGCGTTTCTAATTTTTTTGCAGACGTAATCATGAAGACAAGTTACAAAAAAAGGTATTTGTCTTTCCTGGATGGAAAGTGGTACAATAGCACTCACTGCTCTGTTGTGCTATTGCAGTGTTACTACTTCGTCCGACCTCAGATCTTCCCTGTTACCTCAGATATTCACTTCGGCATTGATTTTGTCAGGATTTGTAGTTCTTGCAGTGGTACTGTCGACCACACATCTCGTATCTCTCTTTCCAGCCCACATACGGTCTCAAATTCGGTTCCATTGCGAAAAACATGCCTTGCAAGTATTCCCTAAAGGTATTCTAAGGGGTTCAGAACCAGGCTACGTGCCGGCCAGGGCAAGAACCCGATGTTTTTATCTGCAGTCCACTTTTTTATTGTACCTGAATCATGCACATATACACTACTGGCCATTAAAATTGCTACACCAAGAAGAAATGCAGATGATAAACGAGTATTCATTGGACAAATATATTATACTAGAACTGACATGTTATTACATTTTCACGCAATTTGAGTGCATAAATCCTGAGAAATCAGTACCCAGAACAACCACCTCTGGCCGTAATAACGGCCTTGATACGCTTGAGTATTGAGTCAAACAGAGCTTGGATGGCGCGTACAGTTACAGCTGCCCATGTAGCTTCAACAGATACCACAGTTCATCAAGAGTAGTGACTGGCGTATTGTGACGAGCCAGTTGCTCGGCCACCATTGACCAAACGTTTTCAATTGGTGAGAGATCTGGAGAATGTGCTGGACAGGGCAGCAGTCGAACATTTTCTGTATCCAGAAAGGCCCATACAGGACCTTTAACATGCGATCGTGCATTAGCCTGCTGAAATATAGGATTTCGCAGGGATCGTTTAGGAGGGTAGAGCCACGGGTCGTAACACATCTGAAATGTAACGTTCACTGTTCAAAGTTCCGTCAGTGGGAACAAGAGATGACCGAGACGTGTAACCAAAAGCACCCCATACCATGACGCCGGGTTATACGCCAGTATGGCAATAACGTATATACGCTTCCAATGTCCGTTCACCGCGATTCGCCAAAGACGGATGCGACCATCATGATGCTGTAAACAGAACCTGGATTCATCCGAAAAGATGGCGTTTTACCATTCGTGCACCCAGGTTCGTCGTTGAGTACACTATCGCAGGCGCTCCTGTCTGTGATGCAACGTCAAGGGTAACCGCAGCCATGGTCTCCGAGCTGATAGTCCATGCTGCTGCAAACCTCGTCGAACTGTTCGTGCAGATGGTTGTTGTCTTGCAAACGTCTGACTCATGGATCGAGACGTGGCTGCACGATCCGTTACAGCCATGCGGATAAGATGCCTGTCATCTAGACTGCTAGTGATACGTACCCGTTGGGATCCAGCACGGCGTTCCGTATTACCCTCCTGAACCCACCGATTCCATATTCTGCTAACAGTCATTGGATCTCGATCAACGCGAGCAGCAATGTCGCGATCCGATAAACCGCAATCGCGATAGTCTACGACCTTTATGAATGTCGGAAACGTGATAGTACACATTTCTCCTCCTTACAGGAGGCATCACAACAACGTTTCACCAGGCAACGCCGGTCAACTGCTGTTTGTGTATGAGAAATCGGTTGGAAACTTTCCTCATGTCAGCACGTTGTAGGTGTGGCCACCGGCGCCAACCTTGAGTGAATGCTCTGAAAAGCTAATCACTTGCATATCACAGCATCTTCTTCCTGTCGGTTAAATTTCGCGTCTGTAGCACGTCGTGTTCGTGGTGTAGCAATTTTAATGACCAGTAGTGTACATTAGCTTGTTGAAGCATTAGACTTTTTCCCCTGGGTCCTCACACCTTCTAACCTATCTAGTATTCACCTAAGAAATGCGTGATTTAGCGTTTCTGCAGAAGGTTGCCGAAAACACAATAATGTCTTCTGTTTCTTACCTGCTGCTCTATTCTCAGATCATGCCAATCTTACTGAAATCCATCCGGGCCATCCGAATTAAACTTCTTCGCATCACTGGAGATCGCTTTATCCCACTCTCAACCCCATGACGTAAATTTTTAAGCAAATATCACTCTAGGCTGTTTACATCTGGGTGTCATAGCAGGTTTCTGCAGTCGTTTCTTGAATGCAAGATTTTTGTCTTTTGACAAAATTTGTCGTCCACGTCTACCAGTTAATGATAGCCGTAAATCGACAACAAGATGAAAAGGACAGTGGTTTGTGGCCCTTGCTCTGCTCGAAAATAACCGTTTCGATACCTCAGATAACTTTCTACTTTACCCATATTCTCCGTTCCGTCCATATGATGCACCCAGACTAACGAAATTATAAATCACTGTACTTGAACGATTCAAGTTCTTGCCTGTTTGACGATTAGAGAATCCCATGTCCTTCTGCACACTGATTTTTGCATTTTCATCACGTGATGTTTTCCGCTTGGCAGTGCCACAATCGTGGTTTATGTACACTGTACGTACTGTCGGGGACTTCCGACGTCATTTAGGAGCCGGCAATTGTGGCCGAGCGGTTCTAGGCGCTTCAGTCTGGAACCGCGCGACCGCTACGGTCGCAGGTTCGAATCCAGCCTCGGGCATGGATGTGTGTTTGTCCTTAGGTTAGTTAGGTTTAAGTAGTTCTAAGTTCTAGGAGACTGATGACATCAGATGTTAAGTCCCATAGTCCTCAGAACTATTTTGACATTTAGGAATTTGGTTTGGATCTTCTTCCTCTCTTCAACCGCCTGAAGAGGGGACGCTTGAGCCGGTGGAGGTGTTTGTTGACCTTCCAATGTTTAAATTTCAGTCTTGCTATAACTGTCGTGAAGCTCCTTATTATTCCATGGCACTCGTGGAATCGTGGGATGAATAGTGCGTAGTGAAGCCTTTGATTTTAGATATCCTCAGCCAGTCCTCTTGCCAGTGAGACGACAACCGCTGAACTCTATATAGAGACGCTTGTTTTCCTAGGACATCTACTTGTTCATTTCCAAGTATCCCAGAGTAGCCTTTCAGCCATATAATCATGATGCTGCGATAGTTCCTCTGCACCAGAAGCACACTGGTAATTGATGTAACTATGTTGTTTTTAAGAAATTGCCCACTTGGTTATAGGTGAGGTGTCGGCTGTGTATATGCTATGAGGCAAAGGTGGGAGTAACTTTATCCATTTCTGGCACAAGGGAAGGAAATGCTATTGCAGCTGCGAGAATTGTGATTCCAGAGCCACAAAGGATGACCATAAAATGATAATTTATAATTACTTTGATTAAATAAAACGAAGCTCTTAAGGATGTAACATTTTTGGCTCTTGCAGCCATGGTTGCTTTATGGTGATCCAAAACTTCTTACTTGTTTTAACAGGTAACGGACGTCTTACACAAGTATTGATCGATGATTGAGAGCAAAGAAAGTTGCCGCGAGTAGGTTTGCACAAGCCACGTAAGTTCGGTGAAGTAGTTACAGCTGACATGAAACCAACGGGGTATGCTGAGCCGTGATTCGCTAGTAGGGTAAGGTCAGCGTGCCGTCAAAGAAGAATTCGCAACAGAGGATAGCGTCTCTCCTCAATGAACTCATTATAACGCATTTATTAAGGTAATTTAACTTTTGGGTCATAAAAAAACATTAACAGTGCATTCCACTTCGCGCATTCTCGGGCTGTAACGAACAATACCCCAGGAAGTGATCCGCTCTGGCAGGAGATATTAGGTATGTTTACGGACATAGCCAGCTAGAGTGCGCTTGCGTGTTGGCGCGGGTCTGCCACATTGCTAATTAATTCCCTTACTAAGGAAATGTTTCATTTATCATTGTGTATGAAAAGTGTCCTGAAACGTATATAGATCAAACAGTAAAAAGCATATCGTCGAACGTGTGCGCACACGACATTGTGATTTTGGCTTTTGCAGGTTTAACCACCGCCAACAGCTTGCGTAAGATAATTGGCATCCCTTGTGAAATTTCGACTACGTTACTTAATAGTCTACCAAAGCCTAAATATTCGAGTCGTATACAGTATCAATCAATTTCAGACAATAGTGCCCTCACTATCACTGCGCTGCGACAAACTACTCTCAGTGAAGATTGTGGTCAATACAACTTTACAGAGGTCTGCAATATTTCCAGTTAAGATACAGCCGCGACCCCCACACGGAGTGCTGTCTCAGTACAAACGCGGACAGTGCCGTGGATACAGTGGTAACATTTGTATGGGGAAGGTTTTCCTTAAACCATCTTAAGGCTAAAACTTCATTTAAAAATTTCAATAATTATGAGTGTGCAAGTATACATACCACTTTTATGTGTGCTGCGAGGGGAGCTGCTACATGATAAATACGAATATATGTTGAGCTATCTTTTCCGATTTTTTTAGTCAATACTTAATGACACTACATTACTGTTTATCAGCTAAATGGCGATTTCCATCAGAGCCAAGTTTTAGTATCAGCTTCAACGTTTTCACATGCAGAGATACAACAGCAAGGTCAAGTTGGCGATTAGAAGACGCTAACGCCTGGCAACTTAATGTTCTAGAAACGCTGCAAGACACACATGTTGGGCACGAAAAGTAGTGCCACTTTGGTTCCTTGAGGAACAAACGTCTTTTGCAGCATCCGAAGCGAGCAGTCATTCTCACTTTTTCGATCGCCTTAGAGAGGCCAACACGCTCTTCCGCAACATGTATAGACAGCCTCCGGACAACACTGGCCAATAGTTCACACGCCATGTTGGAGCAGTGTTCCTGATGCTGAAGTCTCAGCAGTTTACGAAAGGCTGCTGTTTTTTGATGAGCAAACCATTTATGCATCTCGTTGCTCGTTAGTCGTGACATCTTCATTGGTAGATATTACGATAATAGCTCAAAAGTACGATCACATTTGAACCACAAAATCATCTATGATGCTGCTCAGGCAGTGCTAAATTGAGCTTCTTGTATCGTAACAGAGGGCTTTATCTTTCAATGTAATTGTTTAATTTGATTTGTCTACGAGTTTTATTCACGAACAGTTTTAGCGCTAACAATCTTACACCAGAAGCGCGTATTGGTCATTCTCGTTTTCAAGCAGGGTCGTAGGACAGAAGCATATAATAATAAGCATATATCCCTGACAAGTCTCTCGTAGAATCATGTACCATGTTCACGTTTTATGGCCCGTTTAGAGGAAGATGAAATCCTCTACAAAATATCTGTATGGATTCTTCAAATAGAGATTTTGCGAAACTCTACTTGTTCTGTTCGTTTGTGAGATCCAGAGCGCCGTAAACATCGGCGCTCAGGTTGATTCCGTGGTCGTTCAGTTCAGGGAAACATTTCGTAGAGCGCCGCACGGTCGTTTAGTCAGCACAATACGACCTAATTGAGTATCAGACCAGATGTATGATTGGATTCAGAGCTTCCTTGCAAACACAACTCAACACGCACTTAATGGGACACCTACATCTACATTACCACAATACACAATTAAATATCTGGCAGAGGGTTCATCGAACCACCTTTGTGCTATTTCTTTGCGCTCCAGCCGTGAACAGCGGGCGGGAAAAGCGAACACAGATCTTCCTCTGCGAGATCTCATTTCTCTTATATAATTATTATAATCATTTTTTCCTACATAGGAGGGCGCCAACAAAATATTTTCGGATTTGAAGATCCTGCCGCAAAAAAAAAAAAAAAACGCTTTTGTCTTAATGAGTGTCACCCGGATTCTAGTATCATATCTGTGGCACTCTCTCTCCTTTTTCGTGATATTCCAAATGGAGATGCCTTTCTTTGATCTTTTTCCATGTACTCCGCCAATCCCATCTGATGCGGATCCCACACCGCACAGCAGTACTCCTAATGAGAACGGACAAGCGTATTGCAGCTAGTGTCTTTAGCAGTCTTTTTGTATTTTCTAAATGTTCTGCAATAAATCGTAGTCTTTGGTTCGCTTTCCCCACTAAATTACCTATGTAATTTCTCTAGTTTAAGTTATTTGTAATTGTAATCCTTAAATACTAAGTTGAATTCACAACCTATAGATTTGTGTGATTCATCATGTAACCGAAATTTACCGGATCCCTTTTAGCACTCAAGTGGATGACTTCACCTTTTTCATTATTTGGTGTCAAATGGTTCAAATGGCTTTGAGCACTATGGGACTTAACATCTGAGGTCATCAATCCCCTAGACTTAGAACTACTTAAACCTAACCCACCTAAGGACATCACACACATCCATGCCCGAGGCAGGATTCGAACCTGCGACCGTAGCGGTAGTGCGGTTCCAGACTGAAGCGCCTAGAACCGCTCAGCCACACCAGCCGGCCCTTTGGAATCAATTGACACTTTTTGCGCCACACAGATATCTTCACTAAATCCTTTTGCAATTGTTTTGATCAGCTGATGACTTTACATGACGTTAAATGACACCACCTTCTGTAAATAATCTAAGAGGGCTGCTCAGTTTGTCTCCTAAATCGTTACATAGATCAGGAACAGTAGAGTTCTTACAACACTTCCTTGGGAAACGCCATATATACTTCCGCTTTACTCGATGACTTTCCGTCGGATATTAAGAACTGCGACCTTTCTGACAGGAAATCACGAGTCCAGTCTCACAACTGAGACGATACTCCGTAGGCGCACAATTTGATTAGAAGTCACTTGTGAGGAACGGTGTCAAAACTCTTCTAGAAACCTAAAACTATGGAATAAATATGACATCCCCTGTCAATAACACTCATTTCTTCGTGAGGATCAAGAGCTAGTTTTGTTTCACAAGAACGATATTTTTTTGCCGCGCAGGATTAGCCGAGCGGTCTAAGGCGCTGCAGTCATGTCCTGTGCGGCTCGTCCCGGCGGAGGTTCGAGTCCTCCCTCGGGCATGAGTGTGTGTGTGTTTGTCCTTAGCATAATTTAGGTTAAGTAGTGTGTAAGGTTAGGGACTGATGACCTTAGCAGTTAAGTCCCATAAGATTTCACAAACATTTGAACATTTTTGATATTTTTTTTTGAATCGTGTTGGCCATTTGTCAATAAATCGTTTTCTTCTATATAATCCACCATGTTCAAACACAGTACAGGTCCCAAAATCCTTCTGTAAATTGACAGCAGTGATATGGGTCTGCAGATCAGCGTACTCTTCCTATTTCCCTTCTTGAATTTCTTGAATACTGGTGTGACCATTGCAACTTTCCAGTCTTTAGGAATGGACGAGCGACAAGTTGAATATGATTGCTAAGTATGGGGTTACCGTACCTGCATACTCTCATACAATATGGACAAAGATAATGGTAATTTTAGGAGCATTCCTAGGAGGTGTGACAGGACCGTTACTGGTTACAAAATGATCTCATGGATATCGCAGGAACCTCAATGAGGCTGTTTGCAGTTGACGCGGTCGTCTATTAGAACGAAGTGATGCCAGAAGACGAGCGATGCAAGAAGACACGCAGAGGATCGACTGCTGAATCTAAAATGTAATGTACTGTGCAGAAGTAGACAAATGCACTACCATAAGATAACACTACTGACGAAAAGTCACTGGAAACAGCAATTACTGCAAAGAACCTCGGAATAGCCAATTAGAACGAAATTAGAAGGAATGCAATTACCTGACATTGTCACTGCAGACAGAGCGATCTGTTATTTCGATGTTCATCTTTTGTAAAATCTTTATTAGCCAACATCGAATATATGAAACATAGATAACGGGTATGGGCAGTTTCTGGTCATCTTCGGATCAGATTACAAATTCCCGTGTTCAAGATAAGAGGGTAATTTGTCAACTGGCTGTTAACAACGCAAGGGAAGGCCAACTTTAAACTCAAGGTTGTCACATAAGTATTTTCGGATCTGAAGATGACCAGAAACGGTCGAAACTAGTTATTTATTTTCCTACATACGGTCTTGGCTAATAAAGATTTAACAAAAAATCGATATTCATTTACATGGAATGATCACATGAAACGAAGTGTACGAAAAACACATGTCAGGTTGAGATTCATTGAAAGACTCTGAGGGAAATGTAATTTATCCACGAAAGAAGTGAAGTACAAAACAGATATTTTACCGATTCTTGAGTAATGCCCTTCAACTGTAACCAAGTTGGATTAATAGAGCCGCGCGGACTGGTCGCACGGTTGGAGGCGCCATGTCATTAATTGCGCGGCCCCTCCCGCCGGAGGTTCGAGTCCTCCCTCGGGTATGGGTGTGTGTGTTGTTCGTAGCATAAGTTAAAATAGTGTGTAAGTCCAGGGACCTATGACCTCGGCAGTTTGGTCCCATAGGAATTCACACACATTTGAACATTTTTTTTTTGTGTGTGATAGAAGAGATACACAAGACGTAACGAAGAGCGGCACGTTTCGTCACGGGATGGTTTAGCCGGCGCGAGAGCGCTACGGAGATGCTGGATAAACTCTAGTGTCAGACGATGCAAGAGAGGCACTTTACATTAAGAGAGGTTTATAAGCGAATCTCCCAGTCATTCTATCCCAAGAAGAGTCACAACGAGAAAATCTGAAAAATTAGACCTAATACAGAGGCTTACTGACAATTATTCTTCTTACGTGGCATCTGAGAATGGAACAGTCGCACCAGTGTTTAAGAAGGGTAGTAGGAGTAATCCATCGAACTACAGACCTATATCATTGACGTCGGTTTGCAGTAGGGTTTTGGAGCATATACTGTATTCAAACATTATGAATCACCTCGAAGGGAACGATCTGTTGATACGTAATCAGCATGGTTTCAGAAAACATTGTTCTTGTGCAACGCAGCTAGCTCTTTATTCGCACGAAGTAATGGCCGCTATCGACGGGGGATCTCAGGTTGATTCCGTATTTCTGGATTTCCGGAAAGCTTTTGACACCGTTCCTCACAAGCGACTTCTAATCATGCTGCGGGCCTATGGGGTATCGTCTCAGTTGTGCGACTGGATTCGTGATTTCCTGTCAGGAAGGTCGCAGTTCGTAGTAATAGACGGCAAATCATCGAGTAAAACTGAAGTGATATCAGGTGTTCGCCAGGGAAGCGTCCTGGGACCTCTGCTGTTCGTCGGCCAGAGTGGCCGAGCGGTTAAAGGCGCTACAGTCTGGAACCGCACGACCGCTACGGTCGCAGGTTCGAATCCTGCCTCGGGCATGGATGTGTGTGATGTCCTTAGGTTAGTTAGGTTTAAGTAGTTCTAAGTTCTAGGGGACTTATGACCACAGCAGTTGAGTCCCATAGTGCTCAGAGCCATTTGAACCATTTGAACCTCTGCTGTTCTATATAAATGACCTGGGTGACAATCTGAGCAGTTCTCTTAGGTTGTTCGCAGATGATGCTGTAATTTACCGTCTAGTAAGGTCATCCGAAGACCAGTATCAGTTGTAAAGCGATTTAGAAAAGATTGCTGTATGGTGTGGCAGGTGGCAGTTGACGCTAAATAACGAAAAGTGTGAGGTGATCCACATGAGTTCCAAAAGAAATCCGTTGGAATTCGATTACTCGATAAATAGTACAATTCTCAAGGCTGTCAATTCAACTAAGTACCTGGGTATTAAATTTACGAACAACTTCAGTTGGAAAGACCACATAGACAATATTGTGGGGAAGGCGAGCCAAAGGTTGCGTTTCATTGGCAGGACACTTAGAAGATGCAACAAGTCCACTAAAGAGACAGCTTACACTACACTCGTTCGTCTTCTGATAGAATATTGCTGCGCGGTGTGGGATCCTTACCAGGTGGGATTGACGGAGGACATCGAAAGGGTGCAAAAAAATGGCAGCTCGTTTTTTATTATCGCGTAATAGGGGAGAGAGTGTGGCAGATATGATACGGGACTTGGGATTGAAGTAATTAAAGTAAAGACGTTTTTCGTCGCGGCGAGATCTATTTACGAATTTTCAGTCACCAACTTTCTTTTCCGAATGCGAAAATATTTTGTTGAGCCCAACCTACATAGGTAGGAATGATCATCAAAATAAAATAAGAGAAATCAGAGCTCGAACAGAAAGGTTTAGGAGTTCGTTTTTCCCGCGCGCTGTTTGGGAGTGGAATGGTAGAGAGATACTATGATTGTGGTTCGATGAACCCTCTGCCAAGCACTTAAATGTGAATTGCAGAGTAGTCATGTAGATGTAGATGTAGATGGGGAAGAGGAGGTATGAAATACTGGTGCCAGAATTATCCTACGCTAAACACCGTACGGTGGCTAGAGAAGTACAGCTATAGATGTAGATGTCACATTCAGCTCGATGACCAACAAATGTAGGCTCCTCATAGAATTACATCAAATTATAAAAACAATGCCAATTTAAGTGTAAATGCAAGCGCATATTTTTCTGTTATGCCAGTATTTACAAACTACTGCACTACGTTTATGCGCAGTGTGAAGATTCTTTCCCTATTTTACTTCTTACGTAAATGTGAAAATAGCTGGAAAAACTAACATTCATTTGTATCTCTCTGTGCACCTTCACAATCTTGAAGACCGATAGATCTGTGCTATTTCACGCCCAGTTCCTAAACGGTAAATAAATTATATGCCTACTCTTACATCATCCTCTAATTCCTGGAGACCTGAAGACAAACTCTACACGAAATTCTATGAGTTGCGTGGTAGGAGCTTCACGAAGTTTCCCCTGTCACTGCCCCCGTGCGTCCTAGGGCTGGAATTCGCCCCGGACAGCTGCTGGAGTGTAGTTGTCGCTTGTTGAGGAGACGTCGTTCCAGCAGAAACAGTGCCTCCGGACACAGCGCGCCGTCCCTGCAAGCTTGTGCTTCATTTGAATTGCCAACTTATGGAAATAGTGTCTACCTTCCTCCTCCCCCCCCCCCCCCACTTACCCTACCGTCCTCTCCCATCCCCCTTACCTCCCCCCCCGCTTCCCGCCTGCCATTAACCCCTCCCGCTTATGCACCAGTACGAGTAACACCACTAGGACGAGATATATCGCCTTTGGGACGAAGATTAACGAATGTTTTAACAGGTACCATTCTCTCTATTCGTTCGCGTCTTTTGCTATTTTGTACTACATTTCAATCTCGACGCTATACATGTAGTTCAAATTTAATTGCACCCATATGAAGTGTAATGAAACACTGCAAAAGTATAGAAAAAAGAGCGGTAAGTAAAAACAACAGCCGTTAGATTTCAGTAATTTAAATTCTTGAGTTAGATTCATTATCTTTTACGATCATTTTAAATCTATGCTCCTCCCGAAACTACAATCAAAAAATAACGTTTGCTGCTTGCACTGTGATTCAGGCACGTGTTTTTTTTTCTTTCCTTTTTTCAGTTTAAAGTGATTATGGTAGCATACGCATTCAAAAGCTTCTTGGCTAGCAGTTTGTTTTATTTCGACAGACATTCACGTTCTCACACTTGCTTGCGTCTTAATGTTTGCCTGAATGGCACGTGCATCATCTCTTTCGTTGAACCACCACATACAATCAACTACATTCGCATAACTGCAACCTTTATAACAAACCGCCCATTCTCCTAAACAACATTCGCTCTATAAGTTCCACACATGCTCAAGAATCCAGTGTATACACAGTTGAATTTATGAAGTCAAAAAACCATCGACCCCTGTGAACCTACTCGTACGTATTGACGGCACCAGATTTCGTGCTACTCATATTATGCTCACCCCCAATGATTCTTTCAACTTTATCTGAACAATCATTCCATGTAGGCTTTCACGGCCGGCGTCTTTATCAGTAAACTCTTCCGGCCTAAGTTGCCGTGGTCGATCTGTAGAACTTCTTCTCCCTGACGTTTCGTTCTCAACTACGGAGAACATCTTCCGAGGTGACGTGTGGTGGCGCCCCCTACGATCTCTATATAAGCGGCGGCCCCAGCTCCTAGCAACCAGTCGTCGACTCACCTCAGAAGATGTTCTCCGTAGTTGAGAACGAAACGTCAGGGAGAAAAAGTTCTACAGATCGACCACGGCAACTTAGCCCGGAAGAGTTTACTTTATCTGAACAACTTTATCGTTAGCTGCTGGTGAATCTTCCGGGTTGTACGGTCGTCGTCCATGAAACTTTTGTTACTGACATTTCGTTAGATATATTCAGAGGTTCAGCTTGCTCTTCTCAGGAACACCTCTCAAAATTTCCAACACAGCTCTGGGAGCAACGTCAGTGTGGTGTACGTACTGTAAGACCTTCGGTACACACACCATTAGATTATTTGACTTGTCGCTCTAACGAAGTAGGCGAGTGTCAGCTATATGTCTCGTGGTCTTATCGTGGCGTGTTTATCTTCTGCCGTTAGGTCAGACGATAGAAACGCCACTTGCATGCTTAGAGTAGCAGATTGACGGTGACCAACTTTAAACAGAACTTGATTAATTTTCACACACATTTATTAAAATAATAACAAGCATAAAAATAACTTAACTTGGTTCTGGATGCTATTTACAATTGACAATCTGAAGTTCCTTTGGTCTTGGTACGTTAATCTTATTCTCACATACCTCTGATACTTAACAAAGTGTCTATTCATTTATCTTCATGGCTATGTACAGGAATATGGTAATCTTATTGGGTGCAGACTGAAACTTGACTGTAGACTGGTACAGGCTCATGCAGACTGGTACAGACTGATGCAGACAAATGGAGACTGACTAATCGGAGGTCTGTGCACTCGTTATAATACCTCGCGCGTTCAGGTATCACTACGCGAGTGTGATCCGTGAGGAGAAAAGGTTCTGCATTAGCAGCAATCTCATTGGCTGCGTTACATATTAATACGCGGATCGGCGGAAGCAGAATTTGGTCCATCTCTAAGGCAGCGCCATCTCGTAGTGCAGAGACGGACGAGCGCTGCGCCTGCGCTGTTGTGCTTAGTGGGGCGTGCTCTAGTGGGAAAGTTGTGTACGCGTTGGCTACGCGGGACTTTGTACACAACAGTCAGGAACAAAAAAGTGTCATGGACCGCAACCACACGACCTGCAAGTTCCACCAGCAGCTCTGACAACTGGTCGTGCAAGCCTTTATTGTATGCATTTTATCGTTACACTTTGTGTAACCAATGGTATATCTCTTTTAACCACGTAAAACTCCAGGCTATAAATACTGACAAGGGAACCTCCCCATCGCACCCCCCTCAGATTTAGTTAAAAGTTGGCACAGTGGATAGGCCTTGAGAAACTGAACACAGATCAATCGAGAAAACAGGAAGAAGATGTGTGAAACAATGAAAAAAATAAGCAAAATATACAAACTGAGTAGTCCATGCGCAAGACAGGCAACATAAAGAACAGTAAGACTCAGGAGCGCCGTCGACCGGTGGTTAGCGTGAGCAGCTGCGGAACGAGAGGTCCTTGGTTCAAGTCTTCCCTCGAGTGAAAAGTTTATTTTCGCAAAGTTATGATCTGTCCGTTCGTTCATTGACGTCTCTGTTCACTGTAATAAGTTTAGTGTCTGTGTTTTGCGACCGCACGCAGAACCGTGCGATTAGTAGACGAAAGGACGTGCCTCTCCAATGGGAACCGAAAACATTTGATCGCAAGGTGATAGGTCAGCCGATTCCTCCACAGGAAAACAAGTCTGATATATTCTATACGACACTGGTGACAGCATGTGCGTCCCATGACAGGAATATGTTGTCGAGCCATCTAACTTGTACACTTAGCGAATGGGTAAAAAGATTCTTCTACCTTGCCCGATTTAGGTTTTCTTGTGGATGTGATGATCACTCCCAAAAAAGTGATGAAAACGTAAGAGTTTGTCACATAAACTGCACCAAATCAATGCAACAGTTTTACAGTCCCACAGGTTTCCTTGTGCTCTGTCAAAACATATGTTTTTAACGTTTTCAAATTTTTCCGTTTAGGTGTAGCTTCCCCATACTACGGCACAGTTACCTCGCATTGGACGGACGGACAGATAATAATTGTTTGAAAATTAAAAATTAAACTTTTCACTCGAGGGAAGACTTGAACCAAGAACCTGTCGTTCCGTCGGTGCTGACGCTAACCACGGGACCACGGCGCTGCTGAGCTCAGACTCTCCTTGATATTGCCTATCTTGCGCATGGACTACTCAGTTTGTATACTTCGCTTATTTTTTTCATAGTTGCACAAAACTTCTTTCTGTTTTCTCGATTGATCTTTGTTCAGTTTTTCAAGGCCTATCCACTGTGCCAACTTATAACTAAATCTGAGGGAGGTGCGATGGGGAGGTTCCCTTGTGAGATAAAAAACATAAGCGTTCTGGATCCATAGCCTCTTCCTCACTGTCTATAACAGCCATTCCAATTCACTAAAAGAGTAAAATATACAGGACGAACACGCGATGCAAGACTATTTTGGTATCTCCACATACTAAGCATCCGAAGCAAAATCCACAATAGATTAAACGTAACCAACCGGACTTGGCGGCTGAATCCCACGGCCAGTATTCACACATACAGAAATAAATCTCATCATTTCCATCCTCACCTTCATAGAACCTTGACCGCTCGCTAAACAGCGCAGCCAGATTTTGTTTTCGCGTACTACTACATTTTCGCACCAGCTAGAATACTACTCACGTTCCAACGCCCACATATCATTCGTTAGATCCTTCCCCAGTGCAGTCCCACGTCCAAATCCGTAACGTACAGTTATCAGAAGCCATCACGTTAAGAAAATCTGCAGATCGTACAATCACGACAGCCATTTCATCACAACTGTTTTTTCGTATTAATATTTAAGGTTGAAAGTAAACAAACCACCTTCTGTTCTACTGCTATTTGTCAACTGTCACGTTTTGATTGCCTAATAATCCGATAACCTGTTCGCTATAAACATACTAGTGGAATAAAATGGACATAGTAAATTTAACTAAAAGTCTTGGTAGAGGAGTTAATACTAAATTCCTTACAGTTTTCGTCAGCAGAATGGAGTTTGTTTGCATTTCAACCTTGCGTATGAAGTTACCCTACCAAGAAATGGCGGAATAATTCATTAACACGATATAAATATTTATATTGTCAGCGAATTGTCTCTCTCAGTGGTAGGAAAAGGCTGCTATGCAGCATTCAATCCGCGCACAATAGAGGGAATGTAAATAATTTAAAAACCTTTTGGAGGAAACGGCATTCTATCTATGGGTATCTGTGTGATTGAGTATGTTAAGTATGAAAACGCATCGTATGTCACCATATGCTGCTTAGGATATATATGATCTTAGAAGATGACCAACGTATGCTTGAAACTGATAATGACTGTAATCATGATCTGTGATGATTAATAATAACAATAATAATAATAATAATAATAATAATAGAAATAATAATAAAAGGAATAAAGGAAAGCAACAATACTGATTAGTTTAGAACATTTGAAGCTGTGTTTAATATCATCAGAAATGAGAGGGATAATGAAAGAGGTTCAAATGGCCCTGAGCACTATGCGACTTAACTTCTGAGGTCATGAGTCGCCTAGAACTTAGAACTAATTAAACCTAACTAACCTAAGGACATCACACACATCCATGGCCGAGGCAGGATTCGAACCTGCGACCGTAGCGGTCGCTCGGTTCCAGACGGTAGCGCCCAGAACCGCACGGCCACTCTGGCCGGCTAATGAAAGAGGAGAAAATGGTTCAAATGGCTCTGAGCACTATGGGACTTAACTTCTGAGGTCATCAGTCTCCTAGAACTTAGAACTGCTTAAACCTAACTAACCTAAGGACATCACACACATCCATGCCCGAGGCAGGATTCGAACCTGCGGCCGTAGCGGTCGCGCGGTTCCAGACTATAGCGCCTATAACCGGTCGGCCATCCCGGCCGTCAAAGATGAAATGACTGTGACAACAGTTGTTTATAATAATAATAATAATGATAACGCCAATTATTATTCACTTTTATTATTTGTGTTGGTAATTATAATCGCTCTCATAATAATTCCCCAGACGTATATGATTGAGCCAGAAGTAGGCCTATATATAGAAGCCGGCCATGGTGGCCGAGCGGTTCTAGGAGCTACAGTCTGACACCGCGCGACCGCTACGTTCGCAGGTTCGAATCCTGCCTCGGGCATGGATGTGTGTGATGCCCTTAGGTTAGTTAGGGGACTGATGACATCAGAAGTTAAGTCTCATAGTGCTCAGAGCCATTTGAGGAGGAGGAGATTAGTGTTTAACGTCCCGTCGACAACGAGGTCATTAGAGACGGAGCGCAAGCTCGGGTGAGGGAAGGATGGGGAAGGAAATCGGCCGTGCCCTTTCAAAGGAACCATCCCGGCATTTGCCTGAAGCGATTTAGGGAAATCACGGAAAACCTAAGTCAGGATGGCCGGAGACGGGATTAAACCGTCGTCCTCCCGAATGCGAGTCCAGTGTGCTAACAGAGCCATTTGAGCCATTTGTCAGTTCTCTCTCCCCCCCCTTTTAAACAGTCATTTTGTCCCCGTTTTTTCAACAATTCCGCTATGATCGAGACTTCCACGGCAGCTCTGACATTTTTTAGTTCCGCGACTACACGCCTAAGTTAAACAAAAAAAAAAAAAAAAGAAAAGAAAGAAAAAAACGGAGTAGCGTACGCGTTGACATCATTAATGAGAGAGCGCTTAGTCTGTTAAGCCGTCCTCACATGCCATGAGTTTCTCATCGCGAAGCACACCAGACGTAGTGTCCCCAACGTGGCTGCTGCACTCTTTGAAACCACCTGCTACACCTTACGGAACATGCTCCTCAACGTGGCCCGCTTTTGACAGATCATCGTTGTGCCGTGGTACTGAAACAGTAAAGTTCCGTAGTACCGACGTTAAACACTAAAAATAATCCAATAAGAAAAGCATTTAACTATCGACGTCTAGTTTCCTGTCATTTTATTATAACGCGTTTTCGAGAGATTCTCAAATTGCTGATGCTTTGAAACAGCTTATATTCACACCACGTGCTCCATAATAATAATTAGAAACAGTCCACCAAAGAGGGAGCTTAACTTCGTACAATATGGCGGCTGGTAAGTTCTGCTTGTGACGCAAGAACGATGTCGCATCTCATTGGTCACGTCGCCCTCCAAGAGGTAGATCCTCACACGCCAATTTCCATTACACGCTTCGCAGCGTACTGGTACGTGCAATTCCACTCTGCGACGTCACCAGCTTCCCGTCCAGGTGCGTTTTCACGTCGGGTGAGAGGACGGTCTTAGCCATCGCACCGGCCGGCTCAGTAAAGTTTGTTCCGATCGCAGCACTGGACCACGCGAACAGCGGCAGCACCGTTGCGCATCGAGGCTGTCCTTTGTGGAGTGGATGGGCGGCGGCCCTCCAGCCGGTGTTTACATCAGCGCTGTGACGTCAGGCCGCCTGTTGACGGAGCTGCCAGCCGGCGTCCGCCGCAGCGGCCCGGCCCGGCCGCGCTCTGTTATTGGGTTGGGGGTGAGGGTAGGGGTGGGGGCAGGAGGAGGGGAGAAGTGGGGGAAGATGACGCGCTCAGCCACACCAAACCGCGGCTGTCTTCTGCAGCTCTACGGAGGAGACAGAGGACTGCCACGGGTGCCGTCTTAACTTGTCACCGTTCTGCATTTCAGGGCCTTCTTATATTACAACCCGTCTAAAATGTCTTTACCGGCGACAGACACCGGAGCTAACCGCGCGACCTACCAACGGCGGGGGAGTGAACAAATCATGTGCCCTCGCAAGTGTTAGGTATACAAGTAGCCTTTAAGGCCGGCTATTGTTCGCATGCACCGCAAAATGTCTACTACTTTCGTTTTCTCTCAAAAGTAAAAAAGAGCCATTTTAAAGGAAACTGTGTCGCTGCAATTGCCAAGTCAGTTTCACGAAAATACAACGGCAGTCTATGTGGGAAAAAAAAAACACTGACAAATACAATTCTGGCCATTACAATTGCTACACTACGAAAATGACGTGCTACAGACGCGAAATTTAACCGACAGGAACAAGATGCTGTGATATGCAAATGATTAGCTTTTCAGAGCATTCACTCAAGGCTGGCGCAGGTGGCGACACCTACAACGTCCTGACACGAGGAAATTTTCCAACCGATTTCTCATACACAAACAGCAGTTGACCGGCGTTGCCTGGTGAAACGTTGTGATGCCTCGTGTAAGGAGGAGAAATCCATACCATCACGTTTCCGACTTTTATAAAGGTCGGATTGTAGACTATCGCGATTGCGGTTTATCGTATCCCGACATTGCTACTAGCGTTGGTCGAGATCCAATGATTGTTAGCAGAATATGGAATCGGTGGGTTCAGGAGGGTAATATGGAACGCGGTGCTGTATCCCAACCACCTCGTATGACTAACAGTCGAGATGACAGGCATCTTATCCACATGGCTGTAACGGATCGTGCAGCCACATCTCGATCCCTGAGTCAACAGATGGGGACGTTTGCAAGACAACCACCATTCGCACGAACAGTTCGACGAGGTTTGCAGCAGCATGGACTATGAGCTCGGAGACCATGGCTGCGGTTACCCTTGACGCTGCATCACAGACAGGAGCGCCTGCGATGGTGTACGCAACGACGAACCTGGGTGCAAGAATGGCAAAACGTCATTTTTTTGGATGAATCCATTTCCTGTTTACAAGCATCATGATGGTCGCATCCGTGTTTGGCGACATCGCGGTGAACTCACATTGGAAGCGTGTATTCGTCATCGCCATATTGGCGTATCACCCGGCGTGATGGTATGGGGTGCCATTGGTTACACGTCTCGGTTACCTCTTGTTCGCATTGGCGGCACTTTAAACAGTGGACGTTACATTTCAGATGTTTTACGACCGGTGGCTCTACCCTTCATTCGATCCCTTCGAAACCCTACGTTTCAGCAGGATAATGCACGACCGCATCTTGCAGGTCCTGTACGGGCCGTTCTGGATACAGAAAATGTTCGACTGCTGCCCGGGCCAGCACATTCTCCAGATCTCTCACCAATTGAAAACGTCTGATCAATGGTGGCCCAGCAACTGGCTCGTCACAATACGCCAATCACTACTCTTGATGAACTGTGGTATTGTGTTGAAGCTGCATGGACAGCTGTACCTGTACACGCCATCCAAGATCTGTTTGACTCAATGCCCATGCCTATCAAGGCCGTTATTACGGCCAGAGGAGGTTGTTCTGGTTACTGATTTCTCAGGATATATGCACCCAGATTGCGTGAGAATGTAATCACATGTCAGTTCTAGTATAATATATTTGTCCAAAGAATACCCGTTTATCATCTGCGTTTCTTCTTGGTGTAGCAATTTTAATGGCCAGTAGTGTATTATACTTAAGAAACTCCTTAATAATACCAAGTACAACACGTTTTAAATGAACGTTTAGAAGTGAAATTTTTTGCAGGCAACCCTATCGAAGTAGATATTTAAAATGTTTAATTGGATTCCACATACCAATAAGCAAATAATAATTCATTTTGCAATTTGCGTCGTTATGTTACAGAATTATGTGCGCACGTCAAAGTTACAAATTTGGTCATTATTAATGACTAGCCTGTAACTGTGGCTGCGCTGGCATATCAATTGTTTTGTTATAATGAGTGATGGTGTGGTCAGTAAGCTGTTGTGCGTGCAATGATATCAGCTGCCCTTACACGTCTGCCTGCTCAGGTAAGCATAACTAATGATGTGCGCCCCGTGCACTCCACCCTCCCTCACCTCCCCCCACCCCCACCCAATCTGTCGCCGTGCACGATGCAGCAGAAAGCTCAGTGTCACTGCTGAGCAGCGCATACTGAGGGCCACGGGCAGGAGCATGCATCTATGCACAGATGCTCTGTGCTACTGAAGTGGCTATACATTATGCAATGTGTACATTACCCAACGAATTTATGCTTTCCAAAGGAGCCTATGTTCTTCCACAGGGTTCAAGCTATGTCCACACCGGATTTCATCGAAATCGGTTCAGCGGCTTAGTCGTGAAAACGTAACAGAGTTATCTTCGCATTTATAATATTAGTAAGGATTAAACTTTAAATTACGATACCTTTTTTTGCCAGGATCCTATTTTGATTAAATTCAATATACGTTGCCCCAAGCTTCGCTCCAGTTATCTGTGAAAACCCTATGAAAATACGTCTATCAGTTCTGGAGATCAGTGTTTTCAAACAGACAGAACAGTATCATCATTAGTATAGATATAGAAGAAAGACATTGCATCGGTCACTTGCTACATTTTATTAGTATTATCGGTTTCGTCCATAAATAGGTCATACCCTCGTCCTGCTGACAAGTTGCGCTTTGCCTTAATAGTTGTGTGGGTAAGAGAATAGCCTGTATTGTTCTCCAACAACAGTAATCCAATTAAAACATAGCAAGTGACCAAAATAGTAACAAATTTCATTCTAGCTGGAATAGCAACGATTATCAGAAACATCATTTCTGAAAATGTGAAGTTTTAACATTAATTGTGAAAAAAAATTAGCTGACCAAAGCTTCGGGACTGAAGAACAAAATAACTAAGTAATGATACAGACCGGTATGTAGACTACAAAAAGAAAGAGAGAGAGCGAGACTGTTGTACGTAGCCGGAGATTCTAGTGAGTTGTTTCTTAGAACGTGATACCTAAATTTGGTCGTTCCTTAAATCATTGGCAAACAAGGAATGAGTGAGGATTTGGGATTAACGTCTTGTAGGCGATGACGTCACCAGAAAAATAAAAATACGGAAGGAAATTTGCCTTGTCTGTTTCAAATGAACTGTCCTGTTGCTCTTGTTCGACCCCGGCTCGTCCTTCACTCATTATCCTCTTTCGCTCTTTTCTTTTGTCATTTCTCATAATTTCGCCGTCACATAACTGCGGATTTCGCCCCCACGCAAACAGCAATAACAGCGCACGCACCGACTGCCACCCCGTAGTTGGGCTGCTGATCCCGGTATTTCCTTAGATCGCTATAAGGGGATTCAAGAGGAAAACTTAAATCTGAAAGAGAGGAGGAAATCTGAACACAACTCCACCAGAATTTGAGTCCAGCGTTTTAACCATTCCGCTATCCCGATCACTGCACTGTTAAGTATGTTCTAAGAGAAAAATGAGAGAAATCCGGCTAGAACAAGTTGTGAAGATAAAATCAAATAGCTATAGTACTGGAAACACGCGTTTGCTTACAGTGCAAAAATTTTCCTGGTTGCATACATTTTCCAAATATTTGCTCGTCTGTGGAGAAACCATTATACACTTAAAGTGCGCAAAAGATGCATGTATCTTTTTTCTTTTTTCACTGTGGAACTTAACTTTTGAGGGCATCAGTCCCCTAGAACTTAGAATTACTTAAACCTAACTAACCTAAAGACATCACACACATCCATGTCCGAGGCAGGATTCGAACCTGGCCACCGCTCGGCCACCCCGACCGGCAAAATATGCTTGTTACCATACGTGCTCAAACTTTCTTAATAGAAACATTAGACATTTAGAGTTTATATAACAAGAAGGGATTTAAAGTGGAAACTGTGTTGTTCCGACTTTTAGTCATCACAGAGAAAAGTAGCTTCTGCCGTGATCGGTATCAGTTGTTCTGCGAAAGGAACATTACCAAATAGTAACAAACTGCTTTGCCTCTATGGCTGCCGTTATTAACTATCCATTGCTGTTAGTTTATTTTGAGAAATATTTAACAACCCCTTGGTCCAAACTTTTCAATGAAATACCTTTTGCCATGTCACTGACGTTTTGAGGGCCTTTTACTGCGCATGGCTTATGAGAGAGAGGATCGTAGTTGAACTTCACCTCACCCTGTTTCTGTTGATCGAAATTTCCTTTCCTTCTAAACACAGTTTGATGCCAGAATCGCTCGGTGAAGTTGCAAAAATTTCGGTTAAGTGACGGACGGATATTAGGCCCACGGTCATGTGGAGCGGAGAGCGTTGCTGAACAAGGAAATAAGGAAATGGTATTTACTCCACTGATAAAATATGGTACAGATTGTAGCATCCAGATCGAAGACTTGTGTAGTTTGTGTATTTGTCTATATGGAGAGTAGAAGCTGAGGCGTTAGATTTAAAAGGTATAACTCGGGCCAGTTGTTAGGTAGAGATTTCACAGCAAAAGACAGAAAAATGTTTGGCCGGTTAACTATTGGCTAACAGGCAAGACTGTACTACATTTTCCACTAAAACATTGTCAAATTTGTTTCTGCTCACGCAGTACTGGAAGTGGTTTCTGCCGGCCGGAGTGGCCGTGCGGTTCTAGGCGCTACAGTATGGAGCCGAGCGACCGCTACGGTCGCAGGTTCGAATCCTGCCTCGGGCATGGATGTGTGTGATGTCCTTAGGTTAGTTAGGTTTAATTAGTTCTAAGTTCTAGGCGACTGATGACCTCAGAAGTTAAGTCGCATAGTGCTCAGAGCCATTTGAACCATTTTTGAAGTGGTTTCGGAAGCAGCCGTTATCCATTTGGACGCTAAGAATCACTATTTGAGCGATTTGTATCCGAGCCAGAGCAAAAGATCCTACGTCTCTAGAACGAACTGACAACGCAGTCTTTGTAAAGAAGTTTTACGGTGTGTGAGCTATACTCGTAGTGCGCGAGCAGGAATAAAACAACCTAGGACTGGGAAAGAAAATCAGATCCGTCTTCTTAAAAGTAAACGTCTTGCTTCAGGAAATGTAGAGAAACCAAGGGAAACTTCAGTCCTCTGCTAGCGGTGAATGAGCCTAAAATGAGGATGATGCACGAATTCATCTGAAGTCGCAGGTGTGTGTTAATAGTGTTCCAGGCGCTGTTGTACTTGAGTTAATACAGTATTTCGTTTGGATCTAGCGCCGGAAGTATTAACTTATTAAAAGTGCCTTCAGCACCCTAGAAGACAAATAAAAACACAAGGTAGTTCTTTAGAAAAAGTAAACATTTAATCCAATTCTCGTATTGAAAATAATTAACCATGGCCTGCAGATTGCTCATTGCTTTCTGTTATTCATGCTTCAGTTCATGAAATAGTCGAGTGAACGAATGTCACAAGAGAGTGCATAGATAAACTTCACCGATACATCTGTTTCTTTCCGCTCCAGCTGTCTGCGAAAGCTTAACTGGCTACCAAAAGAATGTGATAGCACTACGATTGGCTAGTTGCATTTCGTTTTGGACAGAGAGTGAAGTACTTTTATTGTTCCAGAATGCAGATATCTATTTCTATAACCCTTGTCAGCTTACGTCTTATCATATGATTAAGAACGAATAGAGCAGCGTTACCTTCCAGTGCCACCAATCTCGGAAGAAACAAACGTTTGGATTGGACGGAAGCCAGTCGGTGACTTACCTGAAAAACAAATAACGAAAAGCGTTACACAAATTGCCATGACGCTGATTTCAACAAAATATAGTATATATTCATAAACCATGCATATAATTTCAAAGGTATGTTAATTTTCTGCAGCACAGTAAGAATCGAAGACAATTCGTTTTTTTATACAATTGACGACGAACGTCGTCTATGGGCGATATTTATTGCAGTATAATAATGCAATTTGCAACATGACATTTTAAATGATTGCTGACGAAATCGTGTAGTAGCGCAGCGAAGAGCGTGCAGAAACAATCATTCTCGAGTTGTGTCAGTATAAGCCATACTTGCCATATTCAGTAGAAGCTGATTAAGTTTATGATAGTGTTACAAAATAGCTGGTAAGAAACTTTCTAGAACTGACGCATTGGATAGTTTCTTGTATTTAGTATTAATGTTATTACAGTGATACGCAGTAAAGAAGAGAAAATAAGAAACACAGGCACAAATAAGAGAAAAGACGAAAGGAATGAGAGAAACGGAGAAAGAAGAAGAGAAGGGAATGGACGATTGTTCGTGAATTCAACGGATACAGAAGTAAAACTATCTGTGCCATATTCCCGTGACTGGACAGAAATAATTAATGTTGTGCTGTAGAGATAGCAGACGGACATTTCTCACGAAATCCGCCATTTCTGGAAGGAATGATTCTACGATACATGGATTCTGTAAGCTCTACGAACATCAACGAATCCAAAGGAGAAGGAAAAAAGTCTGCAAGACGCATGATTTGCTATGCAGCCGATCCAGTAAGGTGAGTAACGTAACGAGATAATCCTCGCAGACAGGTTCTTACCGGAATAAGTTCATCGTGACTCGTATTGTACAAATGCCACCCTTTGTCCGGTGTAGCTAACGTGAAGCACTCCACCCTGATTTGTTGGTTAGTAAAAAGCCCCATGCTGACCTGAGTACTGCAAAGCGAATGAATCAGCGAATATCAAACATGACAGGGCAAGATGCAGATGCCGTATAGTTCAGAGTGTGCCAGATACACACATGTACTTTGGTTTTCACTCGGTGAGGTACTGAACCTGACAGAGAGCTACAAAAACAATGCAAACAGATTTCTGATAGAGTTATAAAGTTTTCAGCGTTGGTACTACTGCACCAACGTTACTTACCCTGTTAGTCCTATGACATTTCTGTATACTGTGCAGTAATCTTAATGACGTGGAAAGTAATAATTTTCACATACTTTTAAAGGAGACAGACGTTAGTTTTCAGTAGAAACTAATACTCGAACTGTAATTTTACTGATGTGCCAGCGGCACAATGTGTAAAGTGAAAAGCGACAACTCTGATAAAGAGGCGAAAATTTACAGGTATTTAATTTTCTTATGCTCTTTTGGGGCTTCAGACCATTTCTCACATAAAAAGGCATCCTCAGAGTTCTCTTTACAGTTGTCATTGCAATGGACATAGTGAGTTTCATAAAATAATAATAATAATAATAATAATGAAAATCAATATAGTAATGAACATAATTGTTGAAGTTGGAGAATGATAGATAACAGTATCATAATATTCCATTTGCCGTAAGAATAAATTAATTCAGATCGGTATCTTGCTGTAGGATACTTTAGGTTGCAACAACTGTTCACTAAGAACATATTATTTCAAGATAACATTGTAACATTCAACATATCCATAGCCCACGTTTTATAGTTTGGAGAACGCCGGAGTAAATTTCAACACGTTTGCCATCCGAGATAATCGTCTAACGAGAGTAATAATGACTGAAAGTAATCTGTTGAAGGGATTAAGGTAAGCATGAGATTTTTTTCCTGATCTTCACTGCAGCTGTGATATACTTCGAGAACGGTACAGCGTAACAAGTTTTGTTTATTTAGCTGTATGAGACTGCCATTTTTTCCCAGGTGGTTGTTTAGGAGTTACAAACCATCCGCCTCAGATATATCCTTCTCACAAAGCATCTTGATAATACAGGAGCTAAGTAGCTTCTACATGTCAGCTTCTTAGAGGAGGTACTTTGCAAGAATGGTAGATATGAAGATGGATTGTCTGTCAAACTGAAACCAATCTTATTTAAAAAAAAAGAAAATGTGCTGCTAGACTGAGTTATAAGGAACTTTTATTGACACGGTGATCGCTGTTTTCTTATGACGTAGAAAATATACTTTATTAGCAGTAAAAAGTTATAGATTTTTAGCTGCATGTTATCATGGTTTATTTGAACGCAAACATAAAAAGAGAAAATATGTGACGTAGCACATCGTGAATCCATTTCTTCGTTTAGCCTCTAGAGTATAGATCTTTCTACGTACAAAGTGATTATTCTAAGACGGAATATAACTGTTCAGTAGAAATAAACATGTACGGAATAAGCTGCAAAGTTTGAAAAGTGCCAGGGTGGTAATTAGAAAAAAGGTAACACTAAACGTCAAGTCGACTGTTCTGCATTCTCGTCTTAACCCCACAATGTATTAATTTTCATTCATTTTTTCTTACATGTTCTCGTGTATTAGGATTTTAATTCCAGTATCAGATATTTAATTCAAAAGAACACGTACAAAATTCGACACATTTAATGCGCAATATATTCAACATCTCTCAAAAGTTGGTCAATAACTATAAATTTTTGGTAAAAAATGAATCAACGCAACTGACTGAATGCTATAGTGTGATGAGAGGTCATAAATTAAACTGCCAGTCATACAATAATATAGCTAGTGACTAGCAATGTGAATGGCAATTTTTGTAGCCAACAGAACTTCGTTCTGCAAACAAGAACAAAGGGTTCTTATATTCTTATTATAATAAATTTATAAAACATGAAGGACTATGTTATGAGAGTAGCTTGTTGCCGAAATAAGTACGTTCAAAACAACTACTAGAAGCTTGTTAGCCAATTAAATAGTAAACTAAACTTATGTTGAAGAAACACTGGCAAAAAGACAGTAACATCTTGTGGACGTTCGAACCATATAGCTGCACAGATGATGATATAATAGAGAATCACACTAGTAGTATTCTAGTGCTTTATGCCAATGGATTTAGGTTACAATTTTGTAACTTCCGACAGCGAGCTCCGTCAGTATTCAAAATACTTTCTTTTCCTACAAGCAACATTAGTACAACTTCTATTACGACCAAATATTAAAAATGCAACATCGCACTGCAGTTTGTCGTCTGTAATTAGGTGGACGCTTTGGTTCTCAACGCGATTGAAGTCGGAAGCATACCATCCGTAACGGATTGCCATAGGCGACAGAAACTTTGTGTCCACGTCCTTGTGTGTCCTCCATCAACAGAGAACACTTGTATCTACTCAACAAAAGAAACCTCGTCTGACGCTATGTCTACCGTTACCCATAGAGTGTACAGTTAATGCATTTACAGTTACACAGAAATGAATTTACAGCCGACTAAGGTCGGCTGCGAACTACATACGGAGTTTTTATTTT
Organism: Schistocerca piceifrons; assembly: GCF_021461385.2. Classification (NCBI taxonomy): domain Eukaryota; kingdom Metazoa; phylum Arthropoda; class Insecta; order Orthoptera; family Acrididae; genus Schistocerca; species Schistocerca piceifrons. Next base: position 166,899,830 of record NC_060141.1, read on the forward strand.
TGATCTTCTGCTTGGTAATAGATTTCACTGGTACCAGACTATGCGCCAAATCGTAAGAAAGCTCAGTGAGTACAGACATAGAAATCTATCTCTGCAGACGGAGCAGAAGACAGGAAGCGCTGCTTTCCAGAATTCAGTTTGAAGACATGAAAGTTCACAGCTGCAGAACAACACGAAAGCAACAAACCTCCAGAGAGATTAAAACTGCGTTTCATGCTAGGGCTCAAAATCGGACAATCCTATTTAGCGGGCTGCCATCTCTTTTCGTCTGAACTATCCAGGGACGACTCACAGTTCACCTAAGGTTTCAATTCGCCATTATCTGTGTCCGCATTCCAAACTTCACGGAAGCTCTCCTGCATATCGCGCTGGGTTAGTCCTAATAGGGAAAAAGTGGGTCCTCCTTTAAGAGTTGCTCCTCGTACAGTTCCAAAATGGCACAAAATACAGGAAAACTTTTTAGATAAAATTTTGAGTTTTCAGGACTCTTTTCAACCACGCTCACATTCAAAACTCTGAAATTTGTTTTCTCCATTTTACAGCAGTTTCATTTTAAAGTAAGCTTCACTGTACTATCCGACCTTATCGTTTTCCCTAAAACGCGTAGCATCCGAAAAGAACGCACCATCTAGGGTAAAACTGCCTGTAAGGTAGTTGTTCAGCACCCTTTATATTGGCATTGAGGTTCTAGCCATACACACCACTTCATTGGTTTTAAGTTAACAGCCTTTTTGTTTACATACCACGTTCCACCCATCTAAAGAGTGAATAGACAATAACGACGTATTTCATAGGGTGGTCCTTAGCTACAGAGAATTTCCCGGAAGACTAACATGTTACACCCCTCCCCCTCCAATTGCATTCCAGCGGAAAAGAAAAACAGTTAATGCAAAATTTCAGCTCTGTCGGAAGACTGTCAAGCGGCCACCAAACGCCTTTAAGTTGGAAAATAAAAAGACTGATCAGCTCTGTTCAGTGTACCACTGCAGCACTCCTTAAATCAACATACTGAACCAAATGTTCCAATATATAATTTTCTAAATTTCCCAGTAGACATAAAAATTTTAAGAGAAGTTACGTTTTCGTTATGAACACAGCTTCTATAAAAACAAGCGCGTTTCTATTTACCAGGCATGTACTGAAGAAAAATACAATGTGAGCGAACGTACGTATTACATTATTGTTTTAAAAATGGCTCTGAGCACTATGCGACGTAACTTCAGAGGTCATCAGTCGCCTAGAACTTAGAACTAATTAAATCTAACTAACCTAAGGACATCACACACATCCATGCCCGAGGCAGGATTCGAACCTGCGACCGTCGCGGTCGCGCGGTTCCAGACTTGAAGCGCTTAGAACCGCTCGGCCACTCTGGCCAGCTATTGTTTTAAGAAAGGATTTGCAACAGATGAATAATTTTGATGCTCCCCATCAACAGTCTGTATAACATTTCTCCTTTTGTAAAAATGTTATTGTAACTCTTTCTGTGTACAATAAATGTCTTGTGATCTTTTTTTCTTCACTTTTACTTTTGTAACCAGGATCATCCATGATGAAGGATCTTTGTCGCGGAAGTAGCTGATAATAGAAAATCTTCTGAAGAAAGTTTTTGTGCCATGAGTTACAAAAGAAGAGAAGTCGATCTCTGTCAACGAAGAGAAATCACTTTACCGCGATATATAGGCTACAAAAACTGTTCGACAGAAGGCACGTCGCTCTCACGCGTAAGTTCGCCCAAACTCCCTTTACGCCACCGCTATTGTTTGCCGGTCATGGCTGTCACACGACTCGGTCATTGCTCTTTAACGAGAACAGCTCTTGGAAAAAAGGGTGACTAACACACACACACACACACACACACACACAGTGAGTGAGAGAGAGAGAGAGAGAGAGAGAGAGAGAATGTCTAATGAAGGCTGCACGATGCTGAATGGGGGGAATTTATATGGGGCAGCAGCAACAGTATGGCGGCGTCCTCACAAAGAGGTTTAATTTAAGCGCGGGAAAGACTCAGCAGCCGGCGCGACAAAAGCGCAGCGCGTCTCTGCAAGGGCGACGAGACGCCTGTGGGACGCCAGAAAAGAACAGACGGCCCGTCGCTTCACCGCCAGGGGGTTTCCACGTGGAGCTGCACTTTTCTGCTGCCGTGTTTACCGGTAACCGAGGCCAACAGCGAAAATACGCTCCAACAGCAGCAGTTGTCCCCTATTAAATCGACAACTCCGGCCGCCCCAATGGCCGCCAGAGTCGCTAATTAGCTCCAGTTTCAAACGTGTGGTGTGGTGTGGAGGACCCCTTCCAGTTTTGGTGTTTATGTGGTCTGCAGCCCGAAGACTGATTCGATGCATTTCTCCACGCAAGATTCTTCATCTCTGCAGTGCTACTGCAACCTACTCGTACGTCCAGTTAAACCTGGCTACTGCATTCAAGCCTTGGTCTCCGTCTACATTTACTGCCAAACGGTTATCTTTATTACCAAACTGACGAGTGCTTGATACTTCAGAATACGTCCTATCGACTAACCGGTTCGTTTAGTGAGGTTCTACAAGAAATTTCTTTTCTCTGCCATTCGGTTCAGTGGCTCTCGATCAGAAATAGATCTGATTGTCTTACACCTCTCTCCATTACCTGCTTGAGGATTGCTTGATAGTTACCTCAGAATATATCCTGTCGACCAACCGCTTATTTTGCTCAAGTTTCTTTTCTCCGCAATTTGGTTCAGTAACTCCCGATAAGATATTAAATCTACCCATCAAACTTTCAGCACTTTTCTGTAGCACTGCACAGTTTGTTGTCCACGATTCACTACCATACAAGCCTACTCTCCAAATACTCTCAGAAAATTCTTCTTAACACTTAAATTTTTATTAGATGTTAAGAAGTCACGCTTTTTTGAGAAACGGGTTTCTTAATATTACCAATCTACATTTTATGTCTTCCTTACTTCTGCCATCATCTGCTATTCTTAAGCCCAAATAGCAAACGTCTTCCTCAGTTCATAGTGGCTCATTTCCTAATCCAACTTCCTCAGCATCACCTACTTTAATTCCGCTACATTCCTTTACTCATGTTTTACATTTGTTGAAATTTATCTTACAGTCACTTTTCAAAACACTATCCGTTCTGTTCAACTGACCTTCGAAGATCTTTGCCATCTTTTACGGAATTATGATGTCATCGCCATTCGTCAAAAGAGCTTTTTCAATTCCTATTTCTTAGCTTAATGTATTCCCTTACGCCTATTTCGTTTGTTCTATTTTCATGATTTCTCATTTCGCAAATTAAACTTCGTGTTTCCTAGTTTTTCTATTGGGTCTAGTCGTTTCGCCTGTTCTATCCTCTGCTGTCTTTACTCTTACAATTCTCAATGCTGCCCATCCGTTTTCATTGTATTTCTCTCACGTTTCCCAGTCAGTCGTTGCCTAACACTCACTTCGAAGCTCTCAGAATTTTAAACAATCTCTGGGTCTTTTAATTTATCCAGGTCTCGTCTCCTTCATTTCCTATCGTTCTGCATTTTTTTAAAAGATTGAATCTGCACTTCAAAATTAATCAATTATAGTCGAAATAATATCTACCCTTGAAAATGTTTTACAGTTTAAAATCTGGTTTCGTAATCTTTGTCTTACCATTATATATTCTATCTGAAACCTTCCGATCTCTCTAAGACTCTTCCATGTGTGCTACCTTCTCTCAGTGTCAATGTTCCCCTATTTTTCCTTCTCCACCTGTAGTTTCGTCTTGATTTCAGCCGTTTGCAATACCTTTACAACAAGGTCATGTAGGCTAGTGTTAGAAACACAGATCAGTCATCCAGACTGTTTCTTCTCCAACTGCATAAATGGTTGTTGCCCATCTTCAGGAACAAGGAACTCCCCCGATGGGGTTTCATGTACCACACAACTTTACGTACCACTGAGACACGCAAGCCACCCAACTGCGAAAAATCTAGAGTCGTTTGGGTGCTTCCAGTTATGGTAAATAATAAAACACAATTGTATTTGTTGTGGGATCACAGGTTCGTAGAATTTTTTTAAATGACTTCATATTCATCATTGACTGTGATATTTGTTACAATACCCATTATTGCAGTTTCGACATTATGCTATTTTCAAGTGGTTACAGATGTTGAAAGCATAGCACTAGTCAACATTAACAAATGGAATAAAATGAACTGAGCCTCTGTGTTCGTGTCAGCCTTTGTCACATATACTATCGGTATGTTACGAATGGGATGAAAAGTCATGAAACTAAAGTCGTGCTTACTGTATATGTCAGTTACGAACACCGTACACATTTAGTTTCATGCCAATGGTATACGTGACAAAGGGTGACACGAGTCATTCAGGCTCACGTCGTCTTTATTCCTTTTATTAATGTTGACCACTGCTGTGTTTCCAGCATCTGTAAACACTTGAAAATGACCCAAGATTGAAATTGCAGTAGTGGATATTGTAATAAACAGTATCGTCTCTGGTGAATATTGGAGTCATTTAAAAAGTAAAACATCCGCGGAACGCACATACCCATTTTTGATGTGGCTGAGGAGCAGTCATCATCTTCTCGTCTAACTTTGTAGTTACACAAAGATGAGCTGTACTGCTTTGTTTAAGCACAAATAAATCTGTCTTTTGGGCATGAATTACCCAAGCCCCTAGATGAATACAGACAGAATGAATGGTAAATGAAATTAATACTCGTTCTATGTAAACGTATTAGCATTTAATTTAGGACAAAGGAACCACGTAACATTGACAATAGGTAGAGAACATAGTGGAAAGATAAGATGCAGAACAGAACCAAATGCCCAAGTATGCATACTGATTAGAATCTTCATTGGAAAGTAGGCGATAAGGCATAGTCTTTACTTGCTTAATTCAGTGACTCTTACTCTGTGTGTGCTTGATTATTTCATGACCAAAATGTCAGAGCGTTTGTTTACTTTTAATATCTACGTTCATTAGTGTTGCGTGGGATATTATTCTGCAGTAATTCTATGTTAATACATAAGTTACGTGTTGCACAGGCACATGCAATAATGACTGCATGTGGTATACATCTTCAAGGTTCTTGTAGGAAGTTGTATAAGCAACTACGTACAATGTAAGTAGTCACATTTACTCCTTCAGGTAGTTTGTCGTAAAAAATTTTAAAACTGACAGCGCCAATTGAAGATGTAACAACAGGAATGTAATCGACCATCACTGTTTATGACTTAACATTTAATGTTGCCCTACACACACTTGACGATGACCCTGACGAAAGCGTAAAAAATTCAATTAATAGACACAATTTGTCTTTTTAGAAGGCATTGTTTCGTACCTAGAAATTACACAGGTCGCAGAAATAAAGACTCTCATCCCTCGGCAGTCAATGTCTGTTGGTTTTTAACTCTGTGTCTGTCTAATGATTTATTTATTTATTTACATGATCTGCACATTAATCAAACCGTGATGGAAACCAAAGAAAAAATTGGGAAAGATATAAATGTTCACGAAGGAGAAATTAAAACTTGAAGGTTTTCCTATGGCGTAACTCCGTCAGAGAAGGCAAAGGACTTGGAAGAGGAGCTGAACGGAATGGATAGCGGCTTGAAAAATTGTTGTAAGATGAACACCAACAAAAGTAAAAGAAGGATAACGGAATGTAATCGAATTAATTCAGGCGCTGCTGAGGGATTTTATATTCTGAATTGAAACATTACAAGTATTAGATGAGTTTTGCTATTTGGACAGAAAAAATATTGACGATGGAGTAGAAAGGACAGGTAACAGCATGAAACAAATTTCTGATAAAGAGGACAATTTTAACATATAATATAAATTTAAAAGTAAGGATATCTTTCCTGAAAGCATTGGCCAAGAATGTAGCGTCATACGGAAATGAAACGCTGACGATAAACACAACAGACTGGAAGAGAATAAAGGCTGTGCTGTCAGAGAGAAATGCTGAAGGCTTCAATAAAAGATAGCTTTAATCGTTCATGCGTAGTTAAGATAATACGCTGGTAGCTATAAACACCAATAACGTTTTACTTTATGCTTTAGTGAAAAGAATGCCCGACCTGTCGCTGCTTCACGAACAATTGTCTACAAATTCTGAACTCATTCAGTTACTATCGTTTTACAATCTTGCTGATTACTTGAAAAGAGGATTCCCGAAAGAAAATAACCCATAAACAGTTGTTTGAACCAGAAGACCAATAATTTGTCCTATTGGGCCTGGCAACCGATATTAAATGTAACAGACTTACAGGTGAAATTTCTCGAGGTGGGTTATACTGGTCCCTGCCTCTGTCATAAATACTAGCACTGTAATTCTGGGAAGAAAACTATTCAAGTGAATCATTAAACACGTAACTAGTGAAAATGTCAGTGTTCGTATGCTTCAGGAACGGCCACAGGTAATTGTGTGTTAGGTGCTTCGGAATTACGAAAGCAACGAAAGTGTTAAATTCAGTTTTTCAGGCCACGATTAATCAATTTAAAACATGTTAATTAAATATAACATTATTTAGAAACTGTATTTTGGAAGCTGCTAAACTGAAATTTAGTGTGTTGTATTACATGATTTAGTGTCTTTACACAGTTGCTATCCAATGATAATGTATTTTTAACTTCATAGTACAATTGCTCGTTCTACGAACGGTGTATTGGGATCGACTACGTCATTAACTTCTTGCGGCAAATATTTCGTAATTATTATGATTACGTTACGTCTTGTCAGAATGTTATTTAAACTTAAACACAAGGCACACACGACACAAGAGACCGAAAAATAACAAACATTGATAAAACCACTAGGGAGTTAGAGCGCGACATTTCAAACGACTACCCAGCACGCATCACTGACGTCAGTTGTCAGCTTTTTGTCACAAATTACGCGAGAAAATACTTCTTATAGAGGCAGAACAAGTGTTAGTGCAGATCCTTGGATACGACTGTTGGTCGCACAAAGCAACTGACACACCCAGGAAAATCCCAGTAGTTTACGCAGGCACGGTCTGCAAGTGCGTAACGGGATGCCTATGTTGAGACAGATAAGGGGAACATTACATGCGAACGACAAGCGACATTTACTAGGTCATACACTGATCGGCAGTAGCTATTTTCTTCATTTTACTACATCTTTGAGTTTGTAGCATAAGCGTAGTTGTAGTTTAAACATCCGCCGTATGCTGCTCTCTGATCTAAAAGTAAACTCTGCTATCGTGACTGAAAACCTAATAACAGGGTTTTTTATTTCGTTATTTATTTTTACTTGTGGCCTTCTGACGTGATGGACTCAGGCTGTCACATGACAGCTATTTTAGTAAATGAGACATATTCAATCACACACACACACACACACACACACACACACACACACACACACACACTCGCACTCCGAGGTTCGAAATATCATATGTATAGACAAAAATGTTGAAATTTGAAGATAAAAGCGTAAAGGAAAAACAATTCATCTTTCTCGGGAAAATGTCTTAAAAATTCAGTTACTTTAGATGAATGTTCGGACACATATAATAAAAAAAAGAAAATTAAAATCGACAGAACGCAGCAAGGTGTTTTAAAACAGGACATTTAATGATCTGGAACTGGTATTAACCATTCGTGTTAACAGGCTAGTGAACGATGTAACACTGTTAGATATGTTATGCTTCTCTTTCTTGCCGGGTCTTCCACGGACCACGTTCAGACAACGATTCCACGGAAAACGGTTTATTTAAAATAAAGCATTTGTTTTATCGTAGTTGCCAGATGATGTTTGTTTGTCTAGGAAGATGTGACATTAACAAAATTCTAACCAACGCAGCAAGAAACTGAGACTGCTAACAGTTATTCTAAATCGTATTTTTTTAATTTTTACATAGCCACGGTCAAGAACAGTAAATGGCTACATTGGTAATATGACCAACCGTCTAAAGCGCTCTTTACAGAACATCCGGGGTGGATACTATATATTACTGAAGACAAAATCTTGTAGGTTGTCAGGTCGCGTCATGTTCATCTCTTCAAATTTCATATTCACAGCACAATGTTTACGTCGGACCTGTGCGTTCATCTCCAGATATCTTGTGGTATTCCTGGATAGCTGAGTAGGAAGAGTCCTGAAGAAGAGGGGCTGAAATGTTGACTTGTGAAGCGAAAATTGGAAGAGATGAACATGATACGACTTGAAAATACAAGATTACAACGTCCAGGAAAGCTTGCAGGCATACTCTCATTAATTGCACCAACTTCTTCAATGAGGCGATAAACCAGAACGTCATCCCATAAAAAAAAAACGGATCTAGACAGGCAAAAAAGGTCGACTCACCGCAACTTTTGTCCCGAAGATTTGCTGTTACTCTTACAGTACAAAACTCTCGACTCAGACGTTTCAAGATGCACTGGTGTCAAAAATGAAAGCAACAAACCGCTATTTCCCAGTCATGTGTCCAAATCACGATATAATCATACAAACTGTCAACCAGATTTCCGTACGATTGTGTTCTGCATGGAAGATGGCATTCCGGTCAACGGACAACAATACCAACGATGACGTCAGGACACCTATGAAAAGAGGTAGTGTTTGCTGGGTAGCCCCACATCCACAATCGCTGTGTACACAGTCACAGACGGTGCAGTATGCCACAGAGAAGATGCTTACCAGAACTCTCTGTGGTGGAGAGCCAAAGAAAGAAAGGAAGCAGGACAGTCGCAAACCGATGTGGCCCGATGGCTTAAAGTGAATCGTTCTGTTGTGTCTCGGATGTGGCGACAGTTCATAAACAGCGAAACTGTGTCCTGAAAAACAGAGCAGGGCCGACCATGCGTGACTTCAGAAGAGAGGACCACTATTTGGCTGTAAGGGCACGACAGTACTGTCTTAGTACTGCACGGCAATTGGCATGTGAGCTCGCAGCATCCAATGGACATGTCGTATCGAGGCAAACAGTATACAGAAGGATTCGGTAAAGTGGCCTTTATTGTTGGAGGCCTGCTGTATGTCTATCTCTGACGCGTCTTCACAGAAGGGATCGTCTAGAGTGCAGACATCAACGTTCCACCTGGACGGTCGAACAGTGGGCCAATATTGTTCACAGATGAGCCCCGATTTAGTCTGGAGAGTGTTTCTTGACGGATTCACTTCTGGAGGGAACGTAGAACACGATTTCGGCACCCAAATGTTGTGGAAAGAGACCGATATTGGGAGGATATCTATTAGTTTACCACTTGAACCAGTCTTCCTGAAATTGTAAGAGTGAATCGGTAAGGTTTGACTGCTGTCAGGTATCGTGATGAATCTTGGGTCCTCACTTGCGGTTGTTGTGAGGTGCTGTGGGCCTAGATTTCGTACTAATGGACGATAATGCCTGATCTCATGCAGGGTGGTTGAATTTTTCTTGGAATCGGAAGATACTGCACGCATGACAAGGCCTGCTAAATCTCCCGATTTGAATCCCGCAGAGCATGTCTCTGACGCCCTATGGGGACAACTTCCACCGCGTCAGCATCCACCAACCACTCTCCAAGACTGCGAGCAGGTCTGCGGGAAGAATGGGCGTTATTCCCTCAAAATGAGACTGATGACATCACTCACAGCGTGCCCCGTCGTTGTCAGGCCTGTGTTGCTGCCAGGGGTGGTCACACCCCACACTGAGCTCATCAAGCAGTTGTCGGAATGTATGTGCAAATCTGTTAACTTGAAAAAAAAAGAAGAAACTGTATTCTTTAGATTGATCTACTTTACTATCACCTGTTTATTCTGTTTTGTGGCAAAATAAACGCAACCTTGCAAAATTTCCGTTTGTTGCTTTAATTTTGGACACCAGTGTATGAAATTCGTGAGGGCAGAGTTTTACTGATGTGAACAACCAGTACTGTACCCATAAACAATGACTCATTTTTTCGTTCTTGAGTCTTAACTATCGAAGGAGGGAACTCCCTGTCCCGTGTGGTCTGTTTTTATTTCTGAACTAAACACTTCGTTTCATGCTTTTACGCTATTAGCTAATTTCGGCCCCTTGGACATTTTCGAGCTGCCTCCGTCACAATAAACACTGTAATCAAATGGCTTATCTTCCAGACACTAATGTGAAGGAAGCTCCACCTAATGGTATCCCTAATCGACGTTACTTATGAATGCGTTGTTAACGGGAAAAAGTTTCACAGATGTGAATCCCTTATGTAGGCCTACTCGCCAAATGATAACCTTTATATGACAGCTTAAACCACGTTAAAATCAGGAGATAGAGAAGATCCAAAGAAGAGCGGCGCGTTTCGTCACTGGGTTATTTGGTAACCGTGATAGCGTTACGGAGATGTTTAATAAACTCAAGTGGCAGACTCTGCAAGAGAGGCGCTCTGCATCGCGGTGTAGCTTGCTCGCCAGGTTTCGAGAGGGTGCGTTTCTGGATGAGGTATCGAATATATTGCTTCCCCCTACTTATACTTCCCGAGGAGATCACGAATGTAAAATTAGAGAGATTAGAGCGCGCACGGAGGCTTTCAGACAGTCGTTCTTCCCGCGAACCATACGCGACTGGAACAGGAAAGGGAGGTAATGTCAGTGGCACGTAAAGTGCCCTCCGCCACACACCGTTGGGTGGCTTGCGGAGTATCAATGTAGATGTAGATGTAGTTCAGCATGAAACGACAATGACACCCTCAAGAAAAATGCAGTGTGTATGGACCTGTGTTTAAAATATGAATTGCTTGTTTTGCAACTGATGTGATTTGTTTGCTTTACTGACTTCCACAAAACCGCAATCCGAACGATACATGTATCGGTTTACACATTTTAACCATTCTGTTGCAGGAAGTTGCAAATCTTTGAGGGTAAAATACGTATCATAACACAGTCCATTGACATAAGAGTTGTTTCAATTCAAAATAATTTTGCCTCATTGCTTGCACATGTTGCTTGTATGCAGATGTAGCTTCCGGTCTGCCAGTGCTCTCCACACAGTATTCTTCAACGCGCTTGTACCACTCGCAAGAGACAAATCTTCTCTCACAAGATCCTACACCATCTGGTCAAATTCTAGTTTAGAAACAGTTGATTGTGAGAATCTCGTCAACTTCCAGTTCGCCCAGATAGCCGCGCGCTTCAGCACGCCGCTTCCGACATTCTGTGAGGCACGATGTCCCAAGCGGATTAGCGACGAGGTTTGGTGTGCCGGTTAACCAGATGGATGTGGTTTATGGACGGTTTCCCGCATCCGACTAGGTGAATACCGGGCTGGTAGGCAGGTTCCACCTCAGTTACAACGATTTGCAAAGTTTCGAACTCGTGTTCGCTCTTTCACATGAGACAACAATAGACGCTGACAGATGAGATACACAGATTCCGTCTCCGGGAGGTAAAGGATGGCGACAGAAAGGGCAACTGGCCATCCTCTACCACCAACAGACAGGGAAAAGTAGACAAATCTTGACAAGTCTTCCGTGATTTATTTACCAGTTTCCCGCAAGTTTCTATCCATGATGCATTCTTTCCATTTACGATGATTCCTGTAGATTCGTTTAGCTTTCTCCGGGTCTTAAATGACGCTTCACTATGCTTTAAATGCGTATCTGTACATTACTGGGTTAATTAATGCTCCATCTTCTTCGAAAACTAGTCATGAAAGGTTAGTACTGGTAAAGTTCTCTTTGGATGCACAGCAGGCTGTGGGATATTCTTTTCAAGATAGCACCACCAACGTCGTTACTGCAGATAGTTCCTCCTCCCCCCCCCCCCTTTACAAGAAGGCGTTTTAACAAACACGTGTCCCAGGTGTAAAGCTCATGTCCTAGTAATAATCATATACGGCCATTGTTTCTCGAAATACTTGTTTAAGGATCCTCAGCACTTTGTATAATTTTGACCTCAAAGATTTGGACCTCAAACTGTGTACTGATGCACAATTTGAAGAATGACCGCAAGCAAGAGGCAAAGTGTAAATTGAAATTAAAGCACCGTGTATGTGTGACCCGAAACGTATGTCCTGTATGTCTGCTTCTACATCTACGCTCTGCAAGGCCACTGCCTTGTTCGAATTGAGCCGTCACTTCGTTTTCACTTATTCCATTGCCTTAAACATTATGGGCTTATCGTTTTCTGCCTAGGGTTAACTCGCGTAGCGAGTGGAGAGCTTTATGCGAGGTTAAATACTTTTTCAATTATACATTATTTGGACACAGTAGGGCAGTCTTTGTTGCAGCCCCATGTGTTCGTAAACTCACACATATTAAATTGCAGTATTTTGATTATGTCGTAGGTAAAAACCTGGAACGAACGAACACCTGCAAAGCATTCCGAATCATTCTCTGGTATCAATTTTTCTCTCTTTTTTTCCCAAACATGATGGCGATCGTGCGTTTATTCTCTTCTTGGCTCACTAACTATAGAGAGTAGGATAAATCGTTGCCCGCTCTTTTAATTGTATGAGTGGGTGCATGAGTTACATAATTTTGCTGTCCAGCAGTGAACCTTGTCGTCTCTAATCTGAGGCTATGTCCACTACCGAAGAACAGTGTACCCAAACGATTACAAGTGATTAGCGTAGCATGCTTCTTACAGTACCTCGTATCAAAGTTTCTTCTCATTCCAACCGCGCTGCTGCTACGGTCGCAGGTTCGAATCCTGCCTCAGGCATGGATGTGTGTGATGTCATTATGTTAGTTAGGTTTAAGTAGTTCTAAGTGTAGGGGACTGATGACCTCAGATGTTAAGTCCCATAGTGCTTAGAGCCATTTGAACCATTTCTCATTCCATTCGCGCAGGGGAGAGGGAGAAGAACCGTTGTTTAAATTGTTTGGTGCGCACTATAATTGTGACGATCAAAAAGTTTCCTTTTGATGACAGTAGAGTCCAAAAATTGGTGCGCCAATCAGGCAAAATCGCCGTGAGCATAGAGGCAATCACCCCACCAGCGCACTATGCTAGAGATACCTGTTTGGTAAGAAAAAAACGAGTCCTGCTGCATGAAGAAGTTCCTGACTGCCTGCTGCACATATCCTCGTCCGACAGAAATCGTCGACCCTTCACGGGCTTTTTAAGGGGACAGAAGGCGCTACGACCGTACGTGGGGAGATCAAGACTGCAGGCCGGGTGCTCTGGTGTCTTCCACTTCAGTTGGCGGAACTTCTGCTATACGACATTTCTGATATGGGGAAGAGCGTTATCATGTAGCAGCAGCATCCCTTTTCCACAATGGTGATTTTCGAAAGACATGCTGCTTCATACGCATTCTTCGTTCTCCGACGGACATCTGCCGATGTTTGTCATTCGGCAGCTCAGAAAATAAAAACAGCACGTTGGCCCTGTTTGAAAGCATGTGGTAACATGATAACTTCTATCATCAGAAGAAAATCTTTAGTAAAAATTATCATCACCCACCATAGTTCACGTTTCCTCATTCACCGCACGCATGCCGGAAAGATGAGAAAACTACACTTATCCCTTGCCTACATGTCGGTGCTTATATTGAAATGGTACAGTACTGCCCGACATAAATAAGATGTACAACAACAACTTTGTTGTTCTTGTCAGAACAGCGTTTTTGTAAAATAACACCATTTTATTTAATACACCGAAGCCGGATACCAGTGTAGGAAAGAAGGGCAATTTGTATGTTTAATTATTCAGATGTGCACTTCCTTAAAATAGATCCCTGAATCCAGTTTGGTAATTGTAAATTGAATGAATGGCTGGTCGTCTGCTGACCACAGATAGTGAAGGTAGATTATATAATCATCTTTGAGACAGTTCTATGGTCACCTTTGGCTGAACCAAAGAGAGGAAGTATACCAGAGCGCCAGAGGGCCTAGAATGTGGCTGACCAATACAGTGGCAAGGTCCTCCCCCACTTCTGTGGAAGCGCGGGATGACCCGATGAACGGCCATGTTTCAGCACTCTGTCGCTGGTTCCTGAGGTGTGAAGACGTGCTCTATGTGTGCTCCAGAAAAACAAAGTTAAATGAAAATGTTATGCATGTAGAATATTTAGGAGTAGATGAATTAATAATTTCTTTTTTCAGAAACTTTTGCTGGGAGGCTGATGTAAACTGCTCTGAAAAAGATAGGCAGGTAAAAATTCATGGGGAACATAGGATTCTTCGGAAGTGACAAAGAAACCACGTGTTGTAATCATAAGACGAAATACTAGCGTGTTGTAGTATTAAGATGAAATACTTGCGTGTGTAAATCTAAGTTGAAAATAATTAAGATTTCCGTGTGCAGAATTTGAATTAAAGACAAGCACTTCCACGTGGTGAGTACAGTGTGAGTCTCAACCAGACTATGAGACAATAAAACGAATTATAAGTGCTTGTCCTAGCATGCAGTTGAGAAACCGTTTGTGAAATAACTAAGATACCAAAACTTCCATTATGAGGTACATTCGTGTGACGCTAGCATGATATTCAGATACTCTGAGAGTGAATTAAAGTGAGCCAGCCATCTACCCGGCAACTCCATGAGGGTTGCATTGCACGGGGAGATGTGCAGAAATCCTCCAGAGTTTGTGGTAGGAAAATTACTACGTGGGTCAGTGACGTGTGAAGCTGTGGAGACTATTGTTTGATGTTGCAAAGCAGAATGAGTAGAGAACCAAACATTTTGTTTTTAGAGATGTATTTTATACTGTCAGTGTGATTTATTATGTGTATTTAATCTGTGTGATTTGCATGATGCAGTAGGGAATTTAGTGGGTCAAGCATGATTTTTCCCAGTACAGCACGAAAGTCAGTAAATTCGTTATCTTGCTAATGAATGAGATTACAAGAGATTACAAGATTACAAGATTTGCTACAAGAAGTAGTAAAAGATTCCTTACCAATCCAGAAAGTGCACAGTAGCAATAGACAGAAACGTTACGAGACCATAGAATAGTAAAATGATTATGTTATATCATGCCAATTGGGTGGAGAATCACTTGTTTTACTATTGTGTTTAAGTGCAATGCAAGAAATTTTGCAATATTAGCATGAAAGTATTTATTGTAATAAAAGAGAAGATATATGAGACAGATAATGGTCTTGATTATTGAGTTGTGGGTAGCCATTTTGTTGAGGTATTTTACCGTAACCATTTTCTTGCTGGGATGTCCAAGCTTTGGATAAAATATATACCACAGGAAGGAAATGTGGCCTTGCCAGGGTGGAGTGAATCCATCAGAAATGTGCATTAGCTACTAGTCAGATGCGTTATCCAATCCGTTGCATTAAAAAGTAAGGACGAGAATAAACTATAGCTTAACTGAAAGACACTAGGGCTCATATTTCAAGCATAGTTGCAGAGGGTATGATAATCATGAAAATACACTCCTGGAAATTGAAATAAGAACACCGTGAATTCATTGTCCCAGGAAGGGGAAACTTTATTGACACATT
This sequence comes from Schistocerca piceifrons, assembly GCF_021461385.2. Classification (NCBI taxonomy): domain Eukaryota; kingdom Metazoa; phylum Arthropoda; class Insecta; order Orthoptera; family Acrididae; genus Schistocerca; species Schistocerca piceifrons. Next base: position 166,915,189 of record NC_060141.1, read on the forward strand.
CCTGGGGTCAGATACATCACATGATCACACTGACAGAACCACAGGCACATAGACACAGGCAACAGAGCATGCATAATGTCGGCACTAGTGCAGTGTATATCCACCTTTCGCAGCAATGCAGGCTGCTATTCTCCCATGGAGACGATCGTAGAGATGCTGGATGTAGTCCTGTGGAACGGCTTGCCATGCCATTTCCACCTGGCGCCTCAGTTGGACCAGCGTTCGTGCTGGACGTGCAGACCGCGTGAGACGACGCTTCATCCAGTCCCAAACATGCTCAATGGGGGACAGATCCGGAGATCTTGCTGGCCAGGGTAGTTGACTTACACCTTCTAGAGCACGTTGTGTGGCACGGGATACATGCGGACGTGCATTGTCCTGTTGGAACAGCAAGTTCCCTTGCCGGTCTAGGAATGGTAGAACGATGGGTTCGATGACGGTTTGGATGTACCGTGCACTATTCAGTGTCCCCTCGACGATCACCAGTGGTGTACGGCCAGTGTAGGAGATCGCTCCCCACACCATGATGCCGGGTGTTGGCCCTGTGTGCCTCGGTCGTATGCAGTCCTGATTGTGGCGCTCACCTGCACGGCGCCAAACACGCATACGACCATCATTGGCACCAAGGCAGAAGCGACTCTCATCGCTGAAGACGACACGTCTCCATTCGTCCCTCCATTCACGCCTGTCGCGACACCACTGGAGGCGGGCTGCACGATGTTGGGGCGTGAGCGGAAGACGGCCTAACGGTGTGCGGGACCGTAGCCCAGCTTCATGGAGACGGTTGCGAATGGTCCTCGCCGATACCCCAGGAGCAACAGTGTCCCTAATTTGCTGGGAAGTGGCGGTGCGGTCCCCTACGGCACTGCGTAGGATCCTACGGTCTTGGCGTGCATCCGTGCGTCGCTGCGGTCCTGTCCCAGGTCGACGGCCACGTGCACCTTCCGCCGACCACTGGCGACAACATCGATGTACTGTGGAGACCTCACGCCCCACGTGTTGAGCAATTCGGCGGTACGTCCACCCGGCCTCCCGCATGCCCACTATACGCCCTCGCTCAAAGTCCGTCAACTGCACATACGGTTCACGTCCACGCTGTCGCGGCATGCTACCAGTGTTAAAGACTGCGATGGAGCTCCGTAGGCCACGGCAAACTGGCTGACACTGACGGCGGCGGTGCACAAATGCTGCGCAGCTAGCGCCATTCGACGGCCAACACCGCGGTTCCTGGTGTGTCCGCTGTGCCGCGCGTGTGATCATTGCTTGTACAGCCCTCTCGCAGTGTCCGGAGCAAGTATGGTGGGTCTGACACACCGGTGTCAATGTGTTCTTTTTTCCATTTCCAGGAGTGTATTTCTGAAATACGAATAATAATTGCACTCGCTTGGCAAGCCACTCATCTAGTAGGCCTGACTATTAGATGCCACAGAATGGGGTAGGAACCTCCCAATATACTCGTATCGGAGTCGCTCTATGCTGCATACACGCTGCAGTAATGCCCTCAGACGGAAACTTTTTGATTTCCCCTTATAGTTTAATCTTGTCTTTGCAGTCCTTGGCGGAGCAATACGTTTGGATAGTAGCATATCTACAGATTCCTCAGTTATGGTTTTTGAAACTGTAAGCCGTCTTTCGTGCAGTAGTTGGGGTCTTCCTTCAAGTGTCTGGCACTTCAGTTTTCTAGGAGCTCCGTGCCCTTCTCCAGGGCTCAAATGAACCTCCGACCATTCGTGCTGCCAATCTACACCAACATCTACATCTTCCATGTATAAGTTCAATAACCCTTGCGTCGCACATATATTTTGTGAGCAGTCTCGTTTGATTCTATTTTCCCAATGTCCTATCAATGAATCGAAGTTAATCCATGTGATCACTCCACTCTATATCCCCACCAGTTGTTACTGCCGGGTATGATTTCACCTGTGATTCATTGATTCCGTAGTCAGAGCTACGTCAGAGCTACGTCTACTTCTGAACATTTACAGCAATTTTCCAATCTTTACACCATTTTGAGATCTTGTCAAGATTTGACTGAATGCATGTTCAACTTTTATTCATTACATATAACTGCAAAAAGTCTGAAGTTAGTGTTAACAACGTCTTCCAAGTCTTTGATAGACAACACGAACAAACGAACTTCCACGGTATACTTGAATACTAAGAGATCTTATCCACTGACATACTAGCCGCATATTTTGTCAATAGCAATGTTGATGCAACACTGAATCGAGAGCCAGTAAATGGATCAGTAGGATTCGTGGGCCTCTCAAAGGCTTTCAAGAAGTCGATTTGATTTGAAAGCAGCCGCAGATTGACCTGTCGGACAGAACTGATCGATCACACGTCAACCCGTGCCATTAATCTTCGTCAAGGCCTTTCACAGGGAGTACCTTACGCTGTCTGCGCTCATGAGCGAAATTTCAATGCTGAATACTTTCCAGTGTCAGACTGTGTAAAGATGATACGCTATAATTATAGGTGTGGAACCCAACCTCGTCAATGTGCTTCTCAGATAATGTATGTGAAGAAACGTTCTAGAAACATAACGCAGATTCATAAGCTGGAGCATCATACCTGTCTGCGAACTAAGAACTCATACAGAATGTATTTTCATTGCGAATTACCTGTCAAAGTGTTTTGCCTATGATTTACGAACCTGTTATTCAGAGAGAAAGAGAGAGAGAGAGAGAGAGAGAGAGAGAGAGAGAGAGAGAGACAGAGAGAGAGAGAGATAAAAAAAGCCGGGGGGGGGGAGAGGGGGAGGCCGGCCGATGTGACCAAGCGGTTCTAGGCGCTTCAGTCAGGAACCGCGCGACCGCTAGGGTCGCGGGTTCGAATCCTTCCTCGGGCATGGATGTGTGTGATGTCCTTAGGTTAGTTAGGTTTAAGTAGTTCTAATTTCTAGGGGACTGATGGCCTCAGATGTTAAGTCCCATAGTGCTCAGAGCCATTTGAAACATTTTTTTGTGTGTGTGTGTGGGGGGGGGGGGGGAGAAGAGGGCGCTAATGAATCTTTGCGTGAACTCCTTGTATTCCATGCAAAATTCCTGCTGACACCTCTTTATCAAGTAAGCTGTACACATCAACAAAATTAACTAGTCGAGATAACAGTAACACAGTATCGCAAAGTATTTTTACTAACATGCTAACGATTTAAACATCTTGCACACGGTCATCAGATATAAAATGCTTGACGAGTTATTCGTAGCGTAGCCTTTTGTATCTAATGATGGTGTGTAAGATACTGAAACCGATCATGCATTAATAAAACTACTTTGCAATCGAGGAACTGAGATATCACGATCGCTAAATCTCAACGGCGAAGTCACCATTTCTATCAAGTTAATTTTTGTCTGTCTTTGTGTCGATACAGAGTCCTAAATTTTGAAACTACTGAGATGCGGAAAAAGTTGAAAATTCCATGACGCCGCCGTCCTTTTAAACGCAATGGATTAAATACTTGTGCCCGAGCGTAACTAATGTATTGTTAACGATCATATGAACTTGACTTCTGTCCAGCTGTTCAATAATTTTGACTGTCAGCTACCCAAAACAGACATTGCCACGAAAATAATAATTCGTACGTCGAACCACAGCTAAAGACAGAAGTAACGGATTGTTTCACTGAAAACACCCATATGTAGAAGCTCTGTGAACTAGAAATTATTGCCTGTTTCGCAGATGGAGCCAACTGCAGAGAAAGCTTGGTTCAGGAGAGATAGATGCCCCAAGCTTGGACACGGATAGCTACTTAATTTTCTCTCGTTATATCGCCGGGTATTACAATGAGGAACACAGAAGTCCAAGCGACTGCACGGTTGGGAAGTGGGATCCACAAAAGTGATATTTGTACCATCCCATCAGCGGACACATTTCTGTGATGGAAGATTGTTTCCATTGTCATATGTAGATTAAAATTTCCCTTCAGAAAGCCGTCACTAACTTTCATGAAAGAATAGCGATCTTATTTTATTATTTTACTAGCAAAACTATCTAGATTAGGCTTTTATTCAACTCTTAAATTGCTTGCGACGAATATGTCCATCGCGTAGTTGCGAGCGATCTGTGATGACGTATATACGATTTTTAAAGAGGTAGTGTAAAAAATTTAGGTGGTGTTAATGTGGACTGATTCGAATAAAACATTCCATACAAAATATATCCAATTTTTACTGTTTATAGAGGTACAGTGAGCTACAGACAACAAGTTGTCATTTCGCTTGTTGGTATTCCGGTTTCTGTGGGTTTATTTATCCACTGACATTTTTGTTTTGAAGTTGAAGTTCAGATGCTATGCTTGAGTTCAACATTTGAATTTTTCAACTGTAGTTGTGACTGTGATTTGTTGACTAATTCTATTGTATTGTTTACGCGTGCTGCCTTTGTTTAAAAATGGTATTTGTGTACGGATTCTGTAATGAAAACACAACGGATACTTGTATAAAATACGGTAGACGGTTTCGTAGCCGCAGAGTACCACGGTACAAGCGTGGGGCTTGTGCATTACCTAGCAGTCACATTTGATCTGAATGTGCAAATAGACATTATGTGTGTGAATTAGAAGGCATTATTCATCTAGTTGAATATGGTCCTTCAACAAGCACACGTAAGAGTACGGTGGACAATATGTACGCGCGGCCTCTATCCAGATCAGTTACGATGGATTCAACACCTTCGAGATGAAAACAGACGACTGTAATTTTGTCGTCGGTTAATTCCAAATCGCTGAGTCATCCCATTAGTATTACTTACTGATGAAACCATTTTCACTCGTAACTCGAATCGGCGGCCCAACAAAAAGCTACCTGTCTTAGTGCAGACACATTATCAAGAACGCTTCTCTGCAACTGCATGGTGTGGTATGATAAATAACGAGTAGATAGGGCCTGTCGTGTTGCCACATCGTCTTACAGAGCCACGTTATCTAGACGTTCTTGAGAATGAGCTTCCAGCATAACTGTAAGAGCTTCCTTTGGTTTTATGAATGTGTATATTCTTGCAGCACAGTGGGGCCCGTGCACATTCTGGTTGTTACGTGACACATAATTGAAACCTGACATTACGCGCCCTTGGCCACCAAGATACCCAGACGTTACTTATTTAGATTTTTACCTGTGGGGATGGTTAAAAGGCGAAGTCTAGAAAGAAAAATGAAACATAAGAGATGAATGTTCAGATTGTGAATAACGTCAGGACGTCATCAGGAGAGCTGCACATGTTGTTGCCATAGAATTTTAAAGTACATTGACGTCAGAGGTGAAATTTGTGACAGTCATCTTAACCATTTGGCTTTGTTTAACACATTCTGTGAGTATTTGTCTGGATTACGTTGTAAGAGCTGTATCTCTGACACCAATAAAAACTGGACACGTTACATGGAATGCTTTACTGAATTGGTCTATACAGCTACCTCCTAAAATATTTACCAACCCTCGTAAAACACTTTGTATGTGCGGCAGGGTTCAGCAGCATTGGAGCCACTAAAGCACAGGGTGTCCCAGAAATGTTGCGACAAACTTCTAGGGGTTGTAGAGGGCGTCTTGAGGAACAAATCGACGACAGAAACCCGTGTTGCAAAACATCACCCAACGACGCTACAGAGTGTCGATGTTACAGGCGCCGGCGCCTGCCGTTAGGCCACCCCTTCGGCAGCGAACGTGACTTGGTACGCTGATGGCCAGTAAGCGGAACGTCTCGCAGTGTTGTTTGCTATTCAGTGATCGTGACTGACCACCACAATCGCCAGTGGAGAAGATGGAGCTAGCTGCTGCGTAGACAGGTCTTGTCTTCTATGAATGCGATGCTCTGCTCTGCTGCCTCGGTGGATGACGGCTTCACTCGGGCTTCTATCTGCAGCTTATTTTTTTCCTGCGTACCGAAAAACACTGGAGATTTTCTAGAGTTCCGGGAGAAAAATAAACTGTGGATGGGAACCCGTGTCCGAAACAGTCATCCACCAAGGCAGCAGTGCATTATATTCATTGGGGACAAGGACTTTATACGCAGCAACGAGCTCCATCCTCTCTACTGGCGATCGTGGCAATCATTCGCAATAACTGAATAACAAACCACATTACCAGGCATTCCGCCTACTGCCCGTCAGTGTAAAAAATCACATTCGCTGTCGAAAGGGCAGGCGTCGGTGCCTGTAAATTCGACACTCTGTAGCGTCGTAGTTCACGTTTCCGGACAAGGGTCCCTATCTTCTGTTTGTTCCCCAAGACATCCTCTACAACCACTCGAACTGGTCTCAACATTTCTGGAGCACCCTGTATATAATTCGGTGCTTTAACCCAATAGAAATACACGACTTAACCTACAGTGCTCCCTGAAGTTAGTCATAATAATAACGACACTAATATTGCTCATGGATGACAGAAGATGGTTGATTTGTTGTGATTCACTACTTAGGTAGAGTTACAGTGTAGCGGCGTGTAACGAAACAGTGTGAAGATGTGCAAGCACAGATTATCAAACATTGCTATAGGAAGTTGAATAGCGATAGTGATGATTCGTTTCATTTTCCTTCGCCTTGAAACGAGGATAGTGCGGCTGTGGTCGATACTGGACTTTCAGGGACCCAGGGCCTAGAAAATCGCTCTTTACGTCTCCCGCGCTCGCTTTCCATCAGTGATATTGATGTTGTTATTATTGTTCTTCCTGCTGATGATGATGACGATAACATAGAAGAGGATGATGGCTGTTTGTGGAGCTATTGCATGGACAGGGAGGTTTCGTTAGCATCGCCTAGCGAGAAAATAAGCAAAACCATCACGAATGGGTGTCCCCAAGGCTCCGTTCTGGGGCCACTCTTTTGGGACGTTAATATAGAACCGCTACTGGAGAAACTACAACTCAGCGAGGAAGTGCTAGACGTGACAGCCTACGCTGACGACCTCCTCCTGTTGGTTGGCGGCCGTAGCCGAGAGGATCTCGAACCAAAAGTAGAAAGTGCAATAACATTACTCGCTGAGTGTGCCAAGAAGCCAAGATGACGGTTGCACCGCATAAGTCAACATATCTTTTACTGAAAGGCAGTCTGATCAGGAACCCACAGTCAGAATAGTAGGACCACCAGTTCTTTGGCGCCGCGAGGCACGATATCTAGGAGTCATCATTGATGGAAAATGGAACTACACATCTTAAATAGAAATCACAACACAATGAGCCCTAGAAGCCTTAAATAATCCAATAAACATAGAACACAAGAGATTTCATCTGCTACCCGCATTTATCCAGCTTTATCATAACAGCATCTTGTCACCAATAGTAGGGCATGCGTGTGGGGTCTGGGCACCCAGGCTCACGAGGGTGATGCCAGCCATGACTGTGAGAAAGGTGCAAGGGAAACACGATATAACGTCTGGTGGGGCATACTGAACAACTCCTGGGCGTGCTCTATTGGTACATTAAGATATGAGAGCAGGCAGTATCGTAGTGGGTTTCCAAAGGAAAGATAGACAGGACTAGAAACATCTTGGGAGTGCATGTAGGGGACAAGTTTGCTGCTAAAAGAAGGGGGGAGGAGTTGTGGCAACAATCCTGGGAGAATGAAGATACTGGCAGAAGGGTCTTCCAACTGTTGTCCAACATTAAGGAAAGACTTGGGATGACTTATTTAGAGCAAAGTAGAGGATTACTGCACTTTCTCACAGGACTTGGGCCATATCCGACATATCTAAGTCGATTTGGAAAACGAGCCACACCAGAGTGTGACTGTGGCCCTCAAGACGGTACACCTGAGCACATCGTCTATGACTGCTTATTATATGATGATGTGGCGCATGATTTAAGAATTCAACTACCGAAAACGACACTTACGCCCTAATACGACGAGCCGATACCTTCAATGTGCTTAACATTCTGGCAAACGAGGTATCACAGAAGATCTTGAGGGATTTCAGTAGTGACCAAAGTGATTAACAGAAAAACCGAAACAGACTGAGATGTACCCGCCCATTCCGAACGGTGCGGAACTGGCCAGTCGCTCTTACGACTGGAATCCGCCACACTACTGGATTAGGCCAGGGTGCATCACCTCACAGACAAAAAACTATTTGCACTCTTACTTTAAGTACTAGAAATTAGTAGTAGGAATAGAAGTAGAACACTAACATCACTAACCAAGTAGGGACTGCAGCGACAAAACCAACTTGGCCAGGCCGGTGCCAGGGGCACGCTCACTGGGATTAGCTCGGTGAGCAGGCTACAACAGTAGGTTTATATATGAACTGGCACAACTGTAATCGCTGCAGAGTAGATTAGATTAGAATTATAATAGATTGACCTTGCTCATAGATATGCCAGATTTACAAAATTTATTGTAACAATGCTGCTCCTTCATGTTGTATCATATATAGACCCACTAATTAATTAAGTTAGTGTGTTTTGTTGTATCATTATATTGTATCGTATTGTGTTAGTAAAGATATTTTTTTAAAAAAAGGATATGCCCTTCCGGTCCTTGGACAATTTTCAGTGGCAGGGAGAGAACAGAAAAGGTCACGCACTGCATACTAAAGCATAACAGAGACTGGCATGAACGTGGGAGCCCTCGCCTATGGTGATGACGACGAGCTGAATTTCGCTAGATCTCTGATAGCGAAATCTATTTAACTTTCATAGAGGTTTCCAAAAACGTAACGACGTGAGTAACAGGCGTGCTCTGCCCGCAGACAACTACAGTTCCTAAAGTTTAGGAAGACCATAAAATGGGTAAGGATGAGCGTCTAGAGGACTTGTCTATGAGACCTGTAACGAGCACTATTGGTTCACCAACATATTTTTCTGCCAAATATTTAGCTTCCTTATTAAAACCATTGGTAGGAAAATGTAGCCACCACATTCGTAATTCTATGGATTTTATTCAGAGACTTAGCAATGTCAGGCTAAATAGTATGCATGTTCTTGTTAGTTTTGACGTAGTATCATTATACACCAAGGTACCTCTAAAGGACTCTTTAGCTCTTATCAGCCAATATTTTGATAAGAACATCACGGCCTTATTTGAACATGTGCTTTTATAATCTTATTTTCAGTTTGATGGTGAATTTTATGAGCAAATTGACGGTGTTGCCATGGGAAGCCCCCTCTCCCCTCTGGTAGCTAATTTATTCATGGAAGACTTCGAGGACAAGGCACTGGACTCAGCATGTTTTAAACCTACGGTCTTCTGGAGGTACGTGGACGACACATTCGTGGTATGGCCCCATGGTATGGATGAATTACATCGATTTCTTGAGCATCTGAATTCCATCCATGCCAGCATTAAATTTACTATGGAAATAGAAAAAGACGGCTGCCTCCCCTTTCTGGATGTTGTCGTTCGCCGTAAAAGTGATGGCACATTAGGACATGCCGTACACCGGAAACCAACGCACACAAATCTATACCTTCATGCCAGTAGCTGCCATCACCCTTCTCAGAGCATGGGTGTCCTTAAGACCTTAGTGCATCGGGCGCACTGTATATCCGATGAAGACAATTTACAAGGAGAGCTAACATACCTCAAGAGTATTTTGAAATCGAATGGATATTCTCCGCAACAAATTCGTAGAGCATTCGATGTAAAACCTAAAAAGAAGGTATGCGATGGGGAAGAAGATAGTAATTTCTTCAGATCTAGGGCGTTTCTGCCTTATGTGGGTGCTCTTTCTTCAAAGATAGGCCGTATTCTTGAGAAACACTGTGTTAAGGTGATCTTCCGGCCCCCCATGAAGATTGCGGCTTTACTCGGCTCTGTGAAGGACGATTTACTGCTTCGTAAGGCGGGTGTGTACCAGATTCCTTGCGGAAATTGTGAGCAGTCATACATAGGTCAAACAACACGCACCGTTCATGAGAGGTGTGTGGAGCATCGAAGATACACACGCTTATTACAACCAGACAAGTCAGCTGTGGCCGAACATTGTATTGATACGGGTCATTCCATGAATTACAGTGATGTGAAGATTTTAACATCCACCTCTTCTTTTTGGGAATCTGTATTCAAGGAAGCCATAGAAATTCGATTAGCCAACAATTTAATAAACAGAGACAATGGTTTTAATCTGGACAAAGCATGGAATCCGGCTCTTGGAGTAATTAAATTGCAGAGAAGTCGTCACCGTGTCACCGCCGCCGATCAAATATCGATAAGCACATCGAATTGTCCGTACGCCTTCGCCACAGGCGGCGCAGCATCTGTGACCCGCATGCGCAGTACCGCCGCGGTGGAGCATATAAGGCCGCGCTTGGCACCTTGTCGTCAGTCTTGGAACTCGCTCTGAAGATGGCCGGACGATACGCGGCCGAAATATCAGCAGAAGAAATTTTATTTGCGCGGCTGCATGCCCGAAATTTAATGAATCATTGCTGTACAGTTTACAATACACAACTTATTTTGTGGAATGGTCCATAAACATTTTGAAAATCAATCAGGATTAATTTGCCGTTTCTTCAGTTTCTCCCGGCGTATTTGTTGCTCGAACAGTCCACGGGTATACTGCCGGTTCATAGTGTCCAACGGGCACAATATTTAGGCGATCAGACATGTCGCCATCGTCAGGTGCGTTGACGAACTGTTCGTCAACGCACCTGACGATGGCGACATGTCTGATCGCCGAAATACTGTGCCCGTTGGACACTATGAACCGGCAGTATACCCGTGGATTGTTCGAACAATATACCGTTAGATTCCACAGAGTAAATCTAAACCCGTTCTGTGCCCTCTTTCATGCACCTGATTCTTCATAAATTCTTGCTTTTCCACCCACCACCAACTTTTCTAATGCAGAACGGACGTCACTCAGACGTAGCCCCTCTAATCAACGAAAGAGTAATACTCCAATAGGTGAAGCGTGGAACGTCAGTTGCCTGAATGTGGTGAGGAAACTTTAAAATCTGAAGAGGAAAACACAAAGCTTGGATGTGCATGTAGTGGGGTATTACGAAAAACAGCAGAAAACGGTGTAACGGGAATGGGATTCCTCGTGTATACAAAGGGCAGAGAACGAGTTAGTGTGAACAGTTCATTGATAGGTTTATTCTCATTAGAATCGCCAGAAAACCAATGGGAACAACAGTAGTTGTATACATGTCGACGAAGGTCAAGAGGTAAAGAAAGTACTGTACATGAGTTTACGGAACGGGTAAATCAGCATATAAAATGGCTCTGAGCACTATGGGACCTAACATCTATGGTCGTCAGTCCCCTAGAGCTTAGAATTACTTAAACCTAACTAACCTAAGGACATCACACAACACCCAGTCATCAGGAGGCAGAGAAAATCCCTGACCCCGCCGGGAATCGAACCCGGGAACCCGGGCGTGGGAAGCGAGAACAAAATCAGCATATAAAGGGGGACAATAATCCAACAATCATGAGGATTGGAGAGTTGTAGTAGAAGAAGCAGCAGAAGACAGCGTTGCGGGAGAAAAGACTCGACAGTTGGAATGGCGGACGAGGCAGGCTAATTGAGTTCTGCAATAAATTTTAGCTAGAAATAGGGTCTGCACTGTTGAAGAATCATAAGACGAGGTGGTATACTTGGAAATGGCCCGGATGGACGGGAAGATGTCAGTTGGAATACAATTTAGTAGTGATGAAGAGTAGCCTGAATTCAAATGGTTATGTCAACTCCATACAAAAATGAGTGGTAAAACATCAACAATAATAATTATAATAATAACAATAATAATAGGCGTGTCCAAGTTCTTTTTAGACAAGCTGTAGAAAATGTGGCAGATGACGTGATTTTCTGCACTTACGGCTATCTCTATAACAGCCTGAGTGAAGTTAGTAGAAGACAGAGTGGTGAGCTTAACGTAATCATCAGCATTGGCGCTTTACTCGAGAAGTCGCGAATTTGAACGCTGTTGGTGACAAAATTCATAACACCACTATTCGGACGAGAAGGAAAGGACAGATGGCAGCACACAACGCCTCATCACTACATCTTAGAACAAAGTCCCGGGTTAAATTTCAGACCCGTTTTTCATGGAGTGAGGCATGTGGCAGTGCTGATGCTTATCTGTCCGTGGCAGGGAGACGTGGCAGTCGGCGGCCACCGTGGTGCTATTTGGGCGGAGTAGGCTACTTGCTGCCTCAGGGTTTCACCCTCTCCCTCTTCTTATCATCAACATTAACAACACAAGCACTACATTACGTACACACACCCATTACCTGTTACACTCATTTAAGAGCTCAGATATTACACTGCTGGCCATTAAAATTGCTACACCACGAAGATGCGAAATTTAACCGACAGGAAGAAGATGCTGCGATATGCAAATGAGTAGCTTTTCAGAGCATTCACACATGGTTGGCGCCGGTGGCGACACCTACAACGTGCTGACAAGAGGAAAGTTTCCAACCGATTTCTCATACACAAACAGCAGTTGACTGGCGTTGCCTGGCAAACGTTGTTGTGATTCCCCGTGTAAGGAGGAGAAATGTGTACCATCACGTTTCCGACATTGATAAAGGTCGGATTGTAGCCTATCGCGATTGCAGTTTATCGTGTCGCGACATTGCTGCTCGCGTTGGTCGAGATCCAATGACTGTTAGCAGAATATGAAATCGGTGGGTTCAGGAGGGTAATACGGAACGCCGTGCAGCAACATCACGATCCCTGAGTCAACACATGGGAACGTTTGCAAGGTAACAACAATCTGCACGAACAGTTCGACGACGTTTGTAGCAGCATGGACTATCAGCTCGGAGGCCATGGCTGCGGTTACCCTTGACGCTGCATGTCAGACATGAGCGCCTGCGATGGTGTACTCAACGACGAACCTCGGTGCACGAATGGCAAAACGTCATTTTTTCGGATGAATCCAGGTTAAGTTTACAGCACCGTGATGGTCACATCCGTGTTTGGCGACAACGCGGTGAACGCACATTGGAAGCGTATATTCGTCATTGCCATACTGGCGTATCACCCGGCGTGATGGTACGGGATGCCATTGGTTACACGTGTCGGTCACCTATTGTTCGCACTGACGGCACTTTGAACAGTGGACGATACATTTCAGATGTGTTACGACCTGTGGCTCTACCCTTCATTTGATCCCTGCGAAACCCTACATTTCAGCAGGATAATGCACGACCGCATGTTGCAGGTCCCGTACGGGCCTTTCAGGATACAGGAAATGTTCGACTGCTGCCCTGGCCAGCACATTCTGCAGATATCACACTAATTGAAAACGTCTGGTCAATGGTGGCCGAGCAACTGGCTGATGAACTGTGGTATCGTGTTGAAGCTGCATGGGCAGCTGTACCTGTACACGCCCTCCACGCTCTGTTTGACTCAATGCCCAGGCGTATCAAGGCCGTTATTACGTACAGAGTTGGTTGTTCTGGGTACTGATTTCTCAGGATCTATGCACCCAAACTGCGTGGAAATGTAATCACATGTGAGTTCTAGTATAAAATGTTTGTTTAATGAATACCCGTTTATCATCTGCATTTCTTCTTGGTATAGCAATTTCAGTGGCCAGTAGTGTATAAAGACACTTTCACTTGCAGTACGCCCAAGCGACGTCAGAAAAGGCTAGCTAGCACTATCCCGTGAACCACACCAGTTCAGCCTCATCAGCGATACTGTTGATAGATGAAGATGACAGTCACTGGCCTAAACCGATCACAATCGTAGGTTTGAGCTCTGGACTCTTCAGTGAACAACACAGTACGACCGCTGACAGGTATTAACACTGGCCCTCAGTAATCAGAACAGAACGACGCTTATAAAAGAGAGACTGCGAGCCGGTGCAACTAGAAACGCCTCTGGCCATCTGGCACTGGCCGGGCACCCCGCAGAGACCGTGACTACTGCGTTAGCCGCTGCGACGGCGGGCCACCTCCGCTCTATATGTGGCAGCTACGTCACGCCCGAACAACCTCGCTTCTGGCCGATTCGCTACAGCAACGGCAACGGCAGCACTTTATAACCGGGCCGTCGAGTATGTGTGCGTGCTGTGAAAGAGCCCATTACCGAACCCAACACTGGGAGCAACTACCTTCAACTGCAAAGGCAATTGCACTGTTTCGGCGAGCCAGGGAGCATTTAGACGTAGACGATTGAAGCTCTTCTCTCTCATTGCCTATTCTTGTAACTAAAGCACGTTACCAATAATGACAAATAACTTACTTTCAACGTTTGCCTACTTTTGTCAGAATTAAAAGTTTATTGTATTCATATAAGAGGAGATCTCTGGCAAGGTTGCCCTGTCCCGCCTTATTTATTTATAAAAGGTGCAGTACAATCAATGCAGAACAACACAAAAGGGACCAAAATAAATGGCGAAGAAATTCATAATAATTTGTTGTAATTATACAGGTTGGTCAGAAAAAGCTTGAAAAGCTTATAAGGGCGTTGCAGGGTAGATTCTGCTGAGAAATAATTGTTAGAAGAAAATTCTGGTGTTGCGCCGTTTCCTATTTAATTAACATTAAAGTTAACCAATAAGGACGTTGCGCGCAAATTCGAGTTGCCTGTCAGACAGAATTAGTGTCAGTTGTTCTCACAGCGTAGGCGATGGCGCACGAGATTGCTCAGCCCTCGGCTCGGGTTCGATCCTTGTCTTCCACGCACAATTTTTGTATCGCTCTCTTGTTCGGTTTTTGGAAAGCAAACGAAGAATACGTTTGGCAATATCATCTCTGGCACGCTGCTTGAATTTGCATGTGCACAATCTGATTGGCTAATTTCAGTGATTATAAATCGGAAACAGCGCAAGATAACGATTTTTTTTCTTGTCAGTGATTTCTCAACACAACCTACCCTGCAAACACAAGCTTTTCGCACTGTTTCTGACCACTCTGCATATAAATTAGACTCTAGCTGCAAGAATGGTTTTCAGTTTCTTTATTGCATTATCGTTTTCGTGACTATCGGTCTCATCATCCCGTACAGTACGTATATCATATATAGTAGGTAAGGTATGACTTCCTCGGGATCATAGCTTGCAGTCATCATCGATCAATCATATGTGTAACAAATCTGTGTCCTACCCCTGAAATGTCAATTTTGTGTCGTCTTATTAATGGTTCAAATGACTCTGAGCACTATGGGACTTAGCATCTGAGGTCATAAGTCTCCTAGAACTTAGAACTACTTAAACCTAACTAACCTAAGGACATCACACACATCCGTGGCCAAGGCAGGATTGTAACCTGCGGCCGTAGTGGTCGCGCGGTTCCAGACTGAAGGGCCTAGAACAGCTCGGCCACAAGGCCGGCTTGTGGTCTTATAGGCACAGGTTTGTTGCACGTATTGTTGATCGGTGATGACAGCAAGCGGTGATCCCAGGGAAGCTATACATTAACTTCAATTGGATGTGTACAGTGTGAATGGCGTAATCGCATAGATTTGAAAGAAGCAGAAAAGTCCCAGTACACTTAGGTCCGCAAACTAACCGTTTGCGAGATAACTGCGACTTTGTGATCATGGTCACCACTGACTTGGTTGTGTGTAAACGTCATCCCAGTTAGGGAAAGGTAAGGATAGTGTACAACATTAAACAAAGTTATTAGAAGTACCTTGGTAAGAGTGCAGATGTTTCAAATGAACATCACAACAATTACATGGCTGTACTTTTAGTTAAAGAAGGCGTTCAAAGTGCCTTTTTTTTTTTTTTTTTTTTACTCAGATGCAATCGCCGCAATGAGTTTCGAATCTGTCCAGACACGCCTGGATCATTTTGAAGTTCTTGACAAGGTCTGACAACTCTCTGCTCCAATTCTTCAGCCGTGTTAACCGAATGGCGAACGCAACGCCTTTAAGGTGGTCCCAGGTACAGAAATCCATGGGGTTCAGATTAGGTGATCTTGGAGGCCACGGTATAGGAGGCTTGCTCAGTCCATCTTTGGTCGTAGCGGCGCGTCAGATGTCGTCCCACCATAGAAGAAAACCGTGCCACTGCTCCATCATGCATGTACCACATCCTCTGGTGTCGCTCTAAGGGAACATTCTCAAGAAATACTGAAGATGCTGCCGCAGAAACGGAAGGTAATCCCGGCCATTGAGTTGTTCGGTAACATGTATGGTCCAATAAAACGTTCACGTAGTACAGCCTAATCAC
Source organism: Schistocerca piceifrons (assembly GCF_021461385.2). Classification (NCBI taxonomy): domain Eukaryota; kingdom Metazoa; phylum Arthropoda; class Insecta; order Orthoptera; family Acrididae; genus Schistocerca; species Schistocerca piceifrons. The sequence goes on from NC_060141.1 coordinate 166,931,251, forward strand.
GCAGTCAATGAGAAACGTCGCTGATGTGGAGGCTCATGAACTGCATACGCATTGTATGACTCCAACCTTGAGAACTGTGATAATTAAACACACCGTTACCAATGAACTCTACTTCCTCTGCAAATAAAATGTTATTGTCAAACATAGGGTTGCCTATAGCTCTTTGTTGTATCCACTGACAGAACGTTAGTCTAGGAGCAAGGTCCGTCTCACTAAACCACTGAACTGGTTGGAGGTGCTACGGCCACGTTGCACTGCATTGCGCTCTTCTCCAAACATTACTGTGGTTCATTTCAGGAATTTGTGTGGCAATCTCCTTGTCGAGATCGCCAGAGAGTTTCCAGCACCACATCTTCAAGCACAGGTGTAATTCGTGCAGCCCTGTCTGCTCCCGCAACACGCGCAAAGCTCCCAGTTTCTTGGATACGTTGATGCACTCTAGTAAACGTTCGACCTCGGGGTACCTTCGGGAAGGATTTGCTTTTTAGTAGAAGCATGCAGCCTTCACTGCATTTTCGTTAGCCACATCACACATGCAATGCATATCTGCATACTCCTTGTTACTGTAATGTTCCTTTTTAGCACCAACACTCGTACAACACAGCCGACGTTCCGAAAGCAACTGACATCAATGGCACTCTGGCTGTGTACTGTACTGTCGTATCCATTCCGTTTACGACTCCACGTGTAGAAAATGTAAACGAAAACCCCGAACCGACATGCGGTGTTTACACACAATCACGTCACTGTTGGCTAGTCACCAAAAGTCGCAACTTTCTCGCAAACGGTTTGTTCGAGCACTGACGTTTACCGAGACATTTTTGCTTCCAGTATCATGTACTTACAATTGTATCCCATTACGCCATTCATTATGATACACCGTGTATATACAAGGTACATCTGAAGATGACGCTGCATAGCAATCAATTACGCAATAAAAAAATTGAAAACCACTCTTGCAGCCAGAGGCTAATTTATTTCTAAATTGAACTCATTACACGATTGCGTTACCGTTTTCCATACGATGAAAAGTGTAATTATACTCTAAAACAAAAAGATGACGGACCACGAAGGAGTTACGCAAATAGGTCAAAAGCTGATATTCACACAGGTATCGATGAAAAATGCAAAACTGTAAACGTTGGCGGCCGATTGGATTAACGTGTGACGCTACAGCGTAATTTTACCTCGCAACTGGCAGGGGTAGTAAACAGGGGACATGTACCCGCGACAGGGTAATGTTCTTGCGAATTTCATTCTGCCTACTCAGTTGAACAGTGTCCGCCCCCGGTAGGGCCCTGGTTCGATTCCCGGCTAGGTCGGAGACTTTCTCCGCTCAGGGAGTGGTTGTTGTGTTGTCCTAATCACGATCATTTCATCCTCATCGACGCGCAAGTCACCGAAGTAGCGTCAAATCGGAAGACTTGCACCCGGCGAACGGTCTACCCGACGGGAGGCCCTAGTCACATGACATTTACATTTTAGTTGGACAGTAACTATGCCTTGCAGACAGGCATCTGAACAATATATGCAGATGTCAGCAGTCGAGAGAGGACCTGTAGTTGGACTCAAAGAAGCCGGCTGGAGCAATCGGCAAATCGCTCGACATTTGAATAGGAGCGATGCCATTATTCGAGATTGTTGACAGGAATGGGCGAACCATGGCTGGACACGACATCAGGAAGGAAGCGGTGGACCTAGAGAGACGACAGAAGGTGAGGACCGAGCAATCATCAGAGAGGCACTCAGAGCCCTGGATTCATCATTACCATCGATCCGACGTGCACTCGTGCTTCAGTGCCCACAAGAACCGTTACTAGGCGACTTACACAGAGGGGAGTGGGCTCACAGCGCTCCTTACCCAGACTGCCATTGATCTTTGTTCACGAATAAGCCAGTCTGCAGTAGTGTCGCGTACATTCGCCCAGGAATTTCATTTACTGGAGTAGGAATGTCTTCAGTGGTGACACCCACTTCTAACTGAGCCCCGATGGCCAGAGAAGACTTGGCAACCCGAACAGTGGTGGGTCCGCCATACGGGCCGACAACAACGAGTGATATTAGAATTATGCATTAATATCTTCAGCTGCTGACTTGCGTTGATATATATCAAAGGGGACAGGTGAAAATGTGTGCCCCGACCGGGACTCGAACCCAGGATCTCCTGCTTATATGGCAGACGCTCTATCCATCAGAGCCACCGAGAGCACAGAGGATAGTGCGACTGCAGGATCTATCTCGCGCACGCCTCCCGCCAGACCCACATTCTCACCTTGTATGTCCACACACTACATTCGAAGTGTCCCTACCCAACACACTCATTAATCGTGGAAGACATTCTTACCAAGTCCCGTAAGAGTTCGGGTAATATATGTGCATCCGAACACAAGAAGAAGATCATGGCCAGTATTGCCAGAACCATATCTATATAAATATATACCATAAGTGATAGTCTGGCGGCCGATTGCATTTCATAGCACCATCGCTTTGGTTGTCATCCGTGGCACCCTTTACAGCACAGTGGTGCGTCGATTACATTCTATACCCGTTTCGTTGCCCGTCATGGCATGGCGTCCTGGGCTTACATTTCAGCAAGATAGATTACATAATGGTAAGACAAAGATTTAGGAACCAGGTTTTAAATTGTAAGACATTTCCAGGGGCAGATGTGGATTCTGACCACAATCTATTGGTTATGAACTGCAGATTGAAACTGAAGAAACTGCAAAAAGGCGGGAATTTAAGGAGATGGGATCTGGATAAACTGAAGAACCAAAGGTTGTACAGAGTTTCAGGGAGAGCATAAGGGAACAATTGACAGGAATGGGGGAAAGAAATACAGTAGAAGAAGAATGGGTAGCTCTGAGGGATGAAGTAGTGAAGGCAGCAGAGGATCAAGTAGGTAAACAGACGAGGGCTAATAGAAATCCTTGGCTAACAGAATAAATATTGAATTTAATTGATGAAAGGAGAAAATATAAAAATGCAGTAAATGAAGCAGGAAAAAAGGAACACAAACGTCTCAAAAATGAGATCGACAGGAAGTGCAAAATGGCTAAGCAGGGATGGCTAGAGGACAAATGTAAGGATGTAGAGGCTTGTCTCACTAGGGGTAAGATAGATACTGCCTACAGGAAAATTAGAGAGACCTTTGGAGAGAAGAGAACCACTTGCATGAATATCAAGAGCTCAGATGGCAACCCAGTTCTAAGCAAAGAAGGGAAGGCAGAAAGGTGGAAGGAGTATATAGAGGGTTTATACAAGGGCGATGTACTTGAGGACAATATTATGGAAATGGAAGAGGATGTAGATGAAGATGAAATGGGAGATACACTCCTGGAAATGGAAAAAAGAACACATTGACACCGGTGTGTCAGACCCACCATACTTGCTCCGGACACTGCGAGAGGGCTGTACAAGCAATGATCACACGCACGGCACAGCGGACAGACCAGGAACCGCGGTGTTGGCCGTCGAATGGCGCTAGCTGCGCAGCATTTGTGCACCGCCGCCGTCAGTGTCAGCCAGTTTGCCGTGGCATACGGAGCTCCATCGCAGTCTTTAACACTGGTAGCATGCCGCGACAGCGTGGACGTGAACCGTATGTGCAGTTGACGGACTTTGAGCGAGGGCGTATAGTGGGCATGTGGGAGGCCGGGTGGACACGTGGGGCGTGAGGTCTCCACAGTACATCGATGTTGTCGCCAGTGGTCGGCGGAAGGTGCACGTGCACGTCGACCTGGGACCGGACCGCAGCGACGCACGGATGCACGCCAAGACCGTAGGATCCTACGCAGTGCCGTAGAGGACCGCACCGCCACTTCCCAGCAAATTAGGGACACTGTTGCTCCTGGGGTATCGGCGAGGACCATTCGCAACCGTCTCCATGAAGCTGGGCTACGGTCCCGCACACCGTTAGGCCGTCTTCCGCTCACGCCCCAACATCGTGCAGCCCGCCTCCAGTGGTGTCGCGACAGGCGTGAATGGAGGGACGAATGGAGACGTGTCGTCTTCAGCGATGAGAGTCGCTTCTGCCTTGGTGCCAATGATGGTCGTATGCGTGTTTGGCGCCGTGCAGGTGAGCGCCACAATCAGGACTGCATACGACCGAGGCACACAGGGCCAACACCCGGCATCATGGTGTGGGGAGCGATCTCCTACACTGGCCGTACACCACTGGTGATCGTCGAGGGGACACTGAATAGTGCACGGTACATCCAAACCGTCATCGAACCCATCGTTCTACCATTCCTAGACCGGCAAGGGAACTTGCTGTTCCAACAGGACAATGCACGTCCGCATGTATCCCGTGCCACCCAACGTGCTCTAGAAGGTGTAAGTCAACTACCCTGGCCAGCAAGATCTCCGGATCTGTCCCCCATTGAGCATGTTTGGGACTGGATGAAGCGTCGTCTCACGCGGTCTGCACGTCCAGCACGAACGCTGGTCCAACTGAGGCGCCAGGTGGAAATGGCATGGCAAGCCGTTCCACAGGACTACATCCAGCATCTCTACGATCGTCTCCATGGGAGAACAGCAGCCTGCATTGCTGCGAAAGGTGGATATACACTGTACTAGTGCCGACATTGTGCATGCTCTGTTGCCTGTGTCTATGTGCCTGTGGTTCTGTCAGTGTGACCATGTGATGTATCTGACCCCAGGAATGTGTCAATAAAGTTTCCCCTTCCTGGGACAATGAATTCACGGTGTTCTTATTTCAATTTCCAGGAGTGTATGATACTGCGTGAAGTGTTTGACAGAGCACTGAAAGACCTGAGTCGGAACAAGGCCCCGGGAGTAGACAACATTCCATTAGAACTACTGATGGCCTTGGGAGAGCCAGTCATGACAAAAATCTACCATCTGGTGAGCAAGATGTATGAGACAGACGAAATACCCACAGACTTCAAGAAGAATATAATAATTCCAATCCCAAAGAAAGCAGGTGTTGACAGATGTGAAAATTACCGAACTATCAGTTTAATAAGTCACAGCTGCAAAATACTAACGCGAATTCTTTACAGACGAATGGAAAAACTGGTAGAAGCGGACCTCGGGGAAGATCAGTTTGGATTCCGTAGAAATGTTGGAACACGTGAGGCAATACTAACCTTACGACTTATCTTAGAAGAAAGATTAAGAAAAGGCAAACCTACGTTTCTAGCATTTGTAGACTTACAGAAAGCTTTTGACAACGTTAACTGGAATACTCTCTTTCAAATTCTGAAGGTGGCAGGGGTAAAATACAGGGAGCGAAAGGATATTTACAATTTGTACAGAAACCAGATGGCAGTTATAAGAGTCGAGGGGCATGAAAGGGAAGCAGTGGTTGGGAAAGGAGTGAGACAGGGTTGTAGCCTCTCTCCGATGTTATTCAATCTGTGTATTGAGCAAGCAATAAAGGAAACAAAAGAAAAATTCGGAATAGGTATTAAAATCCATGGAGAAGAAATAAAAACTTTGAGGTTCGCCGATGACATTGTAATTCTGTCAGATACAGCAAAGGACTTGGAAGAGCAGTTGAACGGAATGGACAGTGTCTTGAAAGGAGGATATAAGATGAACATCAACAAAAGCAAAACGAGGATAATGGAATGTAGTCAAATTAAATCGGGTGATGCTGAAGGGATTAGATTAGGAAATGGGACACGTAAAGTAATAAAGGAGTTTTGCTATTTAGGGAGTAAAATAACTGATGATGGTCGAAGTAGAGAGGATACAAAATGTAGACTGGCAATGGCAAGGAAATCGTTTCTGAAGAAGAGAAATTTGTTAACATCGAGTATAGATTTAAGTGTCAGGAAGTCGTTTCTGAAAGTATTTGTATGGAGTGTAGCCATGTATGGAAGTGAAACATGGACGATAACCAGTTTGGATAAGAAGAGAATGGAAGCTTTCGAAGTGTGGTGCTACAGAAGAATGCTGAAGATTAGATGGGTATATCACATAACTAATGAGGAGGTACTGAATAGAATTGGAGAGAAGAGAAATTTGTGGCACAACTTGACAAGAAGAAGGGATTGGTTGGTAGGACATGTTTTGAGGCATCAAGGGCTCACAAATTTAGCATTCGAGGGCAGCGTGGAGGATAAAAATCGTAGAGGGAGACCAAGAGATCAATATACTAAGCAGATTCAGAAGGATGTAGGTTGCAGTAGGTACTGGGAGATGAAGAAGCTTGCACAGGATGGAGTAGCATGGAGAGCTGCATCAAACCAGTCTCAGGACTGAAGACCACAACAACAACAACAATGCTCACCCCGCATTCGGCGAGAGTTTCTACTGCCCGTCTTCGAATGCAATGTACACTTTAAGACAGAAGAGGAGAAAGGGCGCACCCCGAAGAAATTATCAGAATGGGACAAAAAATCGGTACATATTATGTTCACGTACAGACAAACAAATCGTTACAATTTGAGAAAAACGGATTGATTTGCACTACTGGACATTAAAATTGCTACACCACGAATATGACGTGCTACAGACGCGAAATTTAACCGACAGGAAGAAAATGCCGTGATATACAAATGAATAGCTTTTCAGAGCATTCTCACAAGGTTGGCGCCGGTGGCGACACCTACAACGTGCTGACACGAGGAAAGTTTCCAACCGATTTCTCATACACAAACAGCAGTTGACCGGCGTTGCCTGGTGAAACGTTGTTGTGATGCTTCATGTAAGGAGGGGAAATGCGTTCCATCACGTTTCCGACTTTGATAAAGGTCGTGTTGTAGCTTATCGCGGTTGCGGTCTATCGTATCGCGACATTGCTGCGCGCGTTGGTCGAGATCCAATCACTGTTAGCAGAATACGGAATCTGTGGATTCAGGAGGGTAATACGGAACACCGTGCTGGATCCCGACGGCCTCGTATTACTGGCAGTCGAGATGACAAGCATCTTATCCTCATGGCTGTAACGAATCTTGCGACCACGTCTCGATCCCTGAGTCAACAGATGGGGACGTTTGCAAGACACCAACCATCTGCACGTACAGTTCGACGACATTTGCAGCAGCATGGACTATCAGCTCGAAGACCATAGGTGCGGTTACCCTTGACGCTGCATCACAGATAGTAGCGCCTGCGATGGTTACTCAACGACGAACCTGGGTGCACGAATGGCAAAACGTCATTTTTTCGGATGAATCCAGGTTCTGTGTACAGCATCATAATGGTCGCATCTGTGTTTGGCGACATCACGGTGAACGCACAATGGAAGCGTGTATTCGTCATCGCCATACTGGCCTATCACACGGCGTGATGGTATGGGGTGCCATTGGTTACACGTCTCGGTCACCTCTCGTTCACACTGACGGCACTTTGAACAGTGGACGTTACATTTCAGACGTGTTACGACCCGTGGCCCTACCATTCATACCATTCCTGCGAAACCCTACATTTCAGCAGGATAGTGCACGACTGCATGTTTCAGGTCCTGTACGGGCCTTTCTGGATACAGAAAATGTACGACTGCTGACCTGGCCAGCACATTCTACAGATCTCTCACCAATGGGAAACGTCTGGTCAATGGTGACCGAGCAACTGGCTCGTTACAATACGCCAGTCACTACTCTTGATGAACTGTGGTATCGTGTAGAAGCTACATGGGCAGCTGTACCTGTACACACCATCCAAGCTCTGTTTGACTCAATGCCCAGGCGTATCAAGGCCATTATTACGGCCAGAGGTGGTTGTTCTGGGTACAGATTTCTCAGGATCTATGCACCCAAATTGCGTGAAAATGTAATCACATGCCAGTTCTAGTATAATATATTTGTCCAATGAATACCCGCTTATCATCTGCAATTTTAATGGCCAGTAGTGTATTTAAGAAAATGAGCTTCTGAAATTGGGCAAGTCAATAACGGGTTGGTCCACCTCTGATACTTATGCAAGCAGTTATTCGGCTTGACACTACAATATTAGGAGTGTAGAGGACCCGTACCTTCCTCTCTCAATGTTGTGATGGTTCTGTCTTCTTTCCGCTGCTACGACCCGCTTTTCCACTTTAAACAGTTCACCAATCTCATGTCTCTTTTGTAGCTCCCCTGCGCTTGAGTCTCGTGCAACTTCAATTCTAGCGGCTAGTATTTACTACCACATAGTCTACCAGCTTGTGTTCCAGGTCCCACAGCATGGGCGAACGGTTGCTGTGTATTTTTTGTAATACCACGTCACATGTCATTTCTCTGCCACTTCCATTTTTATTGCATTTTACATTTTTCATTATTTTTGTCTTTTTGGTGTTCGGTCGTGATGTCTATTTTCCCCGATTTTTTTTTGTTACTTTTACCCTTTTGACACGGAAGGTTTGGTTCCATCACAACATTGGGGTGAGGATGACCTCAGATGATTAAGCGATTTTATTTGTAAGTAACGTCCTGTTCTCTCTTTTAATTTGTTTTTATTTAGAAATTTTCGCTGCATAGTTCCTTATTTGATGTTTCAGACTTGTGGATTCCATCCCACTCGCGTGTAACAGATGATTTTTATTCTTGCAGTTTACACCAGATGTTGCAACTTCTAGTATTTCAAAACCGGTCATGTGCACAGCAAAAAGACTGTGCATTAAGCAACTGTTTAGCGGTTTCTTCATTTTTCAAAATGAGCTTGTGCAGTTGTGGCTGCCCCGTAAGAATAAGTCTTTGTGTATTATGGAGAAGCTGCCCCCAATCCCCTATCTGAAGATCCTGTTATCGTTTTTCAAAAAAAAAAAAGTAAGTTTCAAATAGACTGCACTGTATTACACTTGCGCCAGCTAGTGGAGAGTGTTTCTGGGATGTTGGAAAAATTATGATGTTTCTACGTGAAGGATGCAGTAAAGCCAGGCGAATACTACGTTAGTCTCCTGGACCAATTAAACGAGCAGATGAAAACACGTGAGGAGAATGAAACTGCAAACGTACACTGCTCTGCGAAGGCTAAGAACGAGCTACATAAAGTTCAAAAATGGTTCAAATGGCTCTGAGCACTATGGGACTTAACATCTGAGGTCATCAGTCCCCTAGAACTTAGAACTACTTAAACCTAACGAACCTAAGGACAACACACACATCCATGCCCGAGGTAGGATTCGAACCTGCGACCGTAGCGGTCGCGCGGTTCCAGACTGAAGCGCCTAGAACCGCTCGGCCACCACGGCCGACCTATATAATGTAAGATAACATATTTACTATGCGGGAATAAATAAATGAAAGTGTGGAAACTTGCTTTCAGAGGTCTTCCAGTTGTGCACATAGAATTGGACGCCTGATGGCGTGAGATTAGTTTTACTGTAGCCCCAAATGGGGCTGGTCCCGCACCGCGAGGCAGTTGAAGGAATGGGGAAAGACAGTGTGTGTGTGTGTGTGTGTGTGTGTGTGTGTGTGTGTGTGTGTGTGTGTATCACTCGGCGAGTAGTTAGGTGCACTGTAGTGGTGTTCCTCGTTATAGCATGGCCCGGAGACAACACACGTGAAAGAATCATCGGCAAACCGGAATAAGGACGAAGTGCGACGAGAGTAGCTCAGGACTCTGGTATTACTCACAGAAATCTTTTACGTGCGTGTGGAGAGTTCCGTACCACAGACGATGCTGCCTGTTGGAGAGGATGTTGTCGAACGCGGTCAGTAGCAGCACCAGCTGGCCGCTACATTGTGCGAGAGGCAACAAGGGACCCACGTCAAAGGGAGCGTGCAATTGCAGTCACATATAACAGAACTCATAGGTACGTTATCCGCACTCCACAGTGATATGGCAATTGCATGAGGGTGGTTTCTTTGCGCGTCGACCAGTACGTTGCATTCCGTTGACACCCGCACATCGGCGGCATCGTTTGTGATGGTGCCAGGATCGTGGTGGATGCACGAGTGAGGAGTGGGGTCGCGTGCTCTCGGGTGATAGCAAACTGAGTCTGCTTAGTGATTCTAGACATTCCTTCGTATAGCGATAGAAGGGAATGAGCAATGTATCCGGAAAATTGGCGAAGATAATCGGTTTGGTGGTCCAGGTGTTACGGTGTGGGGTTGCGTAATGTTGCATGCGCATACTGACCTGCAGGTCTTTGAACACGGTACAGTCATCGGTCAACCTTATTGTGACTTACTGCCCGTTGCGGCGACTTAAATCCTGTCGAGCACATGTGGGATGCGTTTGGGAGACGTATTGCAGAATATCCACATGCACCGACTACCCTCGAGCAGTTACAAACCGCACTGTTGGAAGAATTGCACGCCCTACCACAAGAACTCCTTGCCAGTATTGTGGCCTGCATGGCAGCATGTCGCACAGCACGCTTAGACATCAATGATCATCACACACTCTAGTTAAGAAACATGGTTCAAGTGGTTCTAACGGCTCTGAGCATTATGGGATTCAACATCTGTGGTCATCAGTCCCCTAGATCTTAGAACTACTTAAACCTAACTAACCTGAGGACATCACACACACCCATGTCCAAGGCAGGATTCGAACCTGCGACCGTTACGGTCGGCTAATTATTGTCTTTGAATAAAGGTGTCATTTCTATTCGTCTGATTGTGTATTTCTTTCAGTTACCTCTTGCACTATACTGTAGCAGTTCTGTCTATGTACGGTCCAAGTTTCACAGAGTTCCTTTACTTGGCAATGGCACATCATGGGAAAGCTACTTTCGGCCGGCCGCGCGGGGTAGTGGGATAGCCGAATCTTCCCTCGGGCATGGGTGTGTGTGTCGTCCTTGGGATAGTGGGGTAGCCGCAGCTGCTCCCTCCTCCCCCCCCCCCCCCCCCCTCCATCCGGAGGTTCGAGCCTTCCCTTGGGCATGGGTGTGTATGTCGTCCTTAGCGGAAGTTAGTTTAAGTTATATTAAATAGTGTGTAAGCTTAGGGACCGATGACCTCAGCAGTTTGGTCCCATAAGACCTTACCACAAATTTCCAAATTTTTACTTTCGGGTGCAAGTTTTACGTACAAGTGTAGAATAACCTGCTTCGCGGACTGTGAACTTGTCCAGAAAACAATTTTTGATAAATCTGAGGAATTTTCGGTAGAAATTGTAGGTTACATTATTCACAGACTTGGAACCTCCTGATTTCCCCTATTCGCGCATACAAAGACTGTTTTCAGTGGAAGGATAAGGTTATAACAGCTGTAGATGAGTACTTTATAGACCTTCTGGAATACCACTCTAGGTATACAGTTTACCCACTGGAAGATGTGTTAGATACGCCTTAGTGGTATAGAGAGAGGCTGCGTAGAAAAGTAAGTGCAGTTTTAACAATGCCAGGTTGGGCACCTGTAAGGCACTGGACTCTTATTAGGGCCTACGGCAGTCCATATTGCCACCCACCGTTCAGATTAATACTGAATTAAAAATTAGTCTTGACAGCAATAAAATGTCTATTGGCAATAGTAATCGGTTCGGTCAAAACATGGCCATCTTCAGACCATATTACACCATGGTGCTCGTGGATCCATGATACCTCCTCCGATCACAGTGACCGCCTGTCATCATGGTGTAAATTGGTATTAAGATGGTCATATTTTGAAAGCGTTTGCCATTGCCAATAAATATTTTACTGTGGTCAAAACTGATTTTAATTCAATTTCAGAATATTTTATCAAGACCGCTGATATTCTCCATGATAAATGTTTTCAAAAATTACTAATTGAGATTAAGGTCTTCGGTGATTTCCCTAAACCTTTGAAGGTGAATGCCTGGGTGGTTCCTTTGAAAGCACACGACTTAATTTCTCCATCACACTTCCCTTACCTCTTTATTACCCTAGATCACAGATTAAACTTTCAGGCTGAGAAATGTTCTCCTCTCCACCCCCACCCCCTAACCCCTCCCCCTCCCTCTGCACGCCCAAAGTCAAACTGTTAGTTATCTAAAACTTCCTGGTAGATTAAAACTGTGTGCCGGACCGAGACTCGAACTCGGGTCCCGAGTTCGAGTCTCGGTCCGGCACACAAATCTACCAGGAAGTTTCATGTCAGCGCAAACCCCGCTGCAGAGTGAAAATCTCATTCTCTTAGTTATCTATTAGCAGCTGTTCAGCATTGCTGCCAACTACATATGGCTACCACGGCCGATTTCCAATTGAAGTTCTTTCATCACACCGTAAAAATGGCAAAGTAATGTGTTGAGGCTGCAGGGTCGCAGGATGGCCAACTGTGGAGGGCGACAGGTTTGGGGGAACGGGATCGGGAGCGCGTGGCGCAGCGCAATGCCATCACGTAGCCGGGCGAGAGCCGCCGAATAATTATTCAGGGTGCAGCGTTGGCGGCGGCGGGCAGCGGGCATCGGGCGGCGTGATTGGAATCCAGCGGGCGCGGTCCTTGGCCGCTTTGCGGCTCACAAGCTCTTGTCACCGCTGTGGACGCGCAGCCCAAACAAACGTGGGAAGAGCCACACCTGCCGCTGTTGAGACCGCCCACGGCTCAAAAAGTGGGCATTCAGTTCATTACAAACTCACCATTTCAGCCTCTCTGCGTTTGCATAACCCTCAAAGACAGTTTTTCTGGTGTTACTAGCTTTTCATTCTTTTTATCAGAGTTCAGTAAAAATTGTTAGTCTATAAAATAAGTGTTGTTTGGTTTAAAAACACCGCTTCTTCAAACCAGACACTAATCTTAAAGACAAATATTCATTTATTTTACCAAAGACTTTCTTTTTTATCAAACACTGAGTTAGTATCGTTCGTATTGTCAACACTCTTATTTTAAAATTGAAAGTTTGGTATCAGTGAAGGTTGGTTTAAAAAACTATATTTGGCTGAGAAGATCAGCTGGTAAAAAGGATCAGAACTTGATTAAAACTCACAGTTTGGTTAAAAATGAGAATCTCCTAAAAAAAATCAGAGTTCGGTCAGAAAACAGAGTTCGGTCAAGAAACAGTGTTTGGTCAAAAAACAGTGTCTGGATTATCCACCAGTTAAAATATAACTGGGAGTAAATAAATGTTAACTAATCGACCACTCTGATAGTGAGAACGACAATAAAAAGCTCGACTTAGCTCTCGTTTTCAAGTTAAAGGGGGTGCCTTTAATTATAAGCATATTTTATTAGTATTCATCGTTAATCACTTCCCATGTAGGCTTCGAAATCCTGCAGATGGTAGACAGAGTGATAAAGTTTCAGGGGAAAAAAAAATGGCTCTGAGCACTATGGGACTTAACTTCTGAGGTCATCAGTCCCCTAGAACTTAGAACTACTTAAACATAACTAACCTAAGGACATCACACACACCCACGCCCGAGGCAGGATTCGAACCTGAGACCATAGCGGTCGCGCGGTTACAGACTGTAGCGCCTAGAACCGCTCGGCCACCGCAGCCGGCTTTCAGGGAACAGTAGCTGTGTGTATTTTGTCGCTATTTTTGGCCCGGACACGTGATTCAGTATGACTCGCAAATGCGTAAACAGTGCTGCTAATTTTTGCTACATTTCCGGACAGGCTTCATTCAAATCGCGAAGTAGGACAATAATGCCATATATTGGGAAGGCTACAGACTGTACTTTGGCTATGAAATCGAGAACCAGGACAAACCCTGGGCTCCTCATCTATGTTGCAGGTCTTATGTCTTCATTCGTGGTTGTATCGTAAAAGATATTCCACAGGCTTTGCTGTATCCATGACTATATCGATGATCTGGCGAGAACCATCCGACTATGTGAATCATTATGACTTTTGTATCTCAGTTCCATTAACACGGTACTTCTAAGAAGTGTTCCCTGTCATAGGCTAACACACCGTCAGCCATGAGGCCTGTACCTCACAGAGACGAACTGCGTGTTTCTGTCCCACCTGATTGTGATGGTGACGAGGGCGGCAGTGAAATTAGTGCTGCACCATCACCTTCAAAACCTTGTTCTTCGAAAGGTCATGATTTTGTGCGTAACTATGAGTGTACAGAGGTTCACAAAATAACACAATCTGAACTTAATGAGTCGGCCGCTGTGACCGAGCGTTTCTAGGCGCTTCAGTCCGGAACCGCGCTGCTGCTACGGTCGCAGGTTCGAATCCTGCCTCGGGCAGTGTGTGATGTCCTTACATTAGTTAGGTTTAAGTAGTTCTAAGTCTAGGGGACTGATGACCTAAGCTGTTACGTCCCATAGTTCTTAGAGCCATTTGAACCATTTTTTTTAACTTAATGACCCCTTGAGAGATGTGGATTTGCCGAAAGGTAAAGCTGAACTGTTGGCATCAAGACTACGACAGTGGCACTGCCTTGATAAGACGGTAAATGTGATAGTGTTCCGTAACCGCTATACGCTATTCCTTCCATTTTTTGAAAGTGAAAAGAACTTGGTATTTTGTAGTAATGTACAGCGACTGATGGCATCTAAGAGCATTGACTACAAAAATGATCAGTGGAGGTTGTTCTTCGACTCCTCCAAAGCAAGTCTCAAGTGTGTGCGACTGAATAATGGTAACGTGCTATCATCGGTTTCGAATGGGTATGCACCTTACGTGAAAGAAACATGTGATAACATGAAACAATTGTTATTACGACTGAACTATGACAAGTTTAATCGGCAGATTTCCGGAGGTCGGAAAGTCAGAGGCGTAGTACTTGGACTACGACACGGGTACACCAAATTCTGTGGCTTCCCGTGCCTCTGGGATAGACGCGCCAACACCTCGTTATAAAAAGAAAGATTGGCCTGAGCGTCAATCACTTGACTCAGGATTTCACACTGTTGTGTACGAAACACTTGTCGAATCCAAGAACGTAATTCTTCCTGCTCTTCATATAAAATTGAGCCTAATGAAAAACTTCCTTAAGGCCATGGACAAAACTGCTGAAGCATATCCCTATTTGCATGAGAAATTTCCACATCTTAGCGAGGCGAAAATAAAAGAGGGGGTTTTCGTGGATCCCCAGATACGCAAACTGTACAAAGATCAGCATTTCAACACCAAGTTACGAAAGACTACTTTGGGATATCTTTGTTCAAATATCAGTAAACTTTATAGGAAATAAGAGGGCAGAAAACTGTAAGGATCTTGTGGCAAATCTTCTGCAGTACTAAAGTAGACTGGGGTGCAACATGTCCTTAAAGTCACATTTCCCAGAGTTCCCCTTGGACCTTTTTCCTGACAACTGTGGTGCTGTAACCGCCGAGCACGGAGAACGCTTCCACCAGCAAATGCCGGACATGGAAATGAGATACCAGGGAAAGTCGTGTGCATCAATGTGAGCCGCTTACTGCTGCACACTAATCAGAGAATCAGCAGCGGGAAACTGCAAATGCCAGGCAAAGTGGTTGCGCCTTCAGTGACCTTTCTTCGAGGGGTAACACCACGGTATATATAAGCATAAGCTTATATAGGCAGTAACTTAAAGTTATCATAACTTGAAAACGAGAACTAATCTTGAATTTTCATTACCGTTCCCGTTATCATCACACCCGAAAACATAAAGATTAGCTGTTTTCATGCCAGTTACTGAAAAAAGTAAAATTGTGTTGACTAGTGATTATCAGTGTGCCTTTTTACCAAACAATGATTATCCACAAAAGTAACTTTTAATAAGCAGTAATTTAATCAAACACTGAAGTTTTAATCAGGGACTGACCTTTTCCACAAACACTAAATCCATCAAAACATTATAATATGGGTGTATGTATGCACACTATGTCATCAAAAGTATCCCGACACCTGACTGAAAATGACTTGCAAGTTCGTGGCGCCCTCTATCGGTAATGCTGGAATTCAATATGCTGTTGGCCCACTCTTAACCGTGATGACAGCTTCCACTCTCGCACGCGTACGTTCAATCAGGGGCTGGAGGGTTTCTTGGGGAATGGCAGCCCATTCTTAGCGGAGTGCTGCACTGAGGAGAGGTATCGATGTCGGTCGGTGAGGCCTGGCACGAAGTCAGCGTTCCGAAACATCCCAAAGGTGTTTTTATAGGATTCAGGTCAGGACTCTGTGCAGACCTGTCCGTTACAGGGATGCTATTGTCGTGTAATCACTCCACCACAGGCCGTGAATTACGAACAGGTGCTTGATCGTGTTGAAAGATGCATGCTATCGCCGAATTGCTCTTCAATAGTGGGAAGCAAGAAGGCGCTTAAAACATCAATGTAGGCCTGTGCTGTGATAGTGCCAAGCAAAACAACAAGGGGTGCAAGTCCCTTCCATGAAAAACACAACCACACCATAACACCGCCGCCTCCGTATTTTACTGTTGGCACTACACACGCTGGGAGATGACATTCACCGGGTATTCGCCATACCCACACCCTGCCATCGGATCGCCACATTGTGTACCGTGATTCGTCACTCCACACAACGTTTCACCACTGTTCAATCGTCCAATGTTTACGCTTCTTACACCAAGCGAGGCGTCGTTTGGCATTTGCCGGCTTGATGTGTGGCTTATGAGCAGCCGCTCGACCATGAAATGTAAGTTTTCTCACCGGTGGATGCATGTATCCTCGCTAACGGAGGACATTTTGAACATTTCCTGTAACAAAGTGTTTGAAGTCACGCTGGTACGTTCTGTTGCTGTGTGTTTCCATTCCATGATTAATGTGATTTGAAGAGAAGTAATAAAATGAGCTCTAACATCCACATAACATCTTTTCTTTATTTGTGTGTGACGAATGTCTCCTGAAAGTTTGGCCGTACCTTTTTGTAACACCCTGTAGATATGGCGGTGAATGATCACGTCAGTTTCTCGATCCATTGAAATTCATCGTCAGCTGAATGAGACTATTGGTGATGGCGTCATGAATGTAAAGAAAGTTCGTTGGTGGGTCTGACGACTTAAAGTGGGCCGCCCGTCATTTCATAACTACATAACTAACTGAAACAATCTCGGCCTAGTACCAGTCGATATGACAATATGCATACGCAGGTGGAAACAACTGTTTCAGAGGATCGGTGCGAGCTACAAAGATGTTATGATGAATAAGCTCCTTCCAGCATTATGAAAAATACAACTGGAAAAGAGTCACATGTGCTCTTTCACCAAGACAACGCACCAGTGTATTCAGCGTAGGCGACGCAGCTGTTATTAATCCACTACTTCAACGTACTGTAAGCAACTGAGACTTGTTGTCACGTGAAAACCGCAGGAAAACTGATGGATTTTCTGGACGTGGCCCGTTGCAGATACACTATGTGATCAAAAGTGTCCCGACACCTGGCTGAAAATGACTTACAAGTTCATGGCGCCCTCTATCGGTAATGCTAGAATTCAGTATGGTTTTGGCCCGCCCTTAGACTTGATGACAGCTTCCACTCTCGCAGGCATACGTTCAATCAGGTGCTGGAACCTTTCTTCGGGAATGGCAGCCAATTCTTCACGGAGTGCTGCACTGAGGAGATGTATCGATGTCGGCGTTCCAAAACATCCCAAAAGTATTCTATAGGATTCAGGTTAGGACTCTGTACAGGCCAGTCCGTTACAGGGATGCTATTGTCGTGTAACCACTCCGACACAGGCCGTGTATTATGAACAGGTGCTCGATCGTGTTGAAAGATGCAATCGCCATCCCAGAATTGCTCTTCAACAGCGGGAAGCAAAAAGGTGCTTAAAACATTAATGCAGGCCTGTGCTGTGATGGTGCCACGCAAAACAACACGGGGTGCAAGCCCCCTCCATGAAAAGCACGACCACACCATAACACCACCGCCTCTGAATTTTACTGTTGGCACTACACACGCTGGCAGATGACGTTCACCGGGCATTCGCCATGCCCCACCCTACCATCGGATCGCCACATTGTGTACCGTGATTCGTCACTACACACAATGTTTTTCCACTGTTCAGTCGTCCAATGTTTACGCTCCTTACATCAAGCGAGGCGTCGTTCGGCATTTGCCGGCGTGATGTGTGGCTTATGAGCAACCGTTCGACCATGAAATCCAAATTTTCTCACCTCCCGCCTAATTGTCATAGTACTTGCAGTGGATCAGTTTGGAACTCCTGTGTGATGGTCTGGATAGATATCTCCCTATTAAACATTACGACCCTCTTCAACTGTCGGCGATCTCTGTCAGTCAACAGACACGGTTAGCCTGTACATTTTTGTGCTGTACTTGTCCCTTAAGAGTTTCCACTTCACTAACATACCGGAAACAGTGGACCTAGGGATGTTTAGGAGCGTGTAAATAACGCGTACAGACAAATGACACAAGTGACACCCAGTCACCTGACCACGTTCGAAGTTCGTGAGTTCCGCGGAGCGCCCCATTCTGGTCTCTCACGATGTCTAATGACTACTGAGGTCGCTGAATTTGGAGTACCTGGCAGTAGGTGGCTACACAATGCCCCTAATATGAAAAACGTATGTTTTTTGGGGTGTCCGGATAATTTTGATGACATAGTGTGTGTACGTATGTATGTATGTGTGTATGTTCTACGTCTCCCCCTAAAGCACTGGACCGATTTGAACCAAACTTGGTACACATATGCCTTACTGGTCAGACAACAATTGTTCTGGAGGTAAGAACCACCCCAGGAGACATAACATGATACACGATGAGATGGGTGACAAACCAACAAATCATCTGTGATATTGAAATTTATTACTTCTGTGCTACTGTCTCTCTTTGCGATAAATTTCGGAGACACTATCCATATATGCTGCTAAACGCATCTGCAAAATTTTATCGTGATAGGACAGACAGATCAGGAGATATGACGTCATACACTCTGAGGTGCGTGAAAAAAGTGCCGGCATTATGCATGACGTTTTAATCCATTCATTCGTTACTGCGGAGGTATTCCTACAATGGAGTCAACTTAAGGAAATCCCTGACCAGTCAGCACTTTTGACAGCTTTCAACTGCGGAGCGCAAACGGCTGTAGGCGAAAACAATAGCCGTCTACATGTATAGAGCTGTGAGGAGGCGTTTCCACAGAGATCTTTAACAAATTTGCGTCGTAGACAGGTGAAGCAGCTCTGCCCAGCGCACAGAAACTGTCCGGAATCATCTCACACCGAGTCTACTACATAATTTCAAACGTGTTTTCACGAATGTATGGAAATGAAGACGTTTTTGATTATGAATCAAAGACGCTACCCCTAGACGACGGGTACTTCCGGCATAAGAAGTCAGCCTCATTTTGCCAACGGCCTTGTCAAAGAGGGCGGAGGAGCGGATAGAGGTTCAGGGCACTCTCTTGTCCTAGGTGTGGGAAATTGCCCCTAAAGGCGGAAGAATCAGCAATGATCAACGACATGAAGATGCAGAAGGCAATGGAAACCATTGCATTAAAGACACGTAACGTGTATCCACAGGACATGTGGCCTGTAATTGAAGAAGTGTCATGATGATCTCTCCATTGGCAAAAGATTCCGGAATAGTCCCCCATTCGGATCTCCGGGAGGGGACTGCCAAGGGGGAGGTTACCATGAGAAAAAGATTGAATAATCAACGAAAGGATAACGTTCTACGAGTCGGAGCGTGGAATGTCAGAAGCTTGAACGTGGTAGGGAAACTAGAAAATCTGAAAAGGGAAATGCAAAGGCTCAATCTAGATATAGTAGGGGTCAATGATACGATTCGCTGATGACATTGCTATCCTGAGAGAAAAAGAAGAAGAATTAAATGATCTGCTGAACGGAATGAACAGTCTAATGAGTACACAGTATGGTTTGAGAGTAAATCGGAGAAAGACGAAGGTAATGACAAGTAGTAGAAATGAGAACAGCGAGAAACTTAACATCACGATTGATGGTCACGAAGTCAATGAAGTTAAGGAATTCTGCTACCTAGGCAGTAAAATAACCAATGACGGACGGAGCAAGGAGGACATCAAAAGCAGACTCGCTATGACAAAAAAGGCATTTCTGGCCAAGAGAAGTCTACTAATATCAAATACCGGCCTTAATTTGAGGAAGAAATTTCTGAGGATGTACGTCTGGAGTGCAGCATTGTATGGTAGTGAAACATGGACTGTGGGAAAACCGGAACAGAAGAGAATCGAAGCATTTGAGATATGATGCTATAGACGAATGTTGAAAATTAGATGGGCTGATAAGGTAAGGAATGAGGAGGTTCTACGCAGAATCGGAGAGGAAAGGAATATGTGGAAAACACTGATAAGGAGAAGGGACAGGATGATAGGACATCTGCTAAGACATGAGGGAATGACTTCCATGGTACTAGAGGGAGCTGTAGAGGGCAAAAACTGTAGAGGAAGACAGAGATTGGAATACGTCAAGCAAATAATTGAGGACGTAGGTTGCAAGTGCTACTCTGAGATGAAGAGGTTAGCACAGGAAAGGAATTCGTGGCGGGCCGCATCAAACCAGTCAGTAGACTGATGAAAAAAAAAAAAAAAAAAAAAAAAAAAAAAAAAAAAAAAAAAAAAAAAAAAAAAAAGGAAATGAATTTTTTTCGCTATTCCTCTAGAAACACGGTTTATTTTTTGTTTTCGTTTCTAATAGAAAATTGACAAAATGGACTCACGGGAGATACCAGGTTTGTCAGCTGGCTTTTAAATAAAATGCTGACAATAGTACGAAGCTACTTTGGTGTTTTGAACAAGAAATCAATTTTTGTCTTTTTTCCTTAGATATCTGTGTTTGCTATCAATAAATGATTGTGAAAGTAAATGTTTGGTAAAGCTACGAAATTTTGGGGAGGTCGATCAGTTATTGCGTGAAAGTACTTTGTGACACATGGATGTACGAGCAGTTCTTCGTGTTCTCAATCAGATGATAACTTGTATGTTGTTGTATGTTGCAGATGTACCGCAATTCCCGTATTTTTGTGCAGGGGTATAGAGCGTTGTGGTTTCAGAATCCAATGAATGTATTTGACTGAATGAGGAAACAGAAGGGAATAAAATAGTATTTATTTTTTACCGTAATATCTCGCTAACATCTTCGAAGTCTGTGGAAAATATTTTGGGTACACCAGAGGAAAGTAACATGAATACTGTTCGGAGTGACACCTCGACCGAATCAAAGATCGAATCCAGGCTCCCGTCATGCCTCATTTCCTTGCACCAAATTTTGAACAAAATTCTTTACAGAGCGTTACAATACCTCGTTGTAAAACGATACTTGACGTAAGAATGTAATCTTCGTGCACCTTTGGCTTTCATTTTGTTTAAGAATACAAAAAGGTATTTTAGTTACCCTCGAAAAGGTAACAAACGATTGTTCGTGAGTAAAGGCGGGATTTGATAAATACAATCCTGCTCTTAGAAGCGTTTGTTCGTGCGACTTGTACAGGGTGTTTCAAAAATGACCGGTATATTTGAAACGGCAATAAAAACTAAACGAGCAGCGATAGAAATACACCGTTTGTTGCAATATGCTTGGGACAACAGTACATTTTCAGGCGGACAAACTTTCGAAATTACAGTAGTTACAATTTTCAACAACAGATGGCGCTGCAAGTGATGTGAAAGATATAGAAGACAACGCAGTCTGTGGGTGCGCCATTCTGTACGTCGTCTTTGTGCTGTAAGCGTGTGCTGTTCACAACGTGCAAGTGTGCTGTGGACAACATGGTTTATTCCTTAGAACAGGATTTTTCTGGTGTTGGAATTCCACCGCCTAGAACACAGTGTTGTTGCAACAACACGAAGTTTTCAACGGAGGTTTAATGTAACCAAAGGACCGAAAAGCGATACAATAAAGGATCTGTTTGTAAAATTTCAACGGACTGGAAACGTGACGGATGAACGTGCTGGAAAGGTAGGGCGACCGCGTACGGCAACCACAGAGGGCAACGCGCAGCTAGTGCAGCAGGTGCAACAGGCTAGTGCAACGGCGGCCTCGGGTTTCCGTTCGCCGTGTTGCAGCTGCGGTCCAAATGACGCCAACGTCCACGTATCGTCTCATGCGCCAGAGTTTTCACCTCTATCCATACAAAATTCAAACGTGGCAACCCCTCAGCGCCGCTACCATTGCTGCACGAGAGACATTCGCTAACGACATAGTGCACAGGATTGATGACGGCGATATGCATGTGGGCAGCATTTGGTTTACTGACGAAGCTTATTTTTACCTGGACGGCTTCGTCAATAAACAGAACTGGCGCATATGGGGAACCGAAAAGCCCCATGTTGCAGTCCCATCGTCCCTGCATCCTCAAAACGTACTGGTCTGGGCCGCCATTTCTTCCAAAGGAATCATTGGCCCATTTTTCAGATCCGAAACGATTACTGCATCACGCTATCTGGACATTCTTCGTGAATTTTTGGCGGTACAAACTGCCTTAGACGACACTGCGAACACCTCGTGGTTTATGCAAGATGGTGCCCGGCCACATCGCACGGCCGACGTCTTTAATTTCCTGAATGAATATTTCGATGATCGTGTGATTGTTTTGGGCTATCCGAAACATACAGGAGGCGGCGTGGATTGGCCTCCCTATTCGCCAGACATGAACCCCTGTGACTTGTTTCTGTGGGGACACTTGAAAGACCAGGTGTACCGCCAGAATCCAGAAACAATTGAACAGCTGAAGCAGTACATCGCATCTGCATGTGAAGCCATTCCGCCAGACACGTTGTCAAAGGTTTCGGGTAATTTCATTCAGAGACTACGCCATATTATTGCTACGCATGGTGGATATGTGGAAAATATCGTACTATAGAGTTTCCCAGACCGCAGCGCCATCTGTTGTTGAAAATTGTAACTACTGTAATTTAGAAAGTTTGTCCGCCTGAAAATGTACTGTTGTCCCAAGCATATTGCAACAAACGGTGTATTTCTATCGCTGCTCGTTTAGTTTTTATTGCCGTTTCAAATATACCGGTCATTTTTGAAACACCCTGTATTTAGTGATCACAAATGCAATTTTAATAGGCGGCTGTCTTCTTATCAGTTGAAAAGGCATGACTGGATCGGATGGTGTTAAGTTTATCCGTGGTATTACAACAGTTTTCCCGTTGTCAATCAGCCAAGCATTAATTGTAAATTCATGAGTTTTGCCACAACCATGCGTGCTCCATTGACCAAGCCGCGTTTAGCGGTCAGGTTTCTTATCAACATGACAATTGAATTTTTCTCCACTATACGTTTATGTGGCGGTAATCCTGAGGCATTTAATGAATGTAAGAATTCTACAAGATATAATTGGTTGTTAGTCCCCTCGTCGGACTGGGTTAGTGTAATCTTAATTTTTTTTTTCCACAAAGAGTAAGTTCTTGGGAAAAATGGGTATTCAATGTCAGAATCCGGTTAAAAAACCTTTATAATGATACCTCATTCATCCCTGTATGATTACTGCGTGATCTGGAAAAGGGATGTTCTCTTGGGAAATAATATACTCGTATATGATTATATACCGAAATATGAGAGGTGGCTAACCCACACATACATGAAACGGATATATTTTGACATCACCTTTATACTTTTGACAAAATTATCCGCAGACTGTCTATTTATGCATAAAAAAAACATATATGTGTGCTCAGCTGTCAAATTTTATGTTTATTCTCTACGGGTTTCGATTGCTACAGTCATCTTCAAGGAGAAAAACGTTGTACCTCGATGGATCAACCATAAATTTCTATCATATATGATCTACACGAATGTAAAACATATGTAATTGTTATAACAGTCTTTCTTAACACAGTCGATATAAATACGTTGTGATTTGACACAATTACAGTAGCGCACGTTTGGTGATAGCTCAACAGTTACACTACTGGCCATTAAAACTGCTACACCACGAAGATGACGTGCTACAGACGCGAAATTTAGCCGACAAGAAGAAGATGCTGTGATATGCAAATGATTAGCTTTTCAGAGCACTCACACAAGTTTTGCGCCGGTGGCGACACCTACAACGTGCTGACATGAGGAAAGTTTCCAACCGATTTCTCATACACAAATAGCAGTTGACCAGCGTTGCCTGGTGAAACGTTGTTGTGATGCCTCGTGTAAGGAGGAGAAATGCGTACCATCACGTTTCCGACTTTGATAAAGGTCGGATTGTAGCATATCGCGACTGCGGTTTATCGTATCGCGACATTGCTGCTCGCGTTGGTCGAGATCCAATGACTGTTAGCAGAATATGGAATCGGTGGGTTCAGGAGGGTAATACGGAACGCCGTGCTGGATCCCAACGACCTCGTAACACTAGCAGTCGAGATGACAGGCATCTTATCCGCATGGCTGTAACGGATTTGCACGAACAGGTCGACGACGTTTATAGCAGCATGGACTATCAGCTCGGAGACCATGGCTGCGGTTACCCTTGACGCTGCATCACAGACAGGAGCGCCTACGATGGTGTACTCAACGACGAACCTGGGTGCACGAATGGCAAAACGTCATTTTTTCGGATGAATCCAGGTTCTGTTTACAGCATCATGATGATCGCATCCGTGTTTGGCGACATCGCGGTGAACGCACATTGGAAGAGTGTATTCGTCATCGCCATACTGGCGCGTCTCCCGGCGTGATGGTATGGGGTGCCATTGGTTACACGTCTCGGTCACCTCTTGTTCGCATTGACGGCACCTTGAACAGTGGACGTTACATTTCAGATGTGTTACGACCCGTGGCTCAGCCCTTCATTCTATCCCTGCGAAACCTTTCATTTCAGCAGGATAAAGCACGATCGCATGTTGGAGGTCCTGTATGGGCCTTTGTGGATACAGAAAATGTTCGACTGCTGCCCTGGCCAGCACATTCTCCAGATCTCTCACCAATTGTAAACGTCTGGTCAATGGTGGCCGAGCAACTGGCTCGTCACAATACGCCAGTCACTACTCTTAATGAACTGTGGTATCGTGTTGAAGCTGCATGGGCAGCTGTACCTGTACACGCCATTAAAACTCTGTTTGACTCAATGCCCAGACGCATGAAGGCCGTTATTACGGCCAGAGGTGGTTGTTCTGGGTACTGATTTCTCAGGATCTATGCATCCAAATTTAGTGGAAATGTAATCACTTGTCAGTTCTATATAATATTTTTGTCCGATGAATACCCGTTTATCATCTGCATTTCTTCTTGGTACAGAAATTTTAATGGCCAGTAGTGTACTTCTTGTTGATTACGTAAGTTTGCGACAAGTGACGTATGTGCCATTATCAAATGTTCCCGCTCACATCAGATTTATATTTCATTTTGTTATGTATATTAGTACTATGAGATTTTATTTATATTATACTTAAGTCTAAATGGAGTGACATTCATTAAAAGTCTTGGAACGTAAGTCGTTTTATGTACCATGTTGCTAACGTAAGTAATTTATTTTATGTAGAAGAATTACAGTGAAATTTCGCATTATTTTATTACAGTTGTAAAACGATAAATCGTTCAAATGTCATTGTAATGGTACTATGAGATTTTGTAGTCCAAAATCTTTCTTTTTGTACAGAGGAAGATGTAATAGTAGCGTCTAAACATGTCAGTAACTCATTTTTAACGATGTGTGTGTTAGTTCCCTCGGCGCATTCTAGCACACAACTGTGTTTCGGCAGTGACGCGTCTTTACGTAAAAATCACATAAGTTCGCCGTTTTACTCGGTTATGTCGGAAAAAGGAACCTTCGAGTATGCCATATATCTGTTTCCATAATGTCTAAATTCGTATAGCAGAAAGGGGATGCAAACTCCACTTCTCGCTAACACTGTTCCAATTTATCAGTTCCCTGCCGGCCAGAGTGGCCGAGCGGTTCTAGGCGCTACAGTCTGGAACCGCGCGACCGCTACGGTCGCAGGTTCGAATCCTGCCTCGGGCATGGATGTGTGTGATGTTCTTAGGTTAGTTAGGTTTAAGTAGTTCTAAGTTCTAGGGTACTGATGACCTCAGAAGTTAAGTCCCACAGTGCTCAGAGCCATTTGAACCATTTTTATCAGTTCCCGCCTGCTCAGCCAAATGACTCATGGCAGCAAAAGGTGGCTCTAATGGTCTACTTCCGTCCTGTGCCTCGAGGTACTGCAAAATAGTTGGCCTGACAGTGAGCAGACGAGCTACAGTAATGTGGGACCTAGCACTTCATAGCAACCATCACTACACAGACGTGGCGGGACGGCCGCCGCGAGCACAAATAAACGGGATTTATGCTCGCGTGTACCCACGCCTATAAATATCTGTTATAATGGCAGAAATAAATCCTGCACCCACAGCGGCTGTTTTATTTTCTCCACGAGGCGTGAACTGGGATCCATCACCAGCGGAAGCTTCCTGAGTGCGTAACAGCCTTCTGATCTCTATTTTTAGGTTTCTCCTTTCTTAATGTCTTCTTCGCACCACCACCATTAAAAATATAGCTACTGCTGTGAATTATCTACTTACATGAAAAAAAGAACTGGCAATTTGATTATTTTCGTACAAAAAGAAGTGACGTGAAACAGAACTCGCCTGTATATATGAGGTAACATTTCTTTGTAGCTAGGCGGAAAATTCCTCAGATAAATTACTCTGTGGAAGTTATGCGCAATCTGTAGACAGACTTATCTTCAGAAAAATGGAGAAGTTTTAATAAATCACCCTATGTGGAAAAAAAGAATGTCTCCATTTTTGTGGGTGGACGTTCTTCAGTCTTATGACTGATTTGGTGCGACCCATCACAATTTTCTCCTCTGTGCCAATCTCTTCATATCAGTTTAGCACTTGTACCCAACGTTCTCAATTATTTGTTTTCCCTAGCGTGTTTTGCCCTCTACACCTACCCCCAGTACAGTGGAAGGTGTTCAAAATGGTTCAAATGGCTCTGAGTACTGTTGTACTTAACTGCTGAGGTCATCAGTCCCCTAGGACTTAGAACTACTGAAACCTAACTAACCTAAGGACGTCACACACATCCATGCCCGAGGCAGGATTCGAACCTGCGACCGTAGCGGTCGCGCGGTTCCAGACTGTAGCGCCTAGAACCGCTCGGCCACTTCGGCCGGCTAGTGGGCGGTGTTAACCCATGGCCTAACCACGTCCTACTATACTGCTGCTTCCACACGCGCGTTTCCTCGGAGATTCTGCGTAGAGCTTCATTTCTTACTTTTCCACTTAATTTTTAGCATTATTCCGCAGCACTAACATCTCAAGCGCTTCGATTCTCTTCTTTACCAATTATTCCTGTCATTCTTACACATTAATTAAAAACATACATATCTGTAATAGCGATATTACGCATTAGCAGAGGTACTGAAGATATGTATCTGACGGACTCCATAAAGTACCTAAAGCGTTTTGGAGGCATCCAAATGGATGACCTCTAAGCCATCGTCCACAACCTTACGAGACTGGTCAGAGCTGGGTCTAGTACGAGCACTTTTCTGTCGATGGCGTCCCTGATGTCCTCAGCGGGATTCATTCGTGGCAGAGGTAGCGGGTGGACACAAATCTGTCGAGTGTTCCTCCATTCATTCCGACACAGCTCGGGAGCCTTGAGGTGGAGCATTTTTATGCTGATAGTACAAGTCGACTGTGAGGTGGTGCAGAATAATAAACAAACGACGCTTCCGTCAATTCAGTAGGTTTCTGTATCGTTCGATAGTCATAATACGACGTCAAACGTATCAGGTGTTATATTTCATCCCATACAAACGTTTATCACAGGAGAACACAAACATCAGTCTGAATAGTGCCGTCTTAGAAAGCTAGTGCCTTGTCTGATGTTTGGAAGCCGGCCGGTGTGGCCAAGCGGTTATCGGCGCTTCAGTGTGGAACCGCGCGACCGCTACGGTCGCAGGTTCGAATCCTGCCTCAGGCATGGATGTGATGGCCCTAGGTTAGCTAGGTTTAAGTAGTTCGAAGTTATAGGGGACTGATGGCCTCAGATGTTAAGTCCCATAGTGCTCAGAACCATTTGAACCATTTATTGATGTTCTGAATCTCATTGTATCTCATCACAATTTGCTTCGGCTTTTCAGTCAATACGTATTTTCAATCATATTGGCTGAAACATCAGTTTCATCAACGAAAGTAAAACAACGTTGATCCTGAAGGAGTTAAACTGGGAGTTGAGTTTCGGTATTTGGAAGCGTGACTTTTATATCTTCCCTACTTCGACCACAGTCATACTGACAACATCAAGAAAGGAGTTTCTTAAATATAGAAATCTGTTAACGTCTAATGTTAATTTACGCATTAAGAAGTCTTTCCTGGAAGTAATTGTCTGTAGTGTAGCTTTATATGAAAGTGACGAGAAATGAATAGAAGCTTTTGAAATGTGGAGCCACAGAAATTTGTTAAAGATCGGGTGGGTAGACCGAATCAAGAACTGGGGAGAAAAGATCATTTTGGCACAACTTGAGTAGAAGACGAATTCGGTTGATAGATACACTCTGAGGCATCAAGAAAAAGTCAGGTTGGTAGCGAAATAAAGTGTATGGGGTGTAAACTGTAGTGGTAGGCCAAGGTTTGACTTCAGTAAGCTGGATAACATGTGTTTAGGTTGCAACAGTTATGAAGAATGAAGCGGCTTGTACACGAAAGAGCAGCGTAGAGAGCTACATAAAACCAGCCTTCGGCCTGAAGACCACAACGAAAATATGCGAAGCGCTACATGTTAAGCACTGCCTAAGACGCTGTTAATTAAATTCTTTAACTTTCACTAACTGTTGCTTCCAGCGAACAACATTACACGACAAGTGCCTGAGTCCACGACTATCTAACTGTTGCTTCCTTCGCATATCACTCGATGAAAAATGCCTGAGAGCGTAGTAATGGGTTTTTATGATTTTATTTGTGAGATTCCGCCACTTCTTTCTACGCTATGTTGGTCTGTCGATGTGTAGAAGCACGAAACAGGTAACCATAGGAATGAACAATCTTTCTTCTTGGTCACCGTCTACGAATGAACAGAGCGGGAGGATCTAGATCTACATCTACGTGATTACTCTGCTATTCACAATAAAGTGCCTGGTAGAGGGTTCAATGAACCACCTTCATGCTGTCTCTCTATCATTCCACTCTCGAACGGCACGGGGGAAAAACGAGCACTTAAATTTTTCTGTGCGAACCCTGATTTCTCTTATTTTATCGTGATGATCATTTCTTCCTATGTAGGTGGGTGCCATCAGAATGTTTTCGCAATCAGAGAAGAAAACTGGTGATTGAATTTCATGAGAAGATCCCGTCGCAACGAAAAACGCCTTTGTTTCAATGATTGCCACTCCAATTCACGTATCATGTCTACGACACTATCTCCCCTATTTCGCGATAATACAAAACGAGCTGCCTTTCTTTGTACTTTTTCGATGTCATCCGTCAGTCCCACCTGATGCAGATCCCACACCGCGCAGCAATACTCCAGAATAGGGCGGACAAGCGTGGTGTAAGCAGTCTCTTTGGTAGACCTGTTGCACCTTCTAAGTGTTCTGCCAATGAATCGCAGTCTTTCGTTTGCTCTACCCACAATATTATTTATGTGATCGTTCCAATTTAGGTTATTTGTAATTGTAATCCCTAAATATTAAGTTGAATTTACAGTCCTCAGATTTGTGTGACTTATCGCGTAATCGAAATTTAGCTGATTTCTTTTAGTACTCATGTGAATAACTTCACACTTTTATTTATTCAGGGTCAATTGCCACTTTTTGCACCATACAGATATCTTACCTAAATCATTTTGCAAGTCGTTTTGATCATCTGATGACTTTACAAGACGATAAATGACAGCATCATCTGCAAACAATCTAAGACGGCTACTCAGATTGTCTCCTATGTCGTTAATATAGATCAGGAACAATAGAGGGCCTATAACACTTCCTTGGGGAAGGTATGATTCTGGCACACAGTGTAGCACCTGTGCGATTGACTATGTTGTACGAATGCAAATAAGGTGTACTCTTCTACAACTATTTCAAATTTATTCAGTGGTTTAAGTGCGCAGTCTTTGGATCGGTTCTCTACACGGCGACTAAACTGATGTTTGATGTAACACGCAAAATAATTTTCTGAAATCATTCAGTAGCCATTTGAGAGTCCGTGTTTCGATTCTGTACAGCAATGTCTCGGAAAATTTTGACATTGGCTTTTCTAGTAAATAATGATTTGGCGGATGTTTCATACTGACAGGCGATCGGCCTCCTTATAAGGCTTTTAACAAAACTTTTATTTCTCCAGAAGCTACCTTTCCTGCAGGGCATGCTCGTCCGCAGGTCTTTATGTTTTATATCGGGTGTGGCTAGTCGCTAGAGGTTCAATGTCCATATACGAAAGACAAATTATGATTTGCCCCGACATGTCTGAACAACCTTCTTACAGCATCACACTCGAAGAGTGTATTACAATCCATCGAAAACTCGACGCGCGACATAACTTTGGAAATTATACGAGAATTACTGCATGCCAAACGAAGAGGTCACCTTTCTATGAGCTAAGTTCATATAAGTCACGTTTACAATGATAACGCTGGCTACCAGGTGAAGGAGATCGGTCTCTCTTGCCAGTAATGAAAACACTATTTTCCCACCCTTCCATATGGTTACGGAAATTGTCTGGCGATGAATGAACAATGGAATTAATTCTGTATGAAGGCCACTACTATACTGTAAAGTGTCAACTACGATTGCAGTGGGCACGCGACCATCGGGATTCCACCGTCGAGCAATGGAAACGTGTCGGCTCTACGGGTGAATGACAGTTTTGCTACACTTGGTCGTTGGTCGTCTCCACAAACGCCGTCATCGAGATGAACGGCGGCTCGAAAGTGCAGCGCGCCACGGACGCAAGCTGGTTGGAGCACTATTGTGGTATGAGAGATATTCTCCTGTGCTTGAATGAGACCTGTGGAAGTAATCGAAGACACGCTGACAGCTGCGAACCAGGTGCATCCCTTGATGCTTGATTTCTTCCCCCACGGCGACCTATCAGCAATATAATTGCCCCTGTCTCGGAGGCAGGACCGCGATGTAGTGGTTTGAGGAGTATTGTAATGAACTCACACTGAAATCTCGGGGACCAAATTCGAATGATGTAAATCCCACGGAACCCCTCTGGGTCGCTATCGAGCGTCATCACCGTGTACCCAAATCTGCGACCCGATATTTACGCGAATTGCATGACCTGTGCGGAGTTATTTATTGCCACATACCTTCACAAACCAACCAACGAACTGTCGGATCCCTGGTACGCAAAATCAGTGATGTATTTCGTTCCAAAGACGGTCAAACAAGTTATTAATCAGGTATTCATAACGCTTTGGTTCATCTGTTTAGATACCAGGCTCAAGACGCTTGGAAGAATCCTAAGGATATGTAATTCAAGAGCGAGCCTTCGTTCGACCAATTATATAGTACATTTTTATTTTATTATGGTTAGTTTTTCCTTATTTTTAATTTATTTTGTTTTTGTTTTAACTTACCGTTGTGACCACTATTTTTCATTTAATCGTTTCACCATCTTTCCTTTCAAACCAATTTCTTTAAAATTTAAATTAAATGTGCTTCCATCGACTTTGGCATAGTCTGTCACACAGCTAAGGTTTCTTCTTCTCTTCGATTGTTTTAAGCGAAAGAAATATTTTCTACTTTTTTTTCTTCCAATTAAAAGAAGAAAAACCTTTCTCTTTCAGTTTAAATGTCTAGGGCTTGAAGTAGTAATAGTAGTGACATTTATGAAATGCAGATACTGAATAGATACTTCTCTCTATCTCTACGCCATTCCTTTTCCGCTCTATTCTAACATTAGTTTGAAGCAGTTCTCGCGTGTTACTCCGTATCTGGTTCGCTGGAGTTCTATAAGGTACTCAGTTTCATTGTGGGCATTGTTTTAGCACTGTGTATTAGGCAACTTGCTGTGTGGCACAAGATCCACACTGATGCTGCAGTCTCAATTTTGGAGTATCTTATACTTATGGTTGCGATTAGTT
The DNA here is from genome assembly GCF_021461385.2 of Schistocerca piceifrons. NCBI lineage: Eukaryota > Metazoa > Arthropoda > Insecta > Orthoptera > Acrididae > Schistocerca > Schistocerca piceifrons. The sequence continues at coordinate 166,962,960 of NC_060141.1, forward strand.
CTGCAATGTTTACCGTTTCAAGTGATTTTTTTGTCTAGCTTTGCTAGCTGTTGCTGAAGTGTAATATTTATGCGGCTGACATTTCAACAAGCCTATCTACGGATCAGTGAATCTACGTAACTACATGGTCCATAAATATTAGTGTGTGCCATTTTCATCGTTTGAGCTTCCCTGTTAGTTGTTATTTTGTCACATACAATTAGGTAAAAGTTTAATCGCTCGGTAGTCGATATTTATAGCGCGAACGTTTCACCGCGCGTTGTAACATCTTGTTTGCGGCTTTTTCTTTTCGATTGTTTTCGTTACTTGATTTCCTGTGAGATGAAGGTGTATCTTTCTTAGATGGTCGTCTTCTTAGTCGACAAGGGGTCCTTAAAAAGTTGGATTAATGAGAGAGGGAGAGAGAGGGAGAGGGACGGAGAGAGAGAGAGAGAGAGAGAGAGAGAGAGAGAGAGAGAGAGAGAGAGGATAGAGGATCATAGAAGAGCTGTACGATTTGTCCCAGGTTTGTTCAGCCTGAGTGAGAGTAGCTGGCCAGAAACGAGCAGAATTTTGTGACGGGCCATAGCCGCGGGACAACGCAGCGAGTATTTTTGACGGATCCGAGCCGAAATCTTGCCCGTCGCTTCTCACTATCGTGCGGGCCCCGCTTATCGGATCTAGCCTCTCAGATCTGCTCAGAGATCGGGTATGACCGTATGCGGGCTACATCGGCGGATTCTCGTGATTTATTCACGGGCCCAAGACTGTGGTGCATGCTCGACAGACTGAAGGCCGCGGCCGGCCTCTGTGGCCGAGCGGTTCTAGGCGCTACAGTCTGGAACCGCGCGACCGCTACGGCCGCAGGTTCGAATCCTGCCTCGGGCATGGATGTGTGTGATGTCGTTAGGTTAGTTAGGTTTAAGTAGTTCTAAGGTCTAGGGGACTGATGACCTCAGAAGTTGAGTCCCATAGTGCTCAGAGCCATTTGAACCACTTTTGAAGGCTGCGAGCGGTTGATTTCAGTAGTTGCAGCTGTGTCTCGCCGAAAGTACGAAGTACAGCGCGGCGTTTTTAGGCGTTATTTTATTGCCGTACGTTTTTTTCATTACAAAACTGGTTCATATTGTCGAAAGGAAGTAGCTATTGACGATAGTAGAAAAAAAAATTTTGACAGTCGCCTGAGATTTGTACGCTGTGCACTCTTATATTACTCGAAAGAAAAATCACGCAAAATCGATGAAAATAGATTTTTGAAGGGCAGTATTCCAGCCATAATCGATTCAGAATTTTGGGCACTCCTCTGAGAATCGCGAAGGTTCGACTTGCTAGGAAGACGGCGTTCTTGAGCCTTTGTAAAGTATAGTAACGGATAATACCTGTAAAATAATGGACGTAATACTTTATGGTTAACTGTGTAATGAAAACACAAGCAGCTTTTTATTGGCACTCTTCAAAGTGGTGGTTTACACAATTCACTCTCAAACCCCTTTTTTCCATAGGCCTTCACTTTTCTGAGCCATTTTCTAAAATCTGATTTCAAATTTTATGGCTTTGTTTTTATTACACTTTGGTTCGCCGTCGACAAATATTGCAACCATCTCTTCGTACGCCCTATCTTTTTTACATTCTTGTTCATTTAATGCTCATGGGTCAATTTACACAAAAAGATCTTTTGTGGTACGCTGTGGTTATTAGTCCACTCCTTCACCATACTTGTAGCAGCTGAAACTTGATGCTAGACGAAAACTGCAGGAAAACTCACGGACTTTCTGAATGTTGCCCACCGCAGGATTCCACTCTTGTGTGCTCAGCTGGGCAGGCGGGATCGCCGCTAAAGCTTCATAAATTCAGGCACGGAGAAATGGGTTCCGACAGTCTTCCTCCTCGCGTAGTATCCACAAATGGAACAGGAAAACGGAAGGGGTACAAACCTGGAAATTATACTGCAAAGACTATTACCCTCCGTCACCCTGCTGCTTGTGGGATACTCCTGTTCGAGGCGTGGTCCGAAATTTTTCTCGTACCTGGCAGCAAACAGAAGCATGAGTTTTGTCTTAAAATACGCAGGTACTCTGCGTGTGTGTATGACGGTGTGCCACACCGAACGCTGGCAGCCTCAACGGTATGCAGTATACAGGGTGTTACAAAAAGGTACGGCCAAACTTTCAGGAAACATACCTCACACACAAATAAAGAAAATATGTTATGTGGGCATGTGTCCGGAAACGCTTACTTTCCATGTTAGAGCTCATTTTATTACTTCTCTTCAAATCACATTAATCATGGAATGGAAACACACAGCAACAGAACGTACCAGCGTGACTTCAAACACTTTGTTACAGGAAATGTTCAAAATGTCCTCCGTTAGCGAGGATACATGCATCCACCCTCCGTCGCATGGAATCCCTGATGCGCTGATGCAGCCCTGGAGAATGGCGTATTGTATCACAGCCGTCCACAATATGAGCACGAAGAGTCTCTACATTTGGTACCGGGGTTGCGTAGACAAGAGCTTTCAAATGCCCCCATAGATGAAAGTCAAGAGGGTTGAGGTCAGGGGAGCGTGGAGGCCATGGAATTGGTCCGCCTCTACCAATCCATCGGTCACCGAATCCGTTGTTGAGAAGCGTACGAACACTTCGGCTGAAATGTACAGGAGCTCCATCGCGCATGAACCACATGTTGTGTCATACTTGTAAAGGCACATGTTCTAGCAGCACAGGTATAGTATCCCGTATGAAATCATGATAAAGTGCTCAATTGAGCGTAGGTGGAAGAACATGGGGTCCAATAAAGACATCACCAACAATGCCTGCCCAAACGTTCACAGAAATTGAGTCGCATGTCAACACAAGCACCGAAATCAACATTACCTTCCTTCAATTAGGCCAACTGGCGGTGAATCGAGGAAGTACAGTACATACTGACGAAACTAAAACGAGCTCTAACATGGAAATTAAGCGTTTCCGGACACATGTATACATAACATCTTTTCTTTATTTGTGTGTGAGGAATGTTTCCTGAAAGTTTGGCCGTACCTTTTTGTAACACGCTGCAGATATAGCGGTGAATGATCACGTCAGTTTCTCGATCCACTGAAATTCATCGTCAGCTGAATGAGACTATTGGTGATGGCGTCATGAATGTAAAGAATGTGCGTTGGTGGGTCTGACGACTTAAAGTGGGCCACCCGTCATTTCATAAATACATAACTAACTGAAACAATCTCGGCCTAGTACCAGTCGATATGACAATATGCATACGCAGGTGGAAACAACTGCTACAAAGATGTTATGATGAATAAGCTCCTTCCAGCATTATGAAAAATACAACTGGAAAAGAGTCACATGTGCTCTTTCACCAAGACAACGCACCAGTGTATTCAGCGTAGGCGACGCAGCTGTTATTAATCCACTCCTTCAACGTACTGTAAGCAACTGAGACTTGTTGTCACGTGAAAACCGCAGGAAAACTGATGGATTTTCTGGATGTGGCCCGTTGCAGATACACTATGTGATCAAAAGTATCCCGACACCTGGCTGAAAATGACTTACAAGTTCGTGGCGCCCTCCATCGGTAATGCTAGAATTCAGTATGGTTTTGGCCCGCCCTTAGACTTGATGACAGCTTCCACTCTCGCAGGCATACGTTCAATCAGGTGCTGGAACCTTTCTTGGGGAATGGCAGCCAATTCTTCACGGAGTGCTGCACTGAGGAGAGGTATCGATGTCGGCGTTCCAAAACATCCCAAAGGTATTCTATAGGATTCAGGTCAGGACTCTGTGCAGGCCAGTCCGTTACAGGGATGCTATTGTCGTGTAACCACTCCGACACAGGCCGTGTATTATGAACAGGTGCTCGATCGTGTTGAAAGATGCAATCGCCATCCCAGAATAGCTCTTCAACAGCGGGAAGCAAAAAGGTGCTTAAAACATCAATGCAGGCCTGTGGTGTGATGGTGCCACGCAAAACAACACGGGGTGCAAGCCCCCTCCATGAAAAGCACGACCACACCATAACACCACCGCATCTGAATTTTACTGTTGGCACTACACACGCTGGCAGATGACGTCGACAGGGCATTCGCCATACCCACACCCAGCTATCGGATCGTCACATTGTGTACTGTGATTCGTAACTCCATACAATGTTTTCCTACTGTTCGATCGTCCAATGTTTACGCTCCTTACATCAAGCGAGGCGTCGTTTGGCATTTACCGGCGTGATGTGTGGCTTATGAGCAACCGCTCGACCATGAAATCCAACTTTTCTCACCTCCTGCCTGTCACAGTACTTGCAGTGGATCATGATGCAGTTTTGGAATTTCTGTGAGATGGTCTGGACAGATGTCTGCCTAATACACATTACGACCCTCTTCAACTGTCAGCGGTCTCTGTCAGTCAACAGAGGAGGTCGTCCTGTATGCTTTTGTGCTGTACGTGACCCTTCACGTTTCCACTTCATTATCACATCGGAAACAGTGAGCCTGGGGATGTTTAGGTGTGTGGAAATCTCGTGTACGGACGTATAACACAAGTGACACCCAATCACCTGACGACATTCGAGGTCTGTGACTTCCGCGGAGCGCCCCATTCTGCTCTCTCACGATGTCTAATGACTACTGAGGTCGCTGATATGGAGTACCTGGCGGTAGGTGGCTACACAATGCACCTAATACGAAAAAAAGTATGTTTCTGGGGGTGTCCGGATACTTTTGATCACTTAGTGTATCTGTTCGCGTGTGCCCAGAAGCGAAAACAAATTTGAAGTGGTTTCTCCTGCTCCTTACGCACATCACCAGGCTCCTAGTGAATTTTGGCGTTTTTCGCACATTCTTCACTCAAACCACTATGGCAACATAGTTTTTCCAGTGAGCAAAACAGACAGCTAAACTCGCAATCGCAGCGACCCTGGTATCTTGGCATCGACGTTGTAAAAAGTATGCACCGTTGCAGTGACGCTACTTTGAGAAATGACGTAACGAAGGAACTATCATTTTTTCCTACGACTATTTTGTGAAAAATAGATACAAGAACAGGTACTAAATTACCAGCGGAAAAATGCTCCTATCAGAAATAAAAAAAATGCGAATATGTTCCTGTTTATTTAAAAGACTGCCTGAAAAGTAGGGTATCAGCTGCCTCATTCTATCTTCTTCTGCACCTTTAAAAATTTAACCACAAATTTTGGCATGCGAATGTATTCGCTCTTTTTGAAACATGCGACTCACACAGACTTCCAGAAGCCCCCCTAACTGTATTCCTTCGCTGGAAGTCGCTCATACCCATCCAGTCTCAGTTACGTCCTTCCTTCCTACTACTTCTGCTTCTTCTCACTGTCACTATCTCTATCTCTCTCTTCTTCGTTTTTATTGTCATATACTCTGTTTCTCGTCATCATAGGCTCTCACCCACTCTCTCTTTCTCTTTATCTTTATGCCCCCACCCCCCCCACCCTCTTTCCTCGGACTGTTTCCGCCACTCTTTCCCTAGCACTCTTCTGTCACTGTCAGCTACGTTCACTGCCACTGGGACCCTCTTTTTCTCTCATACTGGCTTTGTCCCCTTCGTTCTTTCTAGAAGACTACCTCTGTCTACTATTTTCCATCTTTTATTACGTCTCCGTCTCACTGCCACTGCCACAGTCTTCTTCTCTCTCAGCACAAAAAAGCGCGAATATGTTCACATGTTAAAATTTTTGGGAAAATTTTTAAAGGTGATGAAGAAGGTAGAATGAGGCAGCTGGTAACGCATGCTCCGATTGAAGCATTTTTCCGCTGGTTTCCTTCTTTTCTCTGCTGCAGGAGGGCACGTAACTCATATGAAAAGCAATGTATAATCAGTAAAGTTTACATATTTTTTCTTATGTATTATTGAAATAACGCAAAACTAATTTTACATCTAAGACCGGATTTCACGTGCAAAACATTTTTCCGTGATCTTCAGTATGGGGTTCTCAGATGATAACGGAGACACTTTACACCGTATTTCTCCATGCTACGTCTTTTGTAAACTACGTTTTCGCCTCACACCGAATTTTACGTGTACAATTAGGGTAACTTTAAACTCCTGTATCTCTCAGATAGGGATCTTAGGAGTATATCGTGAATATTTCAACTATTTTCTATGCATAGCCGTCTTGGAATCCTCAGTTGGGTTTCGGTCCTCTGGTGATGGCGAAAATAAAGTAAAAAATCCTATTTTGTGCGGTTTGTCGAGGACCCGCCGTGAACTAAAAATGGTGCCTCAAGCGCCTAGAACCGCTCGGTCACAACGGCCAGCAAGTTTGCTGTCACATGCATATTGATTATTGATACGAACTTGTTACTATTGTAACCATTAGATTGCTGAAAAATAGTCAAATACCTCCCTTCCTCTCAGATCAAAATTAATTTTTATAAATGAAGTGATTACTTAACGAATATATATTGAAATAAACTTTTTCGTAGGCGATACTGTTTCGTCACATGTCGCATACTGTCCCGGCACGACGACTTCGAGAGAGTTTTCAGTGGCGTAGTGGGGATAGGGCAAATAAAACGTGTCATGGAGCACGTAAACTAACTGAATTATGGAAACTGCAATATCTGTCCGAGTCGGGCACAAATGTCACGATGGGAAGCAAATCATGCGAACAGTGAATCTTGTTAGTGTTGGGCTGAATCAGTACCTAGTCTCGTGGAATGTTTAAGTGCGTTACGCAGTAACGAATACGAGCTGCAGCAGCCTTCCGCGGGTGCCCTGACAGTATGCGGTGAGGTGATGTGGGAACCGCAGCCGTGTCGTTACAGAGTGATGAACCACCCTCGCGGCGCGACTGTCATTTGTCTGTGTCGGCGCTTCGTAAGGATATCTGGCGCCATTTTGCAGCCTCGTCCCAGACTCGTCATTACGGGAGCGCGTTGCAAGGCGCGACCAAGGCGAGCTTAGGCGACTCCAGTAAAGATAATGGGAAAAAAAATGTTCAAATGTGTGTGAAATCTTATGGGACTTAACTGCTAGGGTGATCAGTCCCTAAGCTTACACACTACTTAACCTTAAGTATCCTAAGGACAAACACACACATCCATGCCCAAGGGAGGACTCGAACCACCGCCGGCCCAGCCGCACAGTGCATGACTGCAGCGCCTAAGACCGCTCGGCTAATCCCACGCGGCTAATGGAAAACTAAACCTCGACGATAGTAAGAGGCTGACTACAGGGATCAGGGAAAAAGAAGGCGTTGGAGATTTATAGACACACTGATCGCTCTAATAATAATTTAGTGTGGCCCAGTGGTCTGGTGCAAGTCCTTCACTCTGTTTGTGACGCTATTCGCATTTAAAGACTAAAGAGATTGCCTGCACTGCGCTGAACGTCCCCTTCTGGAGCTCTGCCACACGGTATGTGGCTCTTACCAGATAAAATTGACAGATAACGTCGAAAAAGTTCAAGGAAGGCAGATAATTCTGTATTATGGCGAAACAGGGAAGAGAGTGTCACGGACATGATACGCGAGTTGGGGTGGGAGTCATTAAAGCAAAGGTGGTTTTCGTTGCGTCGAGATGGTTTACACGAAATTTCAATCACCATCTTTCTTCTCTGAATGCGAAAATATTTTGTTGACACCCACATACACAGGAAGAATCTACCATCGCAGTAAAATGAGAGTAATCAGAGGACGCACGGAAAGCTTCAGATGTACGAGTACATTTTTCTCACGTGTTTTAGACAGTGGAACGGTAGAGAAAGTCTGAAAGTGGTTCTATGAATCCTCTACCAAACCCTTATAGGTGATTTGCAGAAAAGCCATGTGCATGTGAGTGAATCCTAGAAAACTGATGAGACAGCCAGCAAGACCTTCAGAGGGTCAACATTTGCTGCAGGAACTGGCAACTGGACCTCAACATAAACGAATGTAATGTACTATATATGAATGCATACACTTGAATATGTTACACAGCAACTCAATAAAGTACACCTGAACGGGCCACGAGAGGTACTCATGATCTAAATCATTATTCTATTCATGGAGAATATTCCTTCTTTGCAGCTAAATAGCAAACAGCAGGTACGTACCATTTAGGATGTCAATAATGTGAATGAGTATATCTGCGGAATGACAAGCAGGACTCCCAAGCCGGCCGGTGTGGCCGAGCGGTTCTAGGCGCTTCAGTCTGGAACCGCGCGACCGCTACGGTCACAGGTTCGAATCCTGCCTCGGGCATGGGTGTGTGTGCTGTCCTTAGGTTAGTTAGGTTTAAGTAGTTTTAAGTTCTAGGGGACTGATGACCTCAGATGTTAAGTCCCATAGTGCTCAGAGCCATTTGAACCATTTTTGAGGCCTCCCAAAACTAGGTACAAAGAACATATAAGAAGCTGGAAGCATGAAAATAGATACTCTTCCTTTGCTGAACATCTGATAAAAATGGATATGAACCATCCAACAATCTGAATCAGGACATGAAAATTATTAGCGTGAACAATTACAACAACTGCTGACAGTAGAGGAAAACTTCATATTTGTAGTCTTTCCACTGAAAAAGAAAGTAATTAACGACCAAACCAACTCAAGCAATAACTCCTGATCATGTTAGCCACTAAAACAATAACAGAGACGTAAAACGTGATCAGATTAAATAATTACTTAGTCCCCCCCTCCCCTCTATAAAACCAACTCATATGAAGAATAACACTCTCTCTCTCTCTCTCTCTCTCTCTCTCTCAAACACACACACACACACACACACACACACACACACACACACCAAGTGAACAAATATCAAACTTCACGTACACAAGACAAACATAAGACGAAAGATACACACAGAGCGACAGTACACATCGTAAACACACACACACACACACACACACACACACACACACACACACACACTTTCAACACGCAGCGAAAATAGCAAGGGAAGTGTTGTAATAAATATAAGCGAGAAAACGTCGGAAGCCGGTCTTTTTCAGTATGGATACCGAGTAAAGACGTCTCGATGATGACAGACATGAACTAACAACACAGGAAATAGTAAGTAACACGAAACGATAATTGAACCCCACGAAACAGATGCTGCAAAAGTTGTTTCTAACCTGAAAAAGAAGAGAGAGACAAGACAAAATGCAATACATTAATACACCTGCAACTACTACATAATGCATTTATCGTATTTATTGGGTGGTCCATTTAAACATTTCAGCGCAGATATCTCCAGAACAATAATATACAGGGTGAGTCAAAAGTCCTTGGACACCTTCATAAGTTGGAAGATTAAAGGGAAAATTGAAATGTGATGACGGGAACATAGGTTTGATGTGGACCGCAACTTTTGGAGTGAATGTCAGTCATGGCCGCCATCTTGAAATCCGTCATTTTGGTTTCAAGCCATTTTTTTTAATGGGAAGGGGGGGGGGGTATGACACAACAAATAACACTAGCTTGCGCTCGGGAATTGGGTGATGTAATTTGTTTTTGCCTATCTTGAACAGTTTAGAAGTTATTAATGTTCAAAGTTACCTTGATATCGACTCACGTCTCTCTTTGCTCCAGGTGATCTAAAATGGGTCTGACACGTGAACAACTTTGAACATTAATAGCCTCTAAACTGTACAAGATAGACAAAAACAAATTACACCACTAAATTCCAGAGCTCAAGCGAGTGTTATTTGATGTGATTTCCCATTAAAAAAATGACTTGAATCCAACATGCCGGATTTCAAGATGGCGGCCATGAATGACATTAACTCCAAAAGTTGCGGCCCACATCAAACCTATCTTCCCATCATCACATTTCAATTTTCCCTTTAATTTTATAACTTATGAAGGTGTCCAAGGACTTTTGACTCGCCCTGTATTTTGAAAAATTGCTTTCACGGGTATGAATGTTGCATCGTAGTGGGCCACCCTGTATAAAAACAAACATACATTGTAGACCACTGAAGAAACTTCATAAATTAAAGAAGGGAAACGCGTATGGCTAAAAACAAACTGCCTTTCATTTAGTTGCAAAGACGGAATATACCTCCATGAATTTTGAAGCAGCTAAGGAACAACGGAAAACTGAAAAAATGAAGCTATTATATAATGCTAATTTTTTTCTTATCTTTGATTTGCTATTTGGAGTTACCAACTTATTACTGTTCAGTAGTTTACTGTAGCCTTCGCTTATGTAAGTCAGAACCGAAATTTTTGTATGTCGTGGGGGGTGGGACTCTGTTGGCCTTTACGGTTGTACTTTGACATGTTCAAAATGGCTCTGAGCACTATGGGACTCAACTGCTGTGGTCATCAGTCTCCTAGAACTTAGAACTACTTAAACCTAACTAACCTAAGGACATCACACACCCATGCCCGAGGCAGGATTCGAACCTGCGACCGTAGCAGTAGCGCGGCTCCGGACTGGAGTGCCTAGAACCGCACGGCCACCGCGGCCGGCTTGACGTGTTCGAGTGCGCGTATTTGTGTATATACGTCAGCTTGATTTTGTAATTTAGTTTCCCAGTATTTGATTAATTCACATTTGTATTTCTGTTTTTAAACTTGTTATGAAAGCGAAATCTGTTATGATACAATTTGTGTGATTTGAGCCTGAAATGTAGTGTGAGGGGCGAATGTGGGCTAAGTGCCAAAACTGTTTTTTACAGGAGAGTGAAAATTACTTCTGGTGATTACTATTCAAACCAAGTTTTATGTGAAAAAATATAGACACACCTGGGAAACATGAAACTTAACAAACATTACGAAACATTGTATATATTTTCTAAAATACACTGAGAAAGTTGGAAAAGATCAAAGTCCACTAGTGATTATCCAACAGATCTAAATCCATGTACACAACCATCACCACCAGTACGCATTTAGATCAACAAAATTCTTAAAAGAATTGTTTGTTTTCCTCATCCACATAATGAAGCAACTGACGTAGGTGTTTCTTTTTACGTTCACTGAGAGGTATCTCATTACGTAGACTTTGAAGCTGTGCATTCATTAAGTGGGTGTTCGTGATTCCTGCCTTCACAACGCAACACATTCGCTAAGCAGCAATATAATTATAATTTCTTTTGCATCGAATCATCCCGAATGGTGACTCGCAGTCATGTAACATTGGTAATACCGAATTTGGATGTGTCAGTGTACGTATATACAAGGTAATCGAAACCAAAAAAGGTTTTATCTCACATGTCCAGCACTTTGAAGGGTGGCAAAGGTTTTGCGCTACAACTTTCACATCCTCTAAAGTTTGCAACCTACAACTTTTTGCGCCCTTTTCTGTAAGTTCAAAGTTAAGATCCGATGATGAAAATGACTGTCCAGAAATAAAAAAAATTGTGATACCTAGTGTCATAGAAGCGTTTTGAAACAAGATGCACGTATAAAACCAAAAACATTCTCCTTACACATAGATTGTGTTGTACGTGCTATGAAGTCCAGTATTTAAAGCCTGTAAGACGCATGATGCCATCTTGCTCCCTCCTTTTCCTAACTGGGCTACATGCTACGCACACATAATGCCACCTGCATTGTCTGCAACATGCATCCCGAAATTGTAACAGGAACTTTGACGAGAATAATTGCTGTGGGTAAATTTTGGCATGGTAAACAGTTTCTGTAAGTCAACCTTTAATGTGGATGTATCACTTTGCTGGCAAAGTGCTACCTGTAGCATCATTCTTGATGGCCTGGAACACCACCTCTACTTGGCGGTGATGCCATTCGAGATCACATTTTGCTGATTTTACAACGCTGACAAATCATTCTTCGATTTTATATGCAGGGAATCACAATTTTTACATGTATCAGCTCGTGGATTCTGAAATGATAAGTCTGGAAAATCCTTTAAAAATACTGCCCAGCGTAACTTGTAGGTGTTTGTTGTTGTGGGATGCTTTTGTCAGAAAGCTTCATAGAGTCTATGCGCATTAATTTACAAATGAACATAAACAGTCCCGACCGCAAGAAACCATTAATTTGTGGTTACCGGTTCCGGTCAGTTACTGGCCGTCTTCATACCTCATACCATGCTGGTATGAATTGGCAATGAACGGAGCAAGCGTTACGAACTCCACAAACGTCAATTGCAGTGGAGTTCATAATACCTGCTCCGATCACCACTACCGCTTGCCAACATGGTATGAGGTCTGCAGGTGGGCAGTAACTGGCCTAATCGATAAAATAAAGGTTCCTTTCGGTCCAGCCTGTTTATCTTCATTTTCAAATACTAAGGAAAACCGCTGTTCTCCGCGAGAATTGTTTTCAAAAATTACTATTTGCGTTAAGGTCTGGGCTGAGATATTCCTTTTGTAACTTTTAGAGTGGCTCTCAGTATAAGGAAAGCTGTTAATATGTTCTTTCACAATAGATCCGTCATTGCAAGTGTACTTAAATTTCGTCACATCACCACGATTGTCCTTGGAGGTTGAATTCTGATCTTTTCTCCTCTTGATGAGTGTCGTTATCGAGGGCGTATCTCAGAAATCTCCATAAAAGTGGTTTTACACACCTTCTTTAATTTTCTTCTTCCATTTGAGAGCCTGTAAATCACAAAGCACTGTCTGTGGCTCTCCGAACGCTCGTCGAAGCTACTGTGACGACTTCTCTGCACTGGCAAAATTTGAATTGACCCCTGAGGTGGCTTCCTCCTTCGTTTACTTGCAATTTGTAGAATGTTACACCAGCAATGAAGCTGAAGCTATTCGTATCTTTACAGACAAATTTACATTTGCACCTCACCTGACATTAGAGGAACATATACAGGGGGACAATGATTGAACTACATGAGAAAAAAAAGTAAATTAGTTACAAACTACGGCGTGTACACACTGTATTCAAAATGTAAACGTTACTACAGATATTCGGATTTAGGTTATGACATGTTCGATATGCCTGCCATCATTGGCGATGATGTGGCGCAGACGAATAGCGAAATTCTGCATGACCCGGTGACCTCCTAAATGCTTGTTTTCAGCTCAGCAGTTGTTTTGGGGTTATTGCTGTACATCGTATCTTTAACATAGCTCCACAGAAAAGAGTCGCATGTTTCGGATCCGGAGAATATGACAGCCAGTCGAGGCCCATGCCAGTGGCCTCTCGGTACTCCAGAGCCAGAATGCGGTCCCCAAAGTGCTCCACCAGAACATCAAACACTCTCCTGCTTCGATGGGGTCGAGCTCCGTCTTGCATGAACCACATTTTATCGAAATGAGGGCCACTTTGGATAACGGGGATGAAATCATCTTCCGAAACTTCACGTGACGTTCGGCAGTCACCGTGCCACCAAGGAATACCGCACCGATTGTTCTGTGACTGGACATTGCACACCACACGGTCACGCGTTGAAGGTGAAGGCACTTTTCGATGCGAAATGTGGATTCTCAATCGCGCAAGTGCGCCAATTCTGTTTATTGACGATCCCATCCCAATGAAAGTGGGCTTCGTCGCTAAACCTAACCGCGCATGCGCATACGAATTCCGATCATGCCCCGCGGCCAACACTGCGGTTTGAACATCCTAGCGCAAACGGGTCAGAAGTTATGACGATTTTATTTAACGTTGTTGAATAATTGTCACCATGTAACTTATTCGTAACTTTTTAGTCACATTACTAAAATGTGTAATTACATGAAATAGAAAATTGGCAGAAAGAATCATGCGAAAAAAAACAAATCGTATTCAGTAATTTACAACTTACTAACCTCACTGGATAGGTTACTTTGGATGGTTTTACTTCTCATGTCTTATCTTTTACGGATGGCATTCCGCTCACACGAGCTGGACTGTGATCATGTCTTTTGGACTGATCTTTGCAAACTCGCTCATACTAAAATATTTTCTATCCAGTTGTCACTGTAATACACGCTCACGTACGAAACAACAGCAGTGGCTCTCAAGACAAATGAAAAGATCGTGTTATTGCTGCACCACAACCTGACAACAGAACAAGCCACTTATATCAACTTGAACGACATTGTGTTTCGGACGTACAGCATGCACCATCTAGTGACGCTCCTTTCAACTAGATGACTTTGCAGACAGATCGCATAGCACTGCATTGGTGATGGCACATGGATCACTAATGGTGAAACAAGTGAAGTCCGATTTCTTTGGCACTTAGATCACACTAACGGCCTTGCCGCAGTGGATACACCGGTTCCCGTGAGATCACCGGAGTTAAGCGCTGTCGGGCATGGTCGGCACTTGGATGGGTGAGCATCCAGGCCGCCAAGCGCTGTTGCCATTTTTCGGGGTGCACTCAGCCTCGTGATGCCAATTAAGGAGCTACTCTACCGAATAGTAGTGCCTTCGGTCAAGAATACCATCATAACGACCGGGAGAGCGGTGTGCTGACCCCATGCCCCTCCTATCCACATCCTCCACTGAGGATGACACGGCGGTCGGATGGTCCCGGTAGGCCACTCGTGGCCTGAAGACGGAGTACTTAGATCACACTGCCCAGCCACTCTACAAATATTCTCCGCAGCTCGTGGTCGTGCGGTAGCGTTCTCGCTTCCCGCGCCCGGGTTCACGGGTTCGATTTCCGGCGGGGTCAGGGATTTTCTCTGCCTCGTGATGACTGGGTGTTGTGTGATGTCCTTAGGTTAGTTAGGTTTAAGTAGTTCTAACTTCTAGGGGACTGATGACCATAGCTCAGAGCCAGAGCCACTCTACAAATATGAAATCAAAAAATTCGATTTATGGGAATACCTTGTCTGTGGTAGTGTCTGACACCATTCACCCGACGCTATGTGGCCATCATAGTGGCGGTAACCGTGTTGTTATTTGATGTCCACACTCGTCTCTCACTATTATTTCGCTTGCCAGCCAAGAAACCTGTCGTGCATTCCAGTACAAAGGTACCCTTCGTGTATCAATGTTCTTTTACTGTAGTCAATGTTTAACATTTCTTTCTTTACGATTTCTTCTGTTGTTGCAGTGCGCTGCGTTTTTACTTCTTTTGTCTGTTGCTAATGTCGCGCACAGCATTCCTGGATCAGAGAAGTATTGTGAGCCCACAGGCACGCTCAGCTCGCTCACCTGATCGCCTGTGATTAAGAAGCGAGTCACGCATACAGAATGAGGCGAAACTGGTCCCGAGGAGCCCCGGCGGTGCCGGCGCCACGCCGGACCCGTTACGTTACGTTACAGGCGCCACAGGCAGCGAAAGCGCCGCCCACGAGCCGCGCCGCCCACGCGCGCGCGACCCACCTCAAGCATGCGGCCGGCGCTGCTGACAGCCGGCGCAGAATCCGCTGTCCTGAAGTTTTACGCGCGCCAGAGCAGGCGTCAGGTGTGATTACTGTAGGAAGACCGGGAGACATGGGCTCAGGTTGAAACGCGTGTAAAACAGGCACGCTGTCCTGCTTGCTGCTGCTCGGCCTGTGCATCGAAGAAGCGGTGACGGAAATAAAAATTCAGGAGTGCGACTAAATTCGTGGTAAAAGGTTATCAACGATAAGGTTTCTGATGACGTTGCTATCCTCAGTGGGAGTGAAGAAGAATTACAGGACCTGCTGAATGGAATGAACAGCCCAATGAGCACAGAATACGGATTGATAGTAAAAGCAAAAGAAAAATATAAATGAGGTTAGCGATAAGCTTAACTTGAAAAACTGGTGATCACGAAGTAGACGCGGATAAGGAACTCTACCACCTTAGATCCTTTATTCTATGATTACATGATATCGGAACAAACACTGGTAGCAGTTACTTCTGTAAAATATCTGGGAGTATGCGTACGGAACGATTTTATTTATTTATTTTTTTTTTGACCATACTCCGCAAGCCACCTGACGGTGTGTGGCGGAGGGTACCTTGAGTACCTCTATCGGCTCTCCCACGTATTCCAGTCTCGTATTTTTCGTGGAAAGAAGTATTGTCGGTATGCTTCTGTGTGGGCTCTAATCTCTCTGATTTTATCGTCATCGTCTCTTCGCGAGATATACGTAGGAGGGAGCAATATACTGCTTGACTCTTCGGTGAAGTTATGCTCTCGAAATTTTAACAAAAGCCCGTACCGAGTTACTGAGCGTCTCTGTTGCAGTCTTCTACTGGAGTTTATCTATCATCTCCGTAACGCTTTCGCGATTACTAAATGATCCTGTGACGAAGCGCGCTGCTCTCCGTTGGATCTTCTCTATCTCTTCTATCAACCCTATCTCGTACGGATCCCACATTGCTGAGCAGTATTCAAGCAGTGGGCGAACAAGCGTACTGTAACCTACTTCCTTTGTTTTCGGACTGCATTTCCTTAGGATTCTTCCAATGAATCTCAGTCTGGCATCTGCTTTACCGACGATCAACTTTATATGATCATTCCATTTTAAATCACTCCTAATGCGTACTCCCAGATAATTTATGGAATTAACTGCTTCCAGTTGCTGACCTGCTATTTTGTAGCTAAATGATAAGCGATCTATCTTTCTATGTATCCGCAGCACATTACACTTGTCTACATTGAGATTCAATTGCCATTCCCTGCGCCATGCGTCAATTCGCTGCAGATCCTCCTGCATTTCAGTACAATTTTCCATTGTTACAACCTCTCGATACACCACAGCATCATCTGCAAAAAGCCTCAGTGAACTTCCGATGTCATCCACAAGGTCATTTATGTATATTGTGAATAGCAACGGTCCTATGACACTCCCCTGCGGCACACCTGAAATCACTCTTACTTCGGAAGACTTCTCTCCATTGAGAATGACATGCTGCTTTCTGTTATCTAGGAACTCTTCAATCCAATCCCACAATTGGTCTGATAGTCCATATGCTCTTACTTTGTTCATTAAACGACTGTGGGGAACTGTATGGAACGCCTTGCGGGAGTCAAGAAACACGGCATCTACCTGGGAACCCGTGTCTATGGCCATCTGAGTCTCGTGGACGAATAGCGCGACCTGGGTTTCACACGACCGTCTTTTTCGAAACCCATACTGATTCCTACAGAGTAGATTTCTAGTCTCCAGAAAAGTAATTATATTCGAACGTAATACGTGTTCCAAAATTCTACAACTGATCGACGTTAGAGATACAGGTCTCTAGTTCTGAACACCTGTTCGACGTCCCTTCTTGAAAACGGGGATGACCTGTGCCCTATTCCAATCGTTTGGAACGCCACGCTCTTCGAGAGACCTACGGTACAACGCTGCAAGAAGGGGGGCAAGTTCCTTCGCGTACTTCGAACTGGTATCGCATCAGGTCCAGTGGCCCTTCCTCTTTTGAGCGATTTTAATTGTTTCTCTAACCCTCTGTCGGCTATTTCGATATCTACCATTTTGCCATCTGTGCGACAATCTAGAGAAGGAACTACAGTGCAGTCATCCTCTGTGAAACAGCTTTGGAAAAAGACATTTTCGGCCTTTAGTCTGTCATCCTCTGTTTCAGTACCATTTTGGTTACAGAGTGTCTGGACATTTTGTTTTGATCCACCTACCAAGTGGAATTTGAAGTGGAATGATCATATAAAATTAATTGTTGGTAAGGCGGGTGCCAGGTTGAGACTCATTGGGGCAGTCCTTAGAAAATGTAGTCCATCAAGAAAGGAGGTGGCTTACAAAATACTCGTTCGACCTATACTTGAGTAGTGTTCATCAGTGTGGGATCCGTACCAGGTTGGGCGCGTTTCGTCACAGGGTTATTTGGTAAGCGTGATAGCTTTACGGAGATGTTTAGCAAACTCAAGTGGCAGACTCTGCAAGAGAGTCGCTCTGCATCGCAGTGTAGCTTGCTGTCCAGGTTTCGAGAGGGTGCGTTTCTGGATGAGGTATCGAATATATTGCTTCCGCCTACCTATACCTCCCGAGGAGATCACGAATGTAAAATTAGAGAGATTCGAGAGCGCACGGAAGCTGTAATCAGTCATTCTTCCCGCGAACCATACGCGACAGGAACAGGAAGGGAGGTAATGAAAGTGGCATGTAAAGTGCCCTCCGTCACACACCGTTGGGTGGCTTGCGGAGTATAAATGTAGATGTAGATGAAAGTAAATATAACGTGACGGACGGAGCAAGGAGGACATCAAAAGTAGACTAGCACAGACAAAGACAGACGTAAAAGAAGTGTACTAGTACAAAAGATTAGCTTTAATTTGAGGCAGAACATACTGAGCATAGGTGTAGAATAATAACACCTACCAGTCACAATTGGAGATGATTTTATTCGACACGCGACTGGTTCCGCGTTTGTGCCCACCTTAATGTGGTTTAGATTCATGTACATGTTTCCATACTCAGAGCTGGATATCACTGGTTAAATAGAAAGCTCTAAATGATCACTAAACAGACAAAAATGTAACATTTGGAAGTGGCTAAACGACATGTGTTGCAAAATATTATACTACTTACATAAATCTGGTATATCCATATCGTTTTCACATTACACTTGTCACTTTTTTGTATGAAAATATTTCGTCTTTTACAGGTTAACTGTGAATTAGTCACCATGTTAATTATTGCTGCTTCCATATTATGTCTTTGTTAAAGCAGCGGTACTTAAGATGTTAATAAGTTCAGAAGCAGGTGCACTCAACCTCCAAAGTGTTCACATTGGAGAACAGAGGTTGTGGTCAAAGAGCTTAATCAAAGATGTGCAGTGTTGTTACACATACAGATACATAACAGATCATTTTCATAAAACTTCCTGACAGATTAAAACTGTGTGCCGGACCGAGACTCGAACTCGGGACCTTTGCCTTTCTTCCAGGATTGCCAGTTCTGCAAGGTTCGCACAAAAGCTTCTGTGAAGTTTGGAGGGTAGGAGACGAGGTACTGGCATAATTGAAGCTGTGAGGACGGGTCGTGAGTCGTGCTTGGGTAGCTCAGTTGGTAGAGCGCTTGCCCGCGGAAGGCAAAGGTCCCGAATTCGAGTTTCGGTCTGGCACACAGCTTTAATCTGTCAGGAAGTTTCATATCAGCGCACACTCCGCTGCAGAGTGAAAATCTCATTCTGATATCATTTTCATAATTTGAAATATCTATATCTGTAACATGTCTGTACTTCTTACACCTACGCTCTTTAACCATACCCTCTGTTGTCCAATATACACACGTTGAATGTTGTATGTGCTTTTGGAGTTGCTGACATCTAAAGTGCCACTATTTTATCAAAGACATAATATGGAAGCACCAATAATTAGCATGGTGACTAATATACAGTAAACTTGTAAAGGACGAAATATTTTCTATAAAAATCAAATTGTGACAGATCGAAAGTGGAAACGATACATATACACCAGCTACATGTAAGTACTACAATATTTTATAACGCATGTCGCTTAGGCACTTTCAAATGTTTCATTTTGTCTACGTAGTCTTCATCAGTTACTTGTTTTTTAGTTAAATAGTGGTCTTCATCAATGAACATGGAAATATGTAAATGAATGTAGACCACCTCAAGATGGGCATAAGCCCGAAACTGTTTGCGTGTTAAATAAAATCGTCTTCTATTGTGGCTGGTAGCGGTCATTATTCAACACCCTATAAAGGAACAGTCACGGATTCAGTTGCATGCCTTATGTATAAAATACAGTAATGTACTGAGATTGTACGTTTGGAGAAAATGTTGTATGGAAGTGAATCCTAGAATTTGGCACAACAGGAAAGGAAAAGAATCAAAGCATTTGAGATGTGCTGTAAAAGAATTTTGAAAATTAGGTGGACTGATAAGAAACGAGGAGCTTTCGGCACAATTGACGAGGAAAGAAATACGTGGAAAACACTGACAATGAAAACGAACAGGATAATAGGACATGTATTAAGTCTTCTATGATTGTAGAAGAAGAATAATTTGCGTTTGTCCGTTGCTGGACTGGCACGTCACGCGTATCATTCATTAATAATTTAAAGTCACTGTTACCTGAATTATATTCAGGTCACTTAATAAAATATCTAGTGATTGCAACAGAAATGATAGTGATTGCCAGCACTAAGCCCTCTACTTTTATACACTACTGGCGATTAAAATTGCTACGCCAAGAAGAAATCCAGATGATAAACGGGTATTCATTCGTCAAATATATTTTACTAGAACTCACATGTGATTACAGTTTCAAGCAATTTGGGTGCATAGATCCTGAGAAATCAGTACCCAGAACAACCACCTTTGGCCGTATTAACGGCCTTGACACGCCTGGGCATTGAGTCAAACAGAGCTTGGATGCGGTGTACAGGTACAGCTGCCCATGCAGCTTCAAGACGATACCACAGTTCAAATGGTTCAAATGGCTTTGAGCACTATGGGACTTAACTACTGTGGTCATCAGTCCCCCAGAACTTAGAACTACTTAAACCTAACTAACCTAAGGACATCACACACATCCATGCCCGAGGCA
This sequence comes from Schistocerca piceifrons, assembly GCF_021461385.2. Classification (NCBI taxonomy): domain Eukaryota; kingdom Metazoa; phylum Arthropoda; class Insecta; order Orthoptera; family Acrididae; genus Schistocerca; species Schistocerca piceifrons. Next base: position 166,983,250 of record NC_060141.1, read on the forward strand.
GGATTCGAACCTGCGACCGTAGCGGTCACGCGGTTCCAGACTGTAGCGCCTATAACCGCACGGCCACTCCGGCCGGCATACCACAGTTCATCAGGAGTAGTGACTGGCGTATTGTGACGAAAGAGTTGCTCGGCCACGATTGACCAGACGTTTTCAGTTGGTGAGAGATCTGGAGAATGTGCTGGCCAGGGCAGCAGTCGAACATGTTCTGTATCCAGAAAGGCCCGTACAGGACCTGCAACATTCGGTCGTGCATTATCCTGCTGAAATGTAGGGTTTCGCAGGGATTGATTGAAGCGTAGAGCCACGTGTCGTAACACATCTGAAATGTAACGTCTGCTGTTCAAAGTGCCGTCAATGCGAACAAGAGGTGACCGAGATGTGTAACCAATGGCACCCGGTACCATTAAGCCGGGTGATACGCCAGTATGGCGATGACGAATACACGCTTCCAATGTGCGTTCACCGCGATGTCGCCAAACACGGATGCGACCATCATGATGCTCTAAACAGAACCTGGATTCATCCGAAAAAATGACGTTTTGCCATTCGTGCACCGGGTTCGTCGTTGAGTACACCATCGCAGGCGCTTCTGTATGTGATACAGCGTCAATGGTAACCGCATCCATGGTCTCCGAGATCATAGTCCATGCTGCTGCAAACGTCATCGAACTGTTCGTGCAGATGGTTGTAGTCTTGCAAACGTCCCCATCTGTTGACTCAGGGATCGAGACATTACTGCACGATCCGTTACAGCCATGCGGATAAGATACCTGTCATCTCGACTGCTAGTGATACGAGGCCGTTGGGATCCAGCACCGCGTTCCGTATTACCCTCCTGAACCCACCGATTCCATATTCGGCCAACAGTCATTGGATCTCGACCAACGCGAGCAACAATGTCGCGATACGATAAACCGCAATCGCGATAGGCTACAATCCTACCTTTATCAAAGTCGGGAACGTGATGACACGCAATTTCCGCTCCTTACACGCGGCATCACAACAACGTTTCACCAGGCAACGCCGGTCAACTGCTGTTTTTGTATGAGAAATCGGTTGGAAACTTTCCTCCTGTCAACACACTGTAGGTGTCGCCACCGGCGCCAACCTTGTGTGAATGCCCTGAAAAGCTAATCATTTGCATATCACAGCATCTTCTTCCCGTCGGTTAAATTTCGCGTCTGTAGCACGTCATCTTCGTGGTGTAGCAATTTTAACGGCCAGTAGTGTATTAATTCCTTCTAGAGGCTGTTTTTTAGGTGATGTTGTCTATAGTTTGGCTGGGCCCATGACGAGCCACGGTCACGATAGAGGCTCGGGTCACTGACTTGGCGTCTGATCAGCTCCCTCTGGGAGTTTCGGCTTGCTTTTAGAGGAGAAAGAGTGTGGGAAGAGATGATGTGTCTGCTACTGGCAGGTATACGCCACAACCCAAGCACTGATGGGGACCGGGCTTCTGGGTGATGCATTCTGGCAGTTTCTCGAACAATGTGTCATGAGTAGTGTGTGGAGGCCAAGCCTTCACTCACAGAAGTCGTAGTGGGCCGAACAACTGCACAGAATCACAGTTTTTACAGGCAGTGTCACCTGGCCAAAACACATTTCAAAGTAACTTTGTTTTGTGCCTCCTGGTCGACTTCCGAGAATGGTGTGCAGGTGAAGTCACTAACAGAAAAGAGAAGCGACGGAGCTGCATTGTGCTCAGGAATTCTTTTCTCTCTGTAAAGAGATGAGGCAACTTTCTGGCACCACCGCCGGCCGGTGTGGCCGAGCGGTTCTAGGCGCTTCAGTCTGGAACCGCGCGACCGTTACGGTCGCAGATTCGAATCCTGCCTCGGGCATGGACATGTGTGATGTCCTTAGGCTAGTTAGGTTTAAGTAATTCTAAGTTCTAGGGGACTGATGACCTCAGATGTTAAGTCCCATAGTGCTCAGAGCCATTTGACCCTGGCACCACCTTACGTGGGGTGAACAACCTCGTGGTGGTGGTGGTGTAAGTCCCTATGGAACCAAACTGCTGAGGTCATCGGTCCCCAGGCTTACACACTACTTAATCTAACCTAAACTAACTTACGCTAAGTACAACACACGCTCACCCATGCCCAAGGGAGGATTCGAGCCTCCGACGGGGGGAGCCGAGAGAACCGTGGCAAGGCCCCCCTCAGACCGTGCGGCTACCCCGCGCGGCTGAACAGCCTCGTCTGTTCCAGTGCAGGAAAGAAGTTGGCATTCAAAACAGCTTCTGGTCATTTCAGATTGGCTTAATACGGGTTCCATATGGTTTTCAGGGAATCGTAGGCCATTTTTCCCACAATATAGTTGCAATTTCAGGTAATAATGAGAGGGTGAGATAGAGATCGCGAATCCCTCTCTCCTAAGCAGCAGATCACTACGTGTCAATAACACTGGTATCTGGTGACTATGGTGTCCGGGGGAGATGAGACAATTCATCCTCGTGCTCACAAATTCAGTACTGGACGATGCGAGCTGTGTAAACGGAGGGGGGGGGGGGGGGCTGTTGTTCAACCGTAGCAGTCTCGCGGTTCCGGACTGAAGCGCCTACAACCGCACGTCCACCGCGGGCTGTTGTCCTGAAACATAGCATCACCGTTGGCGAGCACATTTTGTTCCAAGGGATGGGTCTAATCAACGAAAATGGTCACAGCACTGCGACCTTGCAGAGTAACCGTGGCACTCGTGGAAATACCACGATATGACTGCCCAGATCATCACCGAACCCCAGCCATGTTTCACTCCTGTGACGTAAAATCGGCCAGAAATTGTAAATAGCGTGAAAGAAGACACATCAGAAGAAAACGGCGTTATTCCGTTGCTGCTTAGTCCAGGCCTTATGGACCACGTAACATATTTTCCTGTTAGGGGCGTTTGCATCACAGGTAAGCAGTTTTGCAATTCCATCTCGCCCTTCAGTTCTATACTTCGGAGGACCATTCATGTTGTTTTGATATTGTCAAGATTCGCGAGTGCGACATTCATTCTGAAGTGACTTTTGTAGCTGTCGTCCTTTTATTTTTCGTCACAATCCTCTTCAGTTATGATCATTCAACACTTATTTTCGTTCGCATTGTGACCATTGGATGCTGTTTTCCCCCTTTTCCTGTATGCGATATAAATCTTAGATAGCGCCTCTTGAATCATGAAACACATCAGCTACCTTTGTTACGGCACCACTAACCATATGAGCACCAACAATTTGTCCCACGTTCGAATTCACTTAGCCCACAATTAGACAAAACTGTTCTGACTATGACACAGTTCCACTGTGTTGAGGACACTGCAGAGCTACCGTTCGTGGTCAACCTGCAGGCTTGCCTAGCGTTTCCATTTGTGTTCCAGCATGCACTTCACGCGGTGTTTCCATATTCTTGTCAAACCACTGAACTGTAGCGCTTTGGAAACGTTTCGAGATGCATAAAGACTAGTGATGTGACTATGACTGATTGTTCGGGCAGCAAATCTACTTCATATAATATTAAAGGAAGCCATTGCAATCCGTTTATTTATAAACACCGCAAGCTACAGAACCCCTGAACATATTCTCAATTCGAACATAATAAACTTTCTTGAGGCTAAGAGGATTATGTCCACGAAGAAAGTTCACAGATGTGTGAGTGCCTCGAAGACTTCTTAAACAACAGAACCCAGTATGTTGTCCTCGACGGCGAGTGTTCATCACAGACAAGGGTATCGTCAGCAGTGACCCATGGAAGTGTGACAGGACCGCTGTTGCTCTCTATATACTTAAATCATTTGGCGGACAGGGTGGGAAGCAGTCTGCGGTTGTTTGCTGATGAAGACGTGGTGTACGGTAAGGTGTCGAAGTTGAGTGACTGTAGGAAGATCAAAGACAACTTAGACAAAAGGTCCAGTTGGTGTGATGAATGGAAGTCAGCCCTAAACGTGGAAAAATGTATGTTAAGCGGATGAGTAGGAAGATCAAACGTATAATGTTCGGATACAGTAGTACCAGTGTCCTGCTTGCCACAGTCAAGTTGTTTAAATATCTGGGCGTAACGTTGCAAAGCGGTATGAGGTGAAACGAGCCTGCGACAACTGCCAGGGAAGGCAAATGGTCGACTTCGGTTTATAGGGATAATTTTAGGAAAGAGTGGTTCGCCTGTAAAGGAGACCGCACAGACGACGTTGGTGCGAGCTGCTCTTGAGTATTGTTCGAGTGTTTGGGGTCCGTACCAGGTCGAATTGAAGGAAGACATCGAAGCAATTCATAGCAGGGCTACTAGACTTGTTACCGGTAGGTTCTAACAACACGTGTCACCGACATGCTTCGGGAACTCAAATAGGAATCTCTGGAGGGAAGGCGACGTTTTTTTTTTTTTTTCGAGAAACGCTATCGAGAAAATTTAGAGAAGCGGCATTTGAAGCTGACTGCAGGGCGATTCTACTGGTGCTAACATACATCACGCGTAAGGACCACGAAGATAAGATACGAGAAAATCGGGCTCATAGGGAGACATATACACAGTCTTTTTGGCTCGCTCTATTTTCGAATGGAACAGGAGGGGAAATGACAAGAAGTGGTACAGGGTACCCTCCGCCACGCACCGTACGGTGGCTTGTGAGGTATCGATCTGGATGTAGATGTAGAAGTGAACAATTACTCATTATCATACACTTTATTTTGTAGAATTATGAAAAATAAGACATGACTGACAAAAGGGTGACGCCAGGAGTATGTTCTGACGCCGACTGACTTGTTTGTTACCGAGCGAGGTGGCGCAGTGGTTAGACACTGGACTCGCATTCGGGAGAACGACGGTTCAATTCCGCGTCCTGCCATCTTGATTTAGGTTTTCCGTGATTTCCCTAAATCGTTCCAGGCAAATGCCGGGATGGTTCCTTTCAAAGGGCACGGCCGACTTCCTTCCCCGTCCTTCCCTAATCCGATGAGACCGATGACCTCGCTGTCTGGTCTCCTTCCCCAAACCAACCAACCAACCAACTTGTTTGTCTCCCGATAAGAATGAGTATGTTTAGTACGACGTCGGATGGATTTGTTCTTCGTTGGTAGCATTTTCACTGTCAGTTGTTTCTTACTGCAATTAGTTTACTGCATAGTGCTTAACAGTGAAGAAGCTTTAATGAATCTTAAGACATCCCATAGTGTTTATGTCAAACGTGATTCTAATAATTAATGTTCGGTGCAGAAAACATAGTTTTTTTTCGGGCCTGAACATCAGGTGGCCATTGGCATCTATGACTGCTACGATAGATACGTTCTCACGCCTCGTTCGGTTCCTCATCGCACCAGCCTACCTACAGCGAAATATGGTGTGACCAGACTCACTATTTGCTTGCCAACCGATGGAAATGCCACCCTATAATACGTTACAGTAGCAATCTCTATCACCACTCACGACAGCAACTTATTCGGCTTACTCGCAGCATTCAGACGTACCGTGGAAAATGTCAAATACATAGTGCGTGAAGCAAGAAGAACTTAACAACGCTGCATAACGATCTCGCTTGGACAAAAGAAAATCAGATAAACTGATCCTTCCTAGATTATGGTGCGGTTTCTTTTTGCTTATATTTAACTTTAATGGTTTACGTTAATATCCGTAGATACAGTGATATACAGGGTGATTCAGTGATGATGTTAAAAACTTGTAGGGATGATGAGAAGGGTAAGGGCGCTCGGTCTGGAAAAGGCTGAGTCGGAAGTTGCAAGTGAAAATCGTTCTGAAACCTCTGACAATGGAATACATGTAACGATGCAGTTGTTGCTAACACTGTACGATAGGCGATGTGGAAGTACAGAACAAAACTACAATAAAAAGCCTAGTAAACGTGGGCTCCAAAATGCATACCTGAGGAGCTTTGGGAACTTATTTAGTAGAAGAGATGTTTTTTACACTAGTGAAGATGAACGAGTAGTCGTAGCTTTTAAGGTATGTATTTTTAAGCCCATGTTTACCAGACATTTTTTCCTTGTTTTGGCACGTAGTACCACCTCTGAAAGTTGTCTCCCCTACAGTTGCAGCAACAGCAGTATCGGTACATATATTCCACTTTCAGAGGTATGAGGACAGTTTTCGCTTATAACTTTCCACTCGGTCGTTTCCGACTAGGGTCCCTTACCTGATATTGATACATTACTCTTGTCCATCATCCCTGAAAGTATGTAACATCATCGCGGAATCACCCTCCATAAAGCGTGTTGCTAAATAAGGAAACCTACTTGCAGCCTGCCGAAAGGAAAGTAAATACCGAGTCTTATCGATTATGATTTCACAATCCTGGGAGCCATTTTGGGTCACTCACAGAGCGAACTTGACAAAAGAAACTATTTTGAAGCTGCCTGATGCCACGTCTATGCTATTTAGGGATAGCGGTCGTCGCTGAAACAACCGGTTTTTGGCTATAGCTTTTTTTTCCAATGCCTGTTTAATTAGATTGTTAAAAATACTCAAAATAACCAGTTTCTGAAAGTTTCCGTTTTTTATTCCTGTAATTTCCTGTAATAAACGTAGAATCGAACAAAGACTGAAAAATTGTGACTCTGTCAGTCACAAGATAGATAAAACTCAAATATTACTTTAAAAATACAAATAAAATAAACCTTATTCCGTCCCCTATTCGCTGCTTTCCTCGAAAAAGATAGGTGGTTGAACACTACAAAAAGTCACAGTATTTTCCTACTGACACCATTTTTTAAAAATTCTGCTAAAAAATCATGTTATAATCGAAGATTTTAAGGGATACGAGCTGATACATGCATATTATGTAGACTCTGGCAGCCTTCCATTTTTACTGTGAACTCTGAAAGAACTGAAAAGTTTTAAGTTTTCTCCTTATGTAGCGTCGCAACTTCGTTGTGGCTCCTCCAGTTTTCAATCTCTTGAAGCAAATGGAGCAATATGCTTCAACGAAACCGCACTTCGTAAAATACTTCCCGACTACGGTTGCTACCATTCTATAAGACAACTGATATCCATCGATACCAGCGAGAAACTGCATACGTTATCAGATGGGGTTTGTCTTACACACTGCATGTACACACGTACCATCTAATAGGTATGCTAACAGGTACATTATTGTCTCAGCAATGCTGTACCAGTTCTTATTCCATGCGTTGTTGCTCGTTTCCGTCAGTGCTGTTATTAAAATTGCACGAATCGCTTTTCTTATTTTCTATAATAACACTATATTTCAAATAATCTAAATTTTAAGAAGCGAAGTTACTCGTTTTGTAAGAAAGGGGTATTATGAACCATTAATTTTAGCACTACTGCTGTTGCTATCTTTTACCCAGCTGAAGTTAAAATCTTCTGGGTTCTTAGGCCGCATCATGTTTCTTCTAAAATGATCGACGTTTCGACCCCTCTGCTGGGATCTTCCTCAGGATCTTCTGGTGTCTACTACTGCTAGAACACTGTCAGAGACGAGTGTCGCGTCCTCTTATAAAGGGGGAGTTTTCACGCGTTCGTGTTGGAGAAGTGATAGTATTGGTTAAAATTCATATGGCTACCATAGACACCAGAAGATGCTGAGGAAGATCCCAGCAGAGGGCTCAAAACGTTGATCAGTTTGTAAGAAACATGACGCGGCCTAATAACCCAGAATATTTAAACTTCAGTGACAACGGCCACGAAATCCTGCAGACTTACATTTTACCCAGTTGTTAGGAAAACACAAAAATCAGTTGTTATAGCCGACCAAACAAATACCGAAAAATACCGGATCCTCAGAGCTAAAATACCGGTATCGGTTTTAGTCTGTCGATTTTTACGATCCCTAGGCTACATCTGTACATGAGAAGGCAGATGACAGTGCAAATTCCAGCGTAAGCCACCCCTGCCCCCCCCCCCCCCTCCCTCTCTGGCTAAATACAGCTTGGGCGGCTCCGTATGCCACTCGCTAACAAATAGTATGCACAGCAAATGCACAGCCTGGCAGAGTCAGCAGGAAAGGCGTGACCGAGACACGCGACCTGGTGATGCGTGGAACAACACAGGCCCCGGCGGCCATTGTTCTCTCGCTACACGCCCATTGTGTGTGCGTGGCCTCTGTCCTTAGCGCGTTACGCCACTCGGACTGCACTCTAGGGCGATTCTTAAGGGCGAGCCCCCGCAGCGCTGGAGCCCACGCAACCAAACAAGCACTCGACGACTCGCAGAAACACAGCGAGAACTCCACCGAGGGGAAACTTTCTTTCAGCCCTGTGCCATCGCACGGAAAGCGCATTACGTCAGCGTCACTTCGGTATCAAGTTATTTCTAACATTTCGCTCTATACGGGAACTGTACCATTTCTGGGACGACATAAAATATCTCTTTCGTCATGTTCTGTAAAATATTTATTTTACCATGAACCGGCTTTCGGCTCGTAGGCCACGGTCACGTGGCAACTGAATGTCGAAATCACAAGTAAATTAAAATACGACTTCACCTAAAATGATGCGATACAGAGTGCTAAAAAAAGGAAAGTATTACCTTTTTATGTTTCGCAGAGGTCGTTGCACTGAATAAAGAAGGACGAAGTGCTTTATGTTATGTGTAAATCGTATGCACTAGACATTATTTTACTCTGGAGGCGATCTGTTCCTGGTTTGATGTGTACTACACCCAGACATCGAGCACCAGGGAGTCTAGATATTGAATGTTACGGTTATAACTTTAATACCATGTTACGAAAGACAACGTCATAATACAATACCAGACTGACAATACGTTAAAGTGTATTTTACGCTTTTATTTCGAACTGTTTTTTTCTTGTTGGTTTCTACATGTCCACTGGAGTATACCAAAACATCGCGCGACAGTTTCCGTGACTACCTTGTGCTCATACTATACTGTACGCAGTATACAAAGTAAATGGTTTTTTTACAGTGGTGGTGGCGAATATAGCTTTAATTCTCAGCATGTCGATTCCCTTACCTAACATATACTGTCTAAAATGAATCCATATCCGTGTGTTTAATCCATAAAATTAAATGAGCGTATGGCATCGTTGGCCGGGAGGCCACTATTCGGGGAAGTCTAATTTCATTCGACGCCACATTGGGCGACTTGCGCGCCAATGATGAGGATGAAATGAGGATGAGGACAACACAACACCCAGTCCCCGAGCGGAGAAAATCTCCAACGCAGCCGGGAATCGAACCCGGGCCCGCTTGCATGGCAGGCGAGCACGTTACCACCCAGCTAAGCAGGCGGACTGTTTAATTCATGAGTGACCATCTGGAAGGGACTGACAGCTGAAAAGTCGACCATGTACAATGTTGCACTTATACTTTAGTGTGTATTATGTTTTTAATACTAATATCTGGTTTATTATTACTACCTTGTCTCCTCTCATTAGACCTGCACCTCGTGCTCCAAACTAGTACCTAAACTTCGAGCTACAAATTACGAACCGGCCGGAGTGGCCGAGCGGTTCTAGGCGCTACGGTCTGGTACCGCGCGACCGCTACGGTTGCAGGTTCGAATCCTGCATCGGGCATGGATGTGTGTGATGTCCTTAGGTTAGTTAGGTTTAAGTAGTTCTAAGTTCTAGGGGACTGATGACCTCAGAAGTTGAGTCCCATAGTGCTCAGAGCCATTTGAACCATTTTGAACAAATTATGAGCCCAGCAGCGCAAGGTATGTGTAATAATTGTAGGACCCCGTTTTGTAAACTAACAACTACCTCGTTTTAATCTGTAACACAGTGGTCCACCGGTCTTAGAACATGAAGGTATCAACTTCTCGTGCGACTCCCGGTTCTTCACAGGGTGATGGTCTAACACTCCGTTCTATGCCATTGAGGCTTGTCTGACCAAACTGGAGGCGTCTGCGTGCATAAGCACTGTGTCACTGACGATGCATTGTTGCCGTACATTTCCACCAACTCAACATGGTTTGTTGCAGCGTTGTTCACCTTCAGATGCAGGAAACGAATTAACACACGATACTCCACTCTCTAAATGTGTTACGCTATTTTCGTTTTGCTCCTTTAGCAGCGTGCGACGATTCTGTGACATGGCAATTTCAGTTATGTACCAGGACTACAGGAATGCACCTGTAATTAAACAAAAAGTTAATAATAATAGCGTATGCTTCCTTGGCCACAGTCAGCCGACACAAAAATTCACTGGGTTTAGTCCCGCGTCGCACTGTAAAATAAGTTATTGGACAGAATCGACGTCTCGGACACGTATGTAGCGGCCTTCCTGTGTGTCTAGACGCAAGGCAACCGTGGCCGCAAGTTTCGCTTCTTTCAGTAATAGTTATTTTACAACATGACGCGGAACGACTTCCAGAAAAGTCCTAGGTTAAGAAAAATAAGTACTTAACTTTATTTATAACTGTAAATAAACCAGCCTCTGGCTACAAGGGTTTTAATTGCTTTGATGCATAATCGATTTCGGGACTGCCAGTCCCATCTTCACATGCACCTTGAAATATACATCTAATCCATGTTATGAAACATTTTCTTGGGATCACAACTGGCTGTCATCATCAAACGTCAAACGTGCTTCAAGTCCCTCCCACTCTTGCACCCTAAGGCTGACTGATTTACAGTTGCAAATCAGCACATGGTTGCGCTCTCAACATCTACTATAATGGATGCCAAAATTACATAACTTTATTTTTTCGATGTGATAATTACAACTATGACAATCTCCCTTATGTATACTACCGCTCGTTAATTTCAATACACCCTGGTATTTCAGATTTACAACACAAATAAAACGTTATTTCACACAAAATGTAATTAAATTAACTTCACATATGTAATACAATCACAATCATTATATTTTACTTTCATCACAGTATCCTCCTTTGGATTTAATGACTGCCTCACAAACTCGAGGCATGCGGTCAATCAGTTTTTGTAGATATCGTGAATGTATGAGATTCCACACATCCTTAACAATGTCCCTTGCTGGATATATTAACTTCCCCGATACGTCTGTCCACTTAATCCCAGACCACTTCAATGGGATTACACTCGGGGCTTTGGGACGGCCATACCATATCATTCAGTACTTTCTGTTTTTTCTTTGATGCAATGTAGTTCGTACAGTATGCCGATCGATGATTTGGGTCATTATCCTGTTGTAAGGTGAACACTTTCCTTATTAAGCGCAATCCACTTGATACTGCATTATACTGAAGTATGGGGTGATCGTGATTCTGATCCATACATCCTTCTATTTTCACAATGTCGCCAACTCTGTCTCCGTCAAATCATCGCCAACCCACAATAGAACCTCTATCGTGTTTAACTTTAGGTACAACACACTGCTGGGCTACCCTTTCCTCTATAAATCGGCTAATAAATATTCTCCTTCTGGTTTTCCTAAAATCTCGAACTTCGATTCATCAGTGAATAACACCTTCGTCCACTCTTCCGATGTCCAATTACGATGTTTTCTAGCCCATGCAAGTCTCTTCAGTTTATTTATTGGCCTTAGAAGGGGTTTTCTTGCTGTGACAACCTTTCAAGCTGGCTTTAGTCCGTCTCCTTTTTACATTTGCAACAGATATTGCTGTCGTGTTCATTTCTACCAATTCTGCACGAATTTGGGGCGCTGTTTTGAATCCGTTTCTCTTACTGGTAATTCCGATATATTTATCTTAACTTTTAGTTGTTTTACGAGGTCGTCCTGGTAGTGGTATGTCCTTATTGCTGCACGTTGTCTTCTGTGGCGGTGAGGGGTGTATTACGCTCCTCCTATAACACATTACACTGTTTCGTAATTTGGCGAATAGATAAACCTGCTTGGCTAAGTGCTAAAATTCAGCACGTTTTTCTATGGATATCTCCACTCGTGAAGCCATACTAGCGATGTGCACACTTCAGTGTCACTAATGAACTGATGTGCAAGAACTACATTTTATGTATCGTAGCAAATCTTGCCGTTCGTTTCGGACATCACATCACTAGAGGGAACAACACAGGTGCAGCAAATGCGGCGTCCGTCGGCAAATAGGTAAACAAACATATCAGATAGGTGCATAACGTTTACGTACACAACATTGCTTGTTGGATACTACTTTATCTCGATGACCACAAACAAAAATCATGACATGTGTACAACTGTTGTGCTATTCCTTTGCTTCCTCAAACGTATCTACGGTATTAGACCTTATCCAAAGAGAACCAGATGTCATTTATTGGGTGCATTGAAATTAATGAGCGGTAGTGTAGTTTCTGTTCTTGAACTTTATAATTTTGAATAAATACTAACATAACAACCTTTGCTTTCACGGCTAAAGATTACACAGTAAAATTCGTGTTTCTCTGAACATCTGGTTGACAAAATTTGGTTCAGCTGTTTAATTATATTCTAGCCTAATGGAGGTTACTTTCTAGATAGTCCTCGTACATATATTTTAGATTTAGTATTATTACTTTCGTTACTTTCGAGGCTTCGTAGTTAAGATGACAGCGACGGAGTTGCAACTCACGAAGAGCGGCGGCCTTCCCAGTCTGTTTCGCCGTCATGAGTTATTCATTGACAGAGAGCGGCATGCTCGCCCGGCGATGTTGGTATGCCGTGACGTAATGGCCATTGTGTGTGATCATAATCTGGCGTGCGAAAGTGCGAAGCGGACGTAGCACTAGCTGCACGCGACGAAAATAGCTCCAAATTTCGTCACTGCGAAAGTTTTCGCACACGAGAGAAGCCGCTCATCTCGTGCCTCTTCTGGACTAATTTCGAGTAACCCATAGGCCCACAACCTTCTAAATAAACCTAACTTCCGTACATAACGCGCTCCAGCTGAAGCACCCTGTGTTCTGTCTCGAACTCGCAAGCTGAATACAAGCATGTAAGAATATCTTCTCACCTCAGACTCTTAAATTTAAATTTGTGTAGCCTGCTCACCCACTCTGACATAAAAAGAAGAGAAATAGAGAAATGCAGGAGAATGAAGTCACTCCAACGTTTGTTCTTGTGCTAGAGTCGCGTTTCGTCATACGTTACAATGTTACTTAAGTAATCTTGTCTGCCAAAGGGCGAGTATTTTGGTGTATGCTGGACGATTGTTGCTCCGTGATAAGTACAGAAGTAACCATACATACTAATACGTAAGTCCAGAATTTAATGGATTTTATTTAACTTCCTGCATTTCCGATCTACTGTGCCTGAGTTGATGAAGTGAGAAGTGTTACAGTAGGAAGCAATAAATTTACGAAATATAAGTGAAAATATTGCAGTCAGTGTGACGTGTTCATCAATTTTATCGCTTTCTAACGTAACAGTATCACCACCAAGATAGTCACCAGCTCAGACACTGTAGACCAACAGTAATTAACTGCATGGAGCTAGTTAAATCATTTCTGGCTATGAACTTGGTATACAGAGTCATGACAGATCTACCGAATTAGCCCCTTTCAAACGCTATGCCCTTTAATAGAGAAATTCACTTTGTGATACAAGACCATAATTATATTTACAACGAAAGCAACAACATCGGTTTTAAAGCCGGAGTAATCCACATACCTGCCAAGGCCACACATAGTTAAGTAAAAATCAAAAAATGAAGATATATCTGCAGCCTTAGCTACCACATTTAGACTGTATCATGAAAATACTATCAAACTATATATCACGATAGTGCTCTTTTTAATACGTTCCAGACATCCTTAAGAATAGCCTATCACCTCACTTTCAAATTGCTTCGACAGGTTGGCAGAGTATTAACAATGTAGAAGCGAACTGTCAGCCACTTGCTTCTAGACCCTGGACACCAGGCGAAGTACTAAAAAAGAAAAAAAACAGAGGTATGCGCATCTAAACCCTCTGTATGACGACATTTACAACCTGATTTTGTGTGGCATTAATTTCCAATGATTAATGAAAACCACTTCAGTTGAATTCTTGTACATTTATTGTTTTCCGACCGGTTTCGTTCTTAGAGCTTCTTCGGATTGCCGAGTTATGCTAAAGTTATTATATAAATAGCCTGGTTGTCATATGCAGGGCGTATGAAAAAGAGCTTTACAACTTTGAAAATTCTGGAAATTAGTTCATAGTACATACAGAGGTGATTGTAGTGCCAATTTGTAGGGAAATTCACCAAGTTTGGTCTCGAGTAGTTCACTAATTCTGAATCGCACCTAAGGAGCGCTAGCGGCAGTTGCGTTAAAGATGGCTGCCTTCACTGGACCCGAGCGTGCTAGCTGTGTGTTTTGGTTTGATTACTCGAAGTCGCCGACAGCATCTCAGCGTAATTTCCGTACCAAGTACGCTGAAGATCCTCCTAGTAGACCTACAATTTATGAGTGGCATAAATGTTTTGTAGAAACAGGGTACTCGGTAAGACATGGGAAATTATGTCGCCCAAGCTCATCTGACGTTGAGGGAGTGAGACAACGTTTTGTCAGCAGCTCTAAGAAATCGACCCGGCGTCCATCTCAACGAACTGCAAATCCCACATATGACTGTTTCGTGTGTGTTGAAAAACCGTTTGCATCCTGCTATTCACCAAACGACAACGCACTTATCTGCTTGTACTTAAGCTTTCTTTCTGCATATTGTCTAACACAAAGTGGAAAGTTAATCCCGTTGTGTCTATGAATCAAGGTCTTGTGGCCCAACCGAAATAAAAAAACAGACAGATCAATAAGCATCGACTCTAGTTATGATATATGGGTTCAAATGGCTCTGAGAACTATGGGACTTAACTTCTGGGGTCATCAGTCCCCTAGAACTGAGAACTACTTAAGCCCAACTAACCTAAGGACATCACACACATCCATGCCCGAGGCAGGATTCGAACCTGCGACCGGATATGTGGGAAATGAACATGGAATGTACAGGTGTTAGCCGGAAAAATTGAGAATATAATTAAGGAAATGGAAGTACTGAAAATGGATATACAGGTAATGACCAAAACGAAAAAGAAAAGGTCTAGAGAAGAAATAATTGGAGACTATAAACTGTTTTGGAGTGAAGTAGAAAAAAAAATTGAAGGAGCAAAATCAGGAGTAGCAGTTCTCATGAAAAGAAAATGGGAACAATGCAAAATTAATTGGAAGGAAGTGAATGAAATGATAATCAGTGTAAAAATAAAAATTCATGTAATAAAATTGGAATTAAATGGGGTGTATGGCAGTAACGAAGATGCGCCTGGCAAGAAGAAGAGGTTTTTTTTCGATGACTTACAAGAAGTGGTTGACGAGTGTCCAGATGAACGTGAATTTTTAATAATTGAAGAACTGAAAGGACGAATTGGAAGAAGATCAAATGATGACTCTGTAGAACGGTGGGTAGGGGATGTAGAAAACGGTAAAGGAAGGGAGTTAATTAACTTCTGTAAGGTTCAGAAGTGTACTGTTATGAATGGCCAATTTCAGCACAAAGAAATATACGAGTACACCTGGGCCAATCCGTCAAGGAACCTAAAATCAATTACTGATCGAACAAGTCTGACTCAAACTGTTGGGCTCTGTTGGTAGTGATGTGGAATGGACAGCCGAACCTCGCCAGCCAGGTTTATGTGAAAGCGGTGGCTAGTGTTTCTGCGGAGATGTTGTCTGTAGGTACTACCTCAGGTCATCGCGTGTATCTGTCAATCATTGTGAACATATAACACTGGCCGTCCGACGGAGGAAGTGGTTCCAAGATGAACGTGGGCGAAGCTTGAAGAAGCATCTGGGAACCCTCCGAGCGGGAGATGAATGTGGCGAGTGATTTTGCAAAGTTGGCAACATCTCGTCCACTCGCGGCAGTCTCTTTCTATCCCTGACTACACTAAACGCTGAGATACTACACTGAATGTCGACCGAACTTCTTGGTGAGAATGATTATGTAAGGCCTCGAACACCAGCCTGTGAAACGCAGTGCCTTGTGACACCTCACAATACTTGTACAAATAAGCATAGGAACTGGTCTGCAGTAGGCGGCCAACTATGATGTACAACAAGGGCTGCAATGTAAGAAGTATTAGTCAAGAACTTACCTTTCACACGTTTAGTTTGTTGTTTCTACTCCATCAACACTACGGCCCTAGATTTATTTACCTGTTAGCTGTCAACGCACCGAGGAAATACGCTATTCCTGTCATGCTTTTAAAAGTGCTCTTTTTCACTACTGTAATGTGGCCTATTAAATTTTGGTAAGTTATTAAAACAAGAAGTACCATAATTAATAGGTTGTGTTTTTTAATAATTTATAATTTCCTTAGATATTACATGCCCAACAGTTTAATTTTCGCAGCAGCAGTCGTTAATGACTGGCATTTGAATTTCGATATATAAGATAAGCAATGGTCCAAGCTGATATGTCTGCATGTGAGTGATCCTATATTTGTGGTCATATGCACCGTACAGCGTATGTAGTGTTGTTTGTTGTTGCGGTCTTCAGTCCAGAGACTAGTTTGATGCAGCTCTCCATGCTACTCTATCCTGTGGAAGGTTCTTCATCTCCCAGTACCTACTGCAACCTACATCCTTCTGAATCTGTTTAGTGTTTTCATCTCTTGGTCTCCCTCTACGATTTTTACCCTCCACGCTGCCCTCCAATACTAAATATATAGTGTATGGGATAAAATTTCATTCATGTGAGATACAGGACGTTCATTCTTTTTTCCCAGTAGTTCATCTTACTGTAGATACGCAATAGCTTATTGTTGGTAGTTTAGGCGATCTAGTGTCTTCTACAGAACGATTAACGTAGTTGTTCTGCTAGCCTCTAACTGCAGCTATTGAAACCAAGTTCGCAGCCTTGTAATAACATAGATTTTCCTCGTCTTGTGCAAAAATGTATTAACTGAGTGGGCGTTCATAGCTGTAGTTAAACGTAATGAGCGTAATGTGCCTGGCAATGGCTAATTCTCCTTTTGCTTTAAACGCCTTAGCGGAGCTACGCCCACAAAAATGCCATTTCATATGCCGATTTCAGTACGTCTGTTACATAAAGGCAATGAGGCAGGGGTTTTGATACCATGTTTTCTAGGATGGGTGAACAGGACTGTGGAAGAGAAAGGGTGACACTGTGCTGCGGGTTGCCAGCAACGCATGGAGCAGGCGTGTCCATTGGAATGGGCAGGGAAACGAAGTTTTCGTGGATATGAGATGCGTAAACAGCCAAGCGGGGCTGCACGTGGACTATGACACGTGGACGCCGCGTTGCTCGTGAGATGGTCAATGACGCAGTCTAATGAGCTATCCTGAACAGAGTGGAATTTCCAGTGGTGTTAGACAGGGTCCCAAAAGCATCGATCACTTGAAACATACCTTGCTGTCCTGCTGGATTACGCAGGAGCTGCAGAATGAAGAGAAACTCGTTTCGCTACTGATACAAATAATTATTGTAGTTGCTTCGATACTAGTACCACGATATTTTTTTTATATAAAATTAACTTCCAGCCTTATGGATAAAGTCTCATGTGGCCCGTAAGATTTTCGTAGCTTCATCCTGGTATAAAAAGGGAAAACAAAAATAAAGCACTGTTATGAAGCCTGTTCCCCATGTGACTGCGATAAAAGTTGAAATTAATTAGACCAAAGGAAACGAGGCTAAAAACTAATTCAGAAACTGCTGTAATTAAAGAACCGGCAAATTTGCATAACAATTTTATGTGTCATGCGAAGACTGCCGTGAGATGACAGGTAATGATAATACGTACGAGGTGGTTTCACTGATTTTTTCCAGTTGGTCTCTAGTATCGGAAAATACTAGTTATCTCCAAGATGGCGATATCACTCAAAAGCAAGTCTTTACATGAACTTGATCGTTTTCATGCGCAGGGATACACCTGCAAGGTGAAATTTGCCATTACGGAGGCGACAATGCGTAACACGGACCCAGAGTAATGCATCCAGAATGCTGCAAAAGACACAGGTGGAAAAGAACAATTCTGCCAGTTAGGTCTGTTGTAGCAGTGTTTCTGTGTTCTGAGTAATAGAACTTAAGGGAAGGCTACCTGTTCTCAACGAGAAAACCGTTTAAGCATCTTCTTGATCGTTCCTCGCGACAAACTGATCAATAACAATATCACCAATTAATAATAATAAATTATTATAAAAAAGCAGTCATAACAGAAGGTGCACAGCAGAAGCGGACTTTTGATAATTATAAATTGTATTATTAATGTTATTCCGCTTCTCCTTTGTACCTTCTGTTTTGAAAGCTGACTGTTGCATTCACATTTCGATTACACCGACGCTAGAAATCCTTCATTTCAAATTCGATTTTGAAATTTCAAGCAAAAAGCGTTTTTTGCTTGCAGTCAACGAACAGGGCAGCCATGGGACACTCGGCATTTTCATATGCACGGTTCCTTCATTATACTGAATGGGAAACGGGCCAAGAGTGTCCTGTACTGGATTACATGACAAAATGAAGCCGAATGGAGGATCTCAACCAAAGGCTTCGTCTACTCTGAGACGGTCTTGGCTGCAGATTTCTGGACCTGCGTTATCGTGTGAGGATTTGTAGGACTCCCCTGATAGGTCAGGGGTGCACTACACAAAGGAAGCAACTACTCGGGTAGCACAGTACTTGTGGCGTGCACATGATGGTTTTTTAGGCTAGACGGTAGTTTTAGGTGCTCGCCAGTCGATTCACCACAAGGAAGTCAAATGGTGTTCAGAATAAAGACACTTCGATTGTCATAATTTATTCACTAAACTGTAGAAGTATTCGTAATACAGTTCCCGAATGTACTGTCCTCCAAGAAGTTATCCTGCTCAAATCATTCTTGGGACTGAGAGCTGGCTGAAATCCGAAGTGGAAAGCTCTGAGGCATTTAGTGAGTCGTGGAACGTAGATCGGAAAGACAGATTAGGGGAAATAGGAGGGGGGAGTTTTCATTGCAGTTGAAAAAAAATATTGTCTGTATTCAGTTCGAAGTTGAGTGTGGCAATGAAGTCGTCTGGTCGCGTATAACAGGTGTAGGTGAAACTTAGGTAATTGTTGGATGTTTTTACCGGCCACCCGATTCCGCTGTGATAGTTCTAGAGTCATTCAAAGAGTCTCTACGGTCAATACCGCGTAAATACTCAGATCATGCAATGCTAGTTGGAGGCAACTTTAACCTGCCGACTATAGACTGGAACGTCTATAGATTCATTGTGGGGTGTACAGACAGACAGTCATGCGAAATACTTTTGAACACATTTTCAGAAAATTATCTTGAGCAGCTAGCTCGGCAGCCCACACGCAATGGAAATATCTTAGAGTTCGTAGCTATAAGTGGGTCGGACCTAATCGACAATGTCGTTATAGCAACTATGATTAGGAAAGTTAATAAATCAGTCAAGAAGGCTAGGAGAGTGTTTCTGCTAGATAGAGAAAATAAGCAGTTATTAACATCTTACATAGAGAGTGAACGGGCCTCACTTAGTACCAACAAGATGTAGAGGAAATATGGGCAAAGTTTAAGCAGATTGTAAATCGTGGTCTGGAGAGTTACGTGCTTAGTAAGCGCATAGAGGACGAAAAAGAGCCACCATGCTTTAACAACTAAATTCGTAAGATGCTGAGGAAGCAGGGGCTGTTGCACTCTAGGTTCAAAATGGGACTCACAAACATCGACAAGCGAAGGTTAGTAGAGATTCGTGCGTCTGTGAAAAGATCTACGCGCGCAGCACACAACTACCACCGTCACAGCTTAGCTAAAGATCTGGCAGAGAACGTGAGAAAATTTTGGTCGTATGTAAAATCGCTAAGGGAGTCTAGGTCTAAGGCTTCCATTCAGTCCCTTTTTGACCAGTCGGGTGTGGCAGTTGAAGATAGCAAAACGAAAGCCGAAGTTTTAAATTTCGCGTTGAAGACATCGTTCACACAGGACAACCGTACAAACATACCGTCATTTGACCTTGGACAGACCCGTATGGACGACATATGAATAAGCATACCTGGCGAAGAGAAGCAACTTAAAGATTTGAGAACAAATAAATCACCAGGTTCAGATGGAATCCTGTTTGATTTTACAAAGAGTGCTCTATGACATGTGCCCTTACCTAGCTTGTATTTATCGTGAATTTCTCGTCCAGTACAAAGTCCCAAGCGACAGGAAAAAAGCGCAGGTGACTCCAGTATATAAGAAAGGTAAGGGAAAGAACCCACAAAATTGCAGACTAGTATCCCTAACTTCTGTTGGTTGTAGAATCCTTCAACACATTTTCAGTACGAATACAATAAACCTTCTTGAGGCTAAGCAGCTAATGCCCACGAATCAGCATGGTTTTAGAAAGCATCGCTCGTGCGAAAGTCAGCTTTCCCTTTTCTCGCGTGATAAACTGCGAACTGTGGATGAAGGGCAATAGACAGATTCCATATTTCTAGATTTCCGGAAACCATCTGACACGGTGCCCTATTGCAGGCTGTTAACGAAGGTACGAGCGTAAGGAATATGTTCACAGACATGTGAGTGACTTCTGAAATAATAGAACCCAGTATGTTATCGTCGACGGTGAGTGTTCATCAGAGACAATGCTATGATCAGGAGTGCCCCAGGTAAGTGTGATATGACCGCCGTTGTTCTCGATATACATATATGATTTGGCGGAGAGGGTGGGCAGCAGTGTGCAGTTCTTTGCTGATGATGTCGTGGTGTACGGTAAGGTGTCGAAATTTAGTCACTGAAGGAGGATACAAGACGTCTTAGACAAGATTCCCAGTGGAAAACTGTAAGTTAATGCGGATGAGTAGGAATATCAAACCTGTGATATTCGGATACAGTATTACTAACGTCCATATTGACACAGTCCAGTGATTTAAATATCTGGGCGGAACGTTAACAGCGATATGAGCTGGAACTGGCATGTGAGAACCGTGGCAGGCAAGGTGAATGGTCGACTTCGGTTTATTAGGAGAATTTAGGGAAAGCGTGGTTCAGCTGTTAGGAGACCGCATATTTAGAATGCTGGTGCGACCTATTCTTGAGTACTGCACGAGTGTTTGGTATCCATACCAGTTCAGATTAAAGGAGGACATCGAAGCAATTCATAGGAGGAGTGCTTGATTTGTTACTGGTAGGTTCGAACAATACGTATCTGTTACGGAGATGCTTAGGGAAGTCAAATGGAAATCTCTGGAGGGAAGGCCGCATTCTTTCCGGGAAACAATTTTAAGAAAATTTAGAGAACCGGCATTTGAAGCTGACTGCGTAACGATTCTACTGCCGCTGACATACATCGCGAGTAAGGACCACGAAGATAAGATACGAGAAATTAAGACTCATACGGAAGCGTACAGATAGTCATTTTTGCCTTGCTCTATTTGCGAATGGAACAGGAGGGGAACTGATAAACAGTGGTCCATGGTACCCTCCGCCACGCACCTTACAGTGGCCTGCGGTGTATCGATGTAGATGTACATCGATAAAATGGTAGGTAGACAATTACCAAATTTTCAAGGGAGCAGCAGTATCACACTTGTACGTAAATTGCACCTGGAAAGCATTGTAACAAGTGATTGGAGCTAAAATTAGAAGGAAAACGTTATTAGTTATTAAGTAATTAAATATGAATATTAATTCCATGTAAGTTTTCGAGAAGATCTACAATGACGGTAGCATAATGATGTTCCTCAGTTAAAGATTTAGTACCCAATTTTTGGAGCTCAAGAACTACATAAAAAGGTTAAGTGTGATTACATGAGTGGATCTGAAAGTAATAACACGTTCATTAATGTTAACAATATTCATATATACATGTCCTGTTAATAGATTCGTTGTACATAATGTCGGTATAAGAGTCGTTCAAATGATGTACAGTCTTAACTAACTAACTAAATTGGCAGTAGCATATACATGTGTCCTTTCCCATCTCTCTATCCATCTTCCCATCCCCCCCTCTTTCCATTTCCACCTCCCCCATCTCTCTGTCCATCTCGTCCTACCCCCTTTCTGTCTGTCCATCTTCTCCTTCTGCCCTCTCTGTCTGCCCATCTCCTCCTCTCCCCCCAGTCTCTGTCCACCTCATCCTCCCACCTTTATCTGTCCAGCTGCACGTGTAGCCCCTGGAACAAATCCTGATACTACCTGTTCAGCATGTCTGTGGTGCAGGGCAGCCTAAATGATAGGACTGAAAACCCTTTGCCAGCCGAAGTGGCCGAGTGGTTCTAGGCGCTACAGTCTGGAACCGCGCGACCGCTACGGTCGCAGGTTCGAATCCTGCCTTGGGCATGGATGTGTGTGATGTCCTTAGGTTAGTTAGGTTTAAGTAGTTCTAAGTTCTAGGGGACTGATGACCTCAGAAGTCAAGTCCCTTAGTGCTCAGGGCCATTTGAACCATTTTTTGAAAACCCTTTTCTCCTCTATCTCCGCTCATATGGGAGCTAGGAGTGGTGATTCCCAGATAGCAAATAGCATGTGTACCAAATTTTGTTGAACTGGGCTAGTGGTTTAGGACAAAATGCTGGACACACACTCAGAGAATATATATATATATATATATATATATATATATATATATATATATATATATATATATCACAGTTGCATATAATTTTTAATTGCTACTAGTTTGAAACAGTTTTGATTGAATTCACATTAAAAAAGCGCCTACAGCAGTAATTCTACGAAACATTCAAAAGACTTGTTCATGCACCATAACAAATGTGATTAGAACGACTTGCCAAGTGCCTGAACACATACAACTGAATGCGCCTGTCGAGTTACCTAATCACGTTTGGTATGTGCGCTAGGCTACAAAAAGGACTGCATTTGGACTGTTACAATGGAATTATGTTACAGTCAAACGTTAGAGAGGCGGATGTGGCATAAGCGAAGTATTGCCCTACTGTAATATGTGTGTACAGAATGCTGGAAAACATTTATGCATTTTAACATTTTACATTTTTATTTATATTGTACACTTTGATGTAGTCAGTATTTGAAAATGAACGCAGTCGTTTGAAACTAGCCACCAATGAAAATTATATGCAACTGTGTCAGAAAACTAAATAAATTTAAAGTTGTTGACAAAATGTCGATTTCTGTTTCAGTGACGCTGTAGTGAGCATGAGCCCCTCTTCACGCGAGGGTTGTATCCTTTCTGGCTCATTCCTTTCAAAGCTTCCTGCATCCAGTAGCAAGCAAGCGACGTCATCAGAAAGTACTGATCGGCGTATGTGACCATTTGCCCACGGTAACGTAGTTTGGTGGGCGCTTTTATGCAGCAAACGAGGCACCTGCGGTGCGATCCCGTGCTCTGTCTGCTGGGTGCCGCCAAATGCAACGAAACTTATATCTTCGTGGCCTATTATTTGTTAGGAAAAACATCAAATAGCAATTTCTATAGCTAAGCATAGAGGATCTCTCATCAGTGTAGTCATAAAAAAAAAATAATCTGAGAGCAACATTTACAGCCTAAGAAAATTGGTGCATTGTTGTTTTACAAACGATCGCCATAGGAGTGACACGCGCTGGAAGTTTGTGGAATTCAAGTCTCTTCCGTAGCCGGTAAGGTTCAATGACGGGCTACGCAGTTGGCAGTGCGGATCAACTACATGCCAGAAAATTTTTTGTTTATGTTCGTTAGTGCATGAAGAGCACTTTAATTACATGAGTTGATTATTTTGCGTTTGAATTTGTAAGATCGCTTATCGATAGGTAGTCTTTTCGAATCCTGGTGGTGGGAGAAATGTTCACCGCCAGTCTCCGGTCGGCAAAGGGAGAAGTGTGAGTGCCGTTACGTAACTCCTTACGTCAGGCCAACGTGCAGGATCAAATTCCAAAACACTCCGCAGCGTAACAAGGGCACCATAGTTTCTTGTTTGAAGCACGGACACAAAGAAACACAAATAAGAAAATACAGAATACATTAAAGGAGTAGCTTAAAAATGGAAGATTACACCATGGATGACAGAAAGCGAGCAATTAGGTTGTTCGCAGATGGCGCTGTCGTGTCTCGGTTAGTAAAGTCATCGGAATATAAAAACAACTTGCAAAACGATTTGGAAAAGATATATGTATGGTGCAAAAATTGGCAACTGACCCTAAATAACGAAAAGAGTGAGGTTATCCATACGAGTGCTAAAAGGAATCCGTTAAACTTCGAATACACGCTGATTCAGCCAAATCTAAATGCGGTAAATTCGACTAAATACCTAGGAAATACAATTATGAACAACTTAAATTGGAAAGAACACATAGAAAATGTTGTGGGGAAGGCTAAGCAGAGACTGCGTTTTATTAGCAGGACACTTAGGAAATTAAACAGATCTACTAAGCAGACCGCCTACACTACGCTTGTCCGTCGTCTTTTAGAATACTCCTGCGCGGTGTAGGATCCTTACGAGACAGAACTGACGGAGTACATCGAAAAAGTTCAGAGAAGGGCAGCACGTTTTGTATTAAAGCGAAATATGGGAGAGAGAGTAACTGAAATGATGCAGGATTTGGGATGGACAACCGGCCGGAGTGGGCGAGCGGTTCTAGGCGCTACAGTCTGGAGCCGCGTGACCGCTACGGTCGCAGGTTCGAATCCTGCCTCGGGCATGGATGTGTGTGATGTCCTTATGTTAGTAAGGTTTAAGTAGTTCTAAGTTCTAGGGGACTAATGACCTCAGAAGTTAAGTCCCATAGTGCTCAGAGCCATTTGGGATGGACATAATTAAAACAAAGGCGTTTCTCGTTGCGGAGGAATCTTCTCACGAAATTCCAATCACCAAATTTCTCCTCCGAATGCGGAAATATTTTGTTGACGCCGACCTACATAGGGAGAAATGATCACCATGATAAAAAAAGGGAAATCATAGCTCGTACGGGAAGATATAGGTGTTCTTTCTTTCCGCGTCCTATACGAGATTGGAATAATAGAGAATTGTGAAGGTGGTTCGATGAACCCTCTGCCAGACACTTACATGTGATTTGCAGAGTATCCATGTAGATATAGATGTAGATGTATATGTAGATTTGGGGTGCCTAAAGGAGACCTTCCTTTGTACAGGACGTGGGAAAGAGCGAGCAGCAGGGAAAGTAGTGCACGAAACTTCCTGGCTGATAAAATCTCTGTGGCATAACGTGATTCGAATCCGAGAATATTGCCTTTCGCGGGCCAGTGATCTACCAACTGAGTTACCCAAGCACGATTCAGTATCCCCCCCCCCCCCCCTGCCCACAGTACTTCACCTACTACCTTCCAAACTTCACGGAAGTTATATTGCGAAACGTGCAGGACTGATTCGACGAACGAAAGTTGATACTAAGGCTGGGGTTTGAACCCGGGTCTGCTGCTCAGGAGGCAGGTGCGCTAACCACTACACCATCCTGGCACAGTGGATTTGCACAACTGCATGGGCTATCCTAATACGCCTCCTTCCTCAACCTAAATTCCCATTCACGCCTCAGCCCACTTGGGTAATTTAGAGCGAATACGAAGTGGGCTGACGCGCCAAAGGGAATTTGGATTGGCAAGGAAGCGTGCTGGGGTATTTCATGCAATTGTGCGAATCCATGGCGCCAGGGTACTGTAGTAGTTAGTGCATCTACCTCGTGAGCAGAAGACCCAGTTTCCAATATTGGTCCTGGTACAAATTTTCATCCGTCACATCAATCTGCATACATACATCATAGATCTCTAAGCCTCGTAAAGTTCTCTGGAACCGTAATTATAGTTTCATTTGACTAATGTAGTCCTTGGTTTACACTTCTCCACAGCCACAGTTGGTAGTGACGACTGGAAATCTCAGTTTTTGGAGAGTATATCTGAATCTTCTGAGTGCAAACTGTAGGCGATTGAAAGCACGCCATGCAGTGCACTTTTGTGGGTGGCCAGGAGGCAGATTTTCAGATGGTACAGACCAATGAGGATCGTTTACACAATTCCATGTTTTCTACGGACGGAGTCATTTGGAAGATGGTGGTGGCCCGTCTGTCGCATGGGAACGAAGCGTTCGGCGTCGCTCTTAATGATACAAGAGAAGCAGGCTATACGGCGCCACCGGCTCCTTCTGCCTTCTGTACCCACCAACAAACGCATGATTCTTTAAAGAAATGAACTCCTACGCACAAAACTGTTTCAAAGGTCTGATAATGTGTTAGATATTTTAATTTAGGCATGTATGGGAGAAAAAGTTTATGAAAGGCTTTAATTATGCTTTAATTTGCTGGAAGTCGCTAAGTGTTCTCATTCTCAAATACTAGACGAATGTAGTCCGGGTATCTGCGTTCTGCCATTTGTGCTGCGTCGAGGCAAACATACAGTTTCTAAATGTAATACTTGTCGTATTGTGTTATACTTCTGATATGAATGTATTTATCATAATAGGTAGATTGAGACAACATTAAAATTTTTTAATTCGGTCGATAATTACGCAAAATATCGAAAATTTTTGTTGCATCTGGAAGCCGTTACACAGGCAACCTGCAACTGGAATCGACTTCTGGGATAGCGGTTTAATAATATACAGGGTGAAGAGAAATTGTTGCACTCGGAGGTCGGCATGCGATTCCTCATCTGGATTCAGTACTTAGCAGAATCAGATCGCGTTCGTTTTGAAAACACATGCCGGCCAAAGTGGCCGAGCGGTTCTAGGCGCTACAGTCTGGAACTGCGCGACCGCTACGGTCGCAAGTTCGAATCCTGCCTCTGGCATCGATGTTTGTGATGTCCTTAGGTTAGTTAGGTTTAAGTGGTTCTAAGTTCTAGGGGACTGATGACCTCAGAAGTTAAGTCCCATAGTGCTCAGAGCCATTTGAACCATTTTTTGAAAACACATACATGAAAACGAGGTCCTGGAGACACTAATACATAGCGCATCGGAATATACAGAGGAACGTATATCAGCCCACACTACCCTACCACCGGTAGTAGCTCATTGAGTAGATTGCGGGGACGTCAAACCCACACCCACCATGGAGCTATGGTTCGAATCCCCGTCAAGTTCCTTTTCTATTTCTTAGTCGTCCGTTCCCCAGTTGTCGTCGTTTACAAGTAGGACATCATTTTGTCACATGAGAATAGTCTATCACATGACAGTGGAATCCATTAAACAGCGTGTATGTGTCTACTAACCGCGCAGAGCACGACCATAACCGGTCCTGTAAAGTCCATGTTGGGCGGTTTCCTGATGGAGAACACAAGCGATGAGTATATCGATATGTTTTTTATTCTGGGTGAACCTGATAATCAAGCTGCTGCTGATGCTCGTGCATATGCTACACGGTACACACGATGCCCGCCATCTCGACTGTGGATATTTTTCTTCGTCTGGAACAACACCTCTCGGGCAAGCGATAATCGTAGTCTACAAGTAAATGACAGAGGTCGTCCAAGGACTAGACGTAATCCACCAACATTGAACGCGACTCTTGAAACCGTACATCAATAACTCGGTAAGTGCCCGTGATATTACGACGCAGTTCCAGATATGTCAAAGACTGGTTGCTGAATTGTTGCACGATGAAGCACTGCATCCATATCGTTACACGTTAATTCAACACCAGTTGCCAGAAGACCGCATTCGACGAGTGCAATTTTGTGAATGGCTTTTGCATCAGATGGAAGATAACGAAGATTTTATACATAACGTGATATTAACTGACGAATCTAACTTAATTCGTGAAGGTGTTTCCAACCTCCACAACAGCCATTGTTGTCGAAACACAACCCACATATCACCCGTGGCTTTCAGGCACGCTTTGGCATAAACCTGTGGGCTGGAATCGTGGGAGGTGTGCGTTCGGGCCCTTATCTACTGCTGTAAAGTTCAGAGCGCTCCTGTATCGTATGTTTCTTTGCAATACTTTATGTGACACATTAGAAAACGTTTCTCTTGGTGCACGGTGACAACTGTGGTTTCAGCATGATGGTGCACCACCTCCCTTTGCAATGAATGTACGCAACAATTTAAATGAAGCGTTTCGTCATAAGTGAATTGGTCGTGGAGGTCCAATGTTCTGGCCTTCACGTTCCATGAATCTTCATCCACTAGAGTTTGATTTGTGGCGACACTTAAAGGAAGAAGTTTAAATACTTCAACCCATGATTGTACACGACCTAAAAGTTGGCGTGCTTGCCGCTTCAGCGATTATGGATGCAGGTGTGTTGCGTAGGGTCCAACAAAGTATGGTCAAGCTGGTGGCGAAGTGTCTGCAAATGCAGGGTGATCGCTTTGAATATTTTCTCTAAGGTGAAAGTTGCTCGTACGTGTACAAACCCGCTCTGTGATGATAAGCCTGGACGTCAAATGTCCGCAGTTTGTGATATAGTGGCTAGCGTTGCTGCCTCTGGATCACGGGGTCCCGGGTTCGATTCCCAGCCGGGTTGGGGATTTTCTCTGCTCGGGGACAGGGTGTTTGTGTTGCCCTCATCATCATCATTCGTGACGTTGGCCAGATTGGACTGTGTAAAACGTTGGACTGTGTAAAAATTGGGATTTTGTACGGGCGCTGATGACCGCGCAGTTGAGCGCCCCACAAACCAAACATCAATATCATCAGCATCATCATCATCGTCACCTGCACGTCAGACGTACAGAATGGAAATATAGTGCGTGGCATAATGTGCAATGTCGAGTAGTCTATCTACTTTGTTTTATTGCACCTCACTGCGTATAGACGATGTTAGTGTATCCGCTATAATTTTCTGTTTGCTTTATTTGTGTCAGCCAACGGCCTTGCCGCAGTGATGACATCGGTTCCCATCAGATCACTGAAGTTAAGCGCTGTCGGGCTGGGCTAGCACTTGGATGGGTGACCATCCGGTCTCCCTAGCGCTGTTGGCAAGCGGGGTGCACTCAGCCCTCGTGAGGCAAACTGAGGAGCTACTTGACTGAGAAGTAGCGGCTCCGGTCTCGGAAACTGACATACGGCCGGGAGAGCGGTGTGCTGTCCACACTGCTACGGTCGCAGGTTCGAATCCTGCCTCGCGCATGGATGTGTGTGATGTCCTTAGGTTAGTTAGGTTTAAGTAGTTCTAAGTTCTAGGGGACTGATGACCACAGCTGTTAAGTCCCATAGTGCTCAGAGCCATTTGAACCATTTTTTTGCTGTCCACATGCCCCTCCATATCCGCATCAAGTGACGCCTGTGTGCTGAGGATGACACGGCGGCCGGTCGGTACCGTTGGGCCTTCATGCCCTGTTCAGGAGGAGGGGAGAGAGTTATTTGTGTCACGGACGAAACAAAGCGGTCGTTTATAAGAAGTTCATGTCATATCTTAATGTTTAAATAAAGTTAACAGCAACAGCAAAAATACACAGGATACCTCATTGTGGAGACGTAAATTGGATATAATTTGATGCTTTAAAAGAAAAAAAGTGTGGCGCAAAGGGGTTTCGAACATCGGCGAGTCTGCAAGTATGTTCCTCATGAAATTACCTCGTCTCACTGAGCTAATGGGGCAGCTCCGGCACAGCGCAGAGTTGATGCCACCTGTTCTTGGCCAAGTTGCACGCAGTTACAGCGTTACCAGAGCCTCGCTTTTTAAACTGTCTTTCTATTAAACCTATTGGCGGGACTATGTTTTGCAAGGTACAGTTTGGTCTTGAACTGGAATCAGGAATGGCATATCGACAGCTAAGTGCGGCATTTTTTCTTCACCTTGTAGATCATGAACACGACACACCACACACACACACACACACACACACACACACACACACACACACACAGTTACACATTAATTACATTCAGAAACACGAGATTATTACACTTACTTTAAGAAGTGGCGTACTGACAATTAGACTTGCAGCAGGTCGACAGTGTCACGAGTTGGTCGCAGTTCTTGGAGTTCGATATGTCACTTCTTTTCCAAATTTCTTTTTCTTGCGCTTGCGCGTTCGCGCATTTTTAACATTCGTTGCCATTCTTGGACTTTATATTTAACTCGCATCTTTTGATGGGAGAGTGTCTTGATGTTTAGAGGTATAACGATGGCGAAACGATTGAAGAGTCATTGCTCTTTTGCTGATGCTGAAGTCACGCACCACAAGCGCGCGCTTTCCACTCTATTTCACCTGTGGCACATTAGCTATCAGCAACAGTAAACGACCGTGGCATTAAGCAACTACCCTGTGCGCCGCCGACTACAGCCACATGGGTAAATGCCACGTCATTTTAACTTCTGGTAGTTATGCTGTTTTGCACTCTACGTATTTTCGGACTTTCCGATTTTGCCACTATTTTATATCTTTACAGTGTCGTAGATCTGAAAATGGCCAGTTTGACGGCGGAAACCGGTCATAATTTTTAAATAAATGATTATCTGCGATCTTATTTCATTAATTGACCTCTGAACGTGTTCTAATCTCTCTTATCTTATTCGCACAGCCTTCTTCGAAAACAGCTCCTACTCCATCGTATTTATTTCAAGAGTTCCCTGGAAATTTCTGTTGCACTTGTGTATGAGCTTTGCCGATCTGTTAAGAACCTACCCGCGCATTGAATTGTTTTGATGTTTGTTGTCATACCTACTTGATAAGAACCTCAAATACTGGAACAGTACTCTGGAATTGGTCACACTAGCGTCTGTATGCGACCTTCTTTACAGATGCACCGATCTTTCCAAAAACCGTACCAACAAATCTGTCTTCCATTTGCCTCCCAGCAGTCTGATTTTGCGTTCAAATGGCTCTGAGCACTATGGGACTCAACTTCTGAGGTCATTAGTCCCCTAGAACTTAGAACTAGTTAAACCTAACTAACCTAAGGACGTCACACACATCCATGCCCGAGGCAGGATTCGAACCTGCGACCGTAGCGGTCTCGCGGTTCCAGACTGCAGCGCCTAGAACCGCACGACCACTTCGGCCGGCTCATTTTACGTCATCGCTCCATTTCTTATAAGTTTTAACGCGCTCAACAAGTTCACTGTTAATCTTGTAATCAGATACTATCTGATGATTTCCTTAATTACGGGCGTTATCCTACATTTTGCCACATGTAATGAGAGCTGTAAATCATTGCACCAAGTCTTTCTCCAGTTCAGTCCAACGACAGTACTTTTCCATACCCAGTAGCATCGATAGCGGAAAATCTTGCATAGCTGCTCATCCTGTCCGTGGAAATAAGGCAGCGCGTTTGGGTGACCTTGGAAGAGGAAGCAACTGAAGCAAAGGCAAACAAAACACGGTGGGTGCTTTCTTGCATCCCGCAATTCGCATAGGAGTGTTCGTGCAGGCGCATAACAAACGTGGTGTGTCCCCGCTGCGCCGCTCGCCTTGTGCATTTACCCACTTGTGCTTCGGGCGACCACAGTCACCGTCAAAGAGCACCATTTGCCGAAAACAGCTGCGTGCGGTAAAGCGTCAGCTGGTTATTACATAAAAGGTACGGCTGCAAAGCAGAAAGGCATCCCAGCAACGGACAGAATGCTAGGAGCTTAAATTACTGCACTGTACGAAAGAAAGAAACTGCGTTTCAAGCTCACTAATGGAGTTTGTGGGTAACGAGGACATACTGCTCTCCTTTTTTGGAACTGCAGTATTGCAGGTAGTTTTCCATAGCCTTACTCCGGCATAAGCTTGATAGTATAACAATAATTTTCGTGTCAAATCTATGATTGCGTACCTAAAAGTATCCAGAATTGTTGAGTTAGACATTATATGTTTCACGGGAGTATACGTTTTTGAATGCGTACATTTTTGGAAAGTTCAGACTTTAACCTATTTTTCTACATAGTCGCCACTGAGGTCAATACATTTTTGCGTGCGGTGTACGAGCTTTCGAAGGCCCGAGTCAAAAAAATTGCCGCCAAGCCGCGCAGATACCTGAGAACAGCTTCTCCCAGCTCTGTCGCCGAAATACGTTCCACCCAGGTGTTTCTTCACTTAAGGGAAGAGACGGTAGTCATATGGGGCTAAATACGGCTGTAGGGTTGGTGTTTGACAATACCCCATCCAAATTTAGCGATGAGGCTTTAGCGCTGTGCTGTAGAGCGTTGCAAACGCACCCCCTTGGACAGCATACCCCTCCTCTTGTTTTGAACTACACGGCGCAATTTTTGCAGTGTCTTGCAGTACCTGGGCAAGAACTCGCCGAACAATACGCTGTTCCTGTCCCAAAACACTGTTGCCACCACTTTGCCGACACTTTGCGTTTGTCTGAATTTTCGCGATCTCGGCGACTCTGGGTGATTCCATTGTTTGGACTGTTCTTTGGTTTCGGGTGTGTGGCAGTGCACCCAAGTCTCGTCTCCAGTGCCGATGGAGACGAGGTATTCCTCGCCATCAGTTCCGTGATCTTGAAGTAGTTCTTGGGCCGCTTCAAAGCGTTGACGTTTTTGGTCTTCTGTCAACATTCTTGGCACCCACCTCGCGCAAACCTTAGCATACTCTAGAAGCTCCGTCAAAATCTTGTCAGTAGAGGTTTTGCTGACATCAGGGATCATTTACGAGAGCTCACGAACCGTCACTCTTCGATCTGAGAGCACCGCTGCCTCCACTTTTGCGATTGTTTCGTCAGAGATGGCCGTCCGGAACGCTCCTCATCATGGACGTCAGTGCGCCTGTTCTTGAACTCTCTGCACCATTTGCGGACGTGTTGTACGCTCATACACTAGTCTCCATAGATTTCGCATATGTGGAAATGGATTTCTGCCGGCGCAATGTGTTTTGAAGACAGGAAACGGATCACCGAGGGCAGCTCACATCTGGCGGAGCGAGGGGGAAATCCATCACGTACGGCTGCCGAGCCAAGACTGAGCTCCGCAGGCAGCTCGCTAGAGAGGCGATTTGGAGTGGGGGGAACCAAAGTACACTACAGAATGGCGGGATCCACCGTAACTGCGCTTTTCAGGACTGTAGCGCCATGGGAACCTTATTTTACGTACAACCCTTGTAACACCTTGAGATGAGTTCAAATGGTTCAAATGGCTCTGAGCACTATGGGACTTAACATCTGAGGTCATCAGTCCCCTAGAACTTAGAACTACTTAAACCGTGGCGCGGGGCGCGGACGGCGGAAGGAGCGCGCCGCGGGCGCAGGGTATTTAAATCGGCCGGCGCCGAGATCGAACCCAGTTCCCTCTGAGCAGGCATAGCGTACGGATCTCCGTGCCGGCACGTTCACAGGAGCACAGTCCGTCAGTTCACCTGATGATGGCGACATGTATGACCGCCGAAATATTGTGCCCGTTGGACACTGTACACCGGCAGTACACCCGTGGATATTTTGATTACTTAAACCTAACTAACCTAAGGACATCACACACATCCATGCCCGAGGCAGGATTCGAACCTGCGACCGTAGCGGTTCCAGACTGAAGCGTCTAGAACCGCTCGGCCACAACGGCCGGCTTGAGAAGAGTCTCCATGGGGCCTAATTCACACGTGCCGAAATTCACGCGTCGATGGAAACTGTATTTAAAGTTGACCGCAGGTACACAGTATCATATTGGCCTCAAATATATAAATGTGGGAAGAAGAGAACTTCCTGCCACTGAAAATAGTTGTTATGAGATACCTTGCTTGCATTCAGTATGTATACAGCTTCGCCACAAGGCCAAAAGTAGGCCACAGTTACGACAACACAATTAATAACAATTTATCATAATTGAGTAATACAAGGGGGCGATCAAAAGGTTCCCGTCTGAGGGAGAATCTGCAACGTAGCGGGTCTCCGATGCGGGTGTATAAGGACCGAAACATAGGCAAGGCCTCGGTGTGGCATCGTGTCTTTCCTACGTTTGCGTCCAAACAGGACCAACGTGCTATTTTTCTTTTCTTGGCTGCCGAAGGAGAAACACCGGTAGACATCCGTCGGAGAATGAAGAATGCCTATGGGTCACCATGTCTCTCGAAAGTCACCGTTGTGGAAGGGATGCTGCTGCTCCACGGTAACGCACGTCCCCACACCGTAAATGTCGTAACGCAGGAGTTACGCCAACTTAAGTGGGAGTCACTCGAGCACGCACCCTATGGTCCTGATCTCTCGCCATGCGATTATCAAGCTTTCGGTCCGTTGAAAAGGCTCTGAAGGGTCTTGTTGCCTGTTGGACGTTGTAATCTTACCACCCTCCCCCTCCCTCTATCACACCACTATTAAAGTCACTGTCTTAGTATCTTCACTATTTTCAAAAGCTTCGAGAGGAGTAAGATTACAAAATTAAAGCTTTTTAACTTATATTGATTATCTCGTTGTTGTCGATGGCTCAAAGTATTTGTTTTAACATTACGGGGTCTTGTTGCACTAAATAACTATTTTATCCCATTCTTCTAAATTACACTGACCTTATATAATTTCCACATCCAAAAAACCAATAATTACAATGTTGTTGACAAGTTTAGCAGAATAGTGCGTTTCCATCAAAGGCATGCCTACCACTATCTGTATTCTGCGGTACTTACAATTTCCAAAGAGTTTACAAAACAAAAGAGTTTACATATTTTTTTTGACAACAGAAAGACCATCACCAAGATATAACAGTATTTCCTGCGTAAATCCAGAAGCAAATTTAATAATTAGCGTTTGATTGCGCAATTAATAATATGAATTTTAAGTATGCCAGAAATTTTGTAATTTGAAATAGCTTTAAAAGAAGAGTAATTTTAACTGTTCGTATATATCGATTGTAACACATTAATTTCATTTTATGCACTTTAGCATGAAATATAATACATCGTATACAAAATCATATGAATTCTTTTAATGAAACAGCTGAGGTAATTTTAACCTATGCAAGAATCGATAGTTTACATGGTATCGGTTACCTCTATATAAAAAAAGGTAATATTTGAGGAGTGTGATTTATTTCAACGTGGATGTGCAACAGACAGTTACGGATTTCACTCAGCAGGCACAGTGTTTTACCAAGCGGTGCGCTGATTGCCTCGATACTTACGGCGACTTTTCCTGATTGAGAGCCGGCCTTTGTGGCCGAGCGGTTCTAGGCGCTACAGTCTGGAACCTCGCGACCGCTACGGTCACATGTTCGAATTCTGCCTCAGGCATGGATGTGTGTGATATGTCCTTAGGTTAGTTAGGTTTAAGTAGTTCTAAGTTCTAGGTGACTGATGACCTCAGCAGTTCAGTCCCATAGTGCTCAGAGCCATTTGAACCTGATTGAGATACGATTCTGTACTGTACAGCCTTCGAACTTTTTGATCGCCGCTTATAGGGACTATAACACTTAACCGTAGTAGAATGTTCACTTATGCTGATCTGTCTATAACTCTGGCCACTCTAGTACCCAGTGGACGATAAAATACAGTTTGGCTGTTCTTGGTGGCGAGCATGTCACCCTGACATACTGTTCACAGAGTCCGATAATGGACTGACTGATTGGAGTCGTATGCTGGTTTGTATCCACATCTGACGGATGGATGTCCATTAGGGAACTATTTGTGTGAGGTACGCCGCAAGCTGAAACCGGTCTTCCCATAGGGCACCTGGGGGCTAGCCTTAAACTTAGTTACACCTGAGTACTAGGCGACTCGACGATCTATGTATAGCTTTGTTCCGTATCTTCTAGACTACATAGTACTCAGAATAATACCCCAAACGATTTCTGTTTCGTCTGAGTCCAAAAACCCGCCCATGTGTCTGGTTTCTTTCTAGATAACAGAGAAAGGTAACAGGGCGTCAGACCTGGTGTGAAGTATGGGTACGGAACCAGGGCCTTTGTGCAGCAGCCACAAGTCAGGCTCTTTTTCTGTCTCAAGAAATCGCTTTCAGCACTCAACGATACTACTGCTGGTAACTGCGGTACCTTAACGAACAAAATCATAGTGATCTCGGAGATTTCTTGATGTGACTGCTTAGTGAAATGCTGCGTTCAGATGTTCAGGCGAGTTTTTGAGTACATTTTTCTGGATCAACAATGGCTGAACACCCTCACTATTATCCCCATAATTCAGAAATTCGTCCTGGAGCAAGATCGGGTGCTTAAACAGTAACTTCACCATTTTTGCTCATAATTGTGTATGCACACACTCCATTACTGTTGAAAATAAGGAAGGATAGGAGTACGATAATCATTTCAGAATAAAAACAGTCTTGGTTGTGAATTATTTAATCTCAGTTATGAGTTTCACCTCTTGGGTGGAACTAGTCATTGATATTAATTAACTTCATAACCAAGATTGTTTTTATTCAGAAATTATTCGTAACTGCTTGCTGTCGCACCCTGGCGCAACGGAATGGAATAATTTATACAGCAACCAGTCGTAATCCAATGCGTATACAGATTTCTGCTATAGATAGCCATTTTCAGTGCATCTGACTGAGTTATAATCCAACAAACTCTCAGCTATAATAAATGTCACAACACGAACTTGTTGGTGTACACCAACAAAGTCCAAGTCTTTCTATTGGACGCCATTTCAGCCACCTACATGTGCACAACCCACGCCAGTAATCCTACCAGAGAAGAGGAACATAAAGTTAATCGTGGAATCCAAATCACGTGTCGTTACCCGTGGATTTTCCCATCGTTGAGAGGTAAGGGCTAGGCTAAAGGCAGACTGAAATGTTTCTTTACCCGACCAGAATTCGATCCAGTGATCTTTGGGTTCCCAGCCAGGCGCTACACCACTAGATTACTAGGCTGGATTTTAGTTAACAAACATATCGACGACAGCTCGGAAGTATGACCGCAACTGAATCTCTGAGTCGTTCTTGCTGATCCTCATGTAATTCTAAACGTCTTGCTGTCGACCTAACTTCATTTGACAGAATCTCTATCACTCACCGTTTCTCCTTTATATTTCATCATTAATCGTGCGTAATTTTCTCCTATTGGCAGAGCCGTCAATGCCGGTCTAATATCATGTACGAATAGAACATTTTAAGCACATAACTGAAGAAAACTTCACAAGCCAAAATCGATAAAAATGCACTGTACTGAATCAGAATTCCATGCTTAAAATTATAAAAAGTTGTTATTTTTTAACGGTGACCTGTTTACAGTACTGAGTTTATAGCACTGTTTTTCAAAAATAAAAAACAAAAAAAATATGTTGTCTAGCCCTTATGATGTGAAATTAGAAACGCTAACTGTTGACATTCAGATGTAATTTATAAACATAAGCTTACGATTCATATACTCGTTATTACATGGTCGTGCCTCAAGAATTTCTTTTTAAATTGTTGTCTACATGTAGCATAATGCGAGTCTAATTCTTGTACCCTAATGTATGTCATCTATATTTTATCCTACAAAATTATCAGAGGTACATACATTAATTATAAGTAAATTTTCTATATTTCTGTGAGTTGGATTGTATAATAAAGTAAATAAAACTGTCCTAAATAATGTGTTACCAATTATATGGAATTATTTATTTATGTTTTCTGCTGTATAAAAGACGGTATAATCCGGTCAACCGTCACAATGACACCTGGTGGACGTACATGGTGATCGTTGTATTTACACCACTTCTCTGTCAGTTGCCAGCTGGTGGGGATCATGCCGAACATTTGGAATCGGCCAATATAGTTACATTTATGTCTGTACATAATGCTTTTGTATTTGACATGGCGACGTGTGGTGATCTTCTTGATAGTGGAAATTGTACATAATACATTTCTATTTGATATCCCGATGTGTATTGATCTTCATAGTGGTGGGAAAGCCATACGCAGTGTGAAGCAACTTGCAACACTGATGGACATTATGTTGTATAAATTTAGGCGTAAGGTATGTTGTAATTCCATAGGTTATGTAACAAGACACTTTATCATTTCTCTGCTTATCCGTTGTGGACATGGGACAGCGGATGGTCAAATACTTCACAATTAAATTCCCTAAACAGCCTTGCAATTGAGACGTTATTTCATTTTCTTTTCGCTATCAGTTTCGGCAGTTCATTATACCGTCTTCAGGCCCAATATGCATCTTTCAAAACTAATCGATATTGGCATACAGGAGCCATATGTTTCTGAGTTTCCTCAACTTGGGGTCTCATTCAAGTCATCGAAGGAAGCACTTGAACTACAAATTCAAGACGTCCAGAAACACATACCCCAGTATGCCAGCGTATTTTTATGAGGTGTATATAGTCCTGAAGATGGCATAATGAATGACTGAAACTGGCAGCAAAAATAAAATAAAATTACATTCAATTGCACGGCTGTTTGGCGAATTTCATTGTTAAATATTAAAAAATTTTATCATGTCGTAATATCATAATTGTAAAATGTTTTCCTATCAACTCGTGTTCATCCTCATGCAGGTCCGATGATGAGAGCATAGCGCTGTCGAAACTGGTCATCCAATGAAATGCTTGGCTTGTGCAGTTTTCTTCAGTTAGCACACATTGTAGATCGCCCCCAGATTGACACTCTCAGGAATATATGAAATGTAAGCACACTTTGCCACTAGTTTCAGTGCTAACTCATCAGCTGATGAAGTGAGCTTCATGGTTCGTATCTGAGGTTTTTTTTCCTATATATTGGAGTCTTAAAGAGTCTGGCTACTACTCTTATTTACGTAGCTTTGCAGCGTTCCCACCTGTTTGTTGTTGTTGTGGTCTTCAGTCCTGAGACTGGTTTGATGCAGCTCTCCATGCTACTCTATCCTGTGCAAGCTTCTTCATCTCCCTGTACCTACTGCAACCTACATCCTTCTGAATCTGCTTAATGTATTCATCTCTTGGTCTCCCTCTACGATTTTTACCCTCCACGGTGCCCTCCAATGCTAAATTTGTGATCCCTCGATGCCTCAAAACATGTCCTACCAACCGATCCCTTCTTCTAGTCAAGTTGTGCCACAAACTCCTCTTCTCCCCAATCCTACTCCCACCTGTAGCATGATCATAATCACAATGATTAAGCAAATCGTCAAGGTTAATTACGCCTGCAGATACGAGACGAAGCTGATGTACGCATTACGGACGTGGGTGGTCAGTTTATGAAGAGTTGCTACTTCCTCCATTTTATACTAATGATATTGTGGGCTTTACTTCAACTCTATTCTGGGTGACGCAATTTTATTTCATGCAGCCCGAGCTGTTCTCGTAACTCCGGTATACTGATAATTAATAAATGATGTCTGAAACCTATTTTTCTCTATTAGCGAGCGGCACAAATATGACGATGGGAATTATCACCGCGCATACCACCGAGTTCGAAGCGTGCACACGCGCCGCGTTTCGGAAGCTATCGATCACTCATTCACTCACTCACTCACTCAATCAATCTCTCTCTCTCTCTCTCTCTCTCTCTCTCTCTCTCTCTCTCTCTCTCTCTCATACACACACACATGCACGAGACGGCTAAGCGGCAAGCGATAGAGATCGACAGTGTCACCGAACTGACAGGCGCTACGCTTTTCTCCGCGGAAGTCACGTGGTGATATATCAAACGTAGCACAGCCATGGGTAGCAGAGGCGGCAGTACGACCGCATTCCGGCTGCTTGTATCTGCGACTGCGGTTGCGACGTGGGTTCCCAGAACGGTTCCGAGGAACGACAGCTATCGTTTCGTCCAGCCGTCCTACTCTTCGATTATTGACTGAGAGTCACATTCGATTTTAAAGTGTCGTATAATGTAGGGCGGCAAGATATACAGAGAATTGGGTGATACGCCGCCGCCGGCCGTAGTGGCCGTGCCGTTAAAGGCGCTGCAGTCTGGAACCGCAAGACCACTACAGTCGCAGGTTCGAATCCTGCCTCGGGCATGGATGTTTGTGATGTCCTTAGGTTAGTTAGGTTTAACTACTTCTAAGTTCTAGGGGTCTAATGACCTCAGAAGTTGAGTCCCATAGTGCTCAGAGCCATTTGAACCATTTGATACGCCGCCATGTAGTCTCGCGGCGGTAAAATTGAATAAAATCTTCTAATGCTTCCAGCTGCGTCAAATAGTTCCTCCAGGTACTCCTTGGCCACTGTCAAGTGGAATGACTGCTGATGGGATGCTAGTATTTCGTTATATACTCAGGCTGTCCATTAGGACGGTTCATACTCACAAGGGAACCTCCCCATCACACCCCCCCTCAGATTTAGTTACAAGTTGGCACAGTGGATAGGCCTTGAAAAACTGAACATACATCAATCGAGAAAACAGGAAGAAGTTGTGTGGAACTATGAAAAAAAATAAGCAAAATATACAAACTGAGTAGTCCATGCGCAAGATAGGCAACATCAAGGATACTGTGAGCTCAGAAGCGCTGTGGTCCCGTAGTTAGCGTGAGCAGCTGCGGATCGAGAGGTCCTTGGTTCAAGTCTTCCCTCGCGTGAAAAGTTTATTTTCGCAAAGTTATGATCTGTCCGTTCGTTCATTTACGTTTCTGTTCACTGTAATAAGTTTAGTGTGTGTTTTGCGATCGCACCGCAAAACCGTGCGATTAGTAGACGAAAGGACGTGCCTCTTCAATTGGAATCGAAAACATTTGATCGCAAGGTCATAGGTCAACCGATTCCTCCACAGGAAAACACGTCTGATACATTCTATACGACACTGGTGACGGTATATGCGTCACATGACAGGAATATGTTGTCGTCCCACCTAACTTGTACACTTGAAGAATGGGTAAAACGATTCTTCTACCTTGCCCGATTTAGGTTTTCTTGTCGATGTGATAACCACTCCCAAAAAAGTGATGAAAACATAAGAGTGTGTCACATAAACTGCAACAAATGAATGCAACAGTTTCACAGTCGCACAGTTTTCCTTGTGCTCTGTAAAAACATATGTTTTTAACGTTTCTCAAATTTTTCCTTTTGTAGACCGTCAAATCCTGCGTATGTCCAAGCAAATCTGAACATGTCCTGGAATTTTGAAGAGGGAAGTTGATTATGTATGAGTGCCTGAACTTTTATAATTGCCTGAAAAAAAAACTTTTCATTCGAGGGGAGACTTGAACCAGGGACCTTTCACTCCGCAGCTGCTCACGCTAACCACGGGACCACGGCGCTCCTGAGCTCACAGTATCCTTGATGTTGCTTATCTTGCGCATGGACTACTCAGTTTGTACATTTTGCTTATTTTTTTCATAGTTCCACACAACTTCTTCCTGTTTTCTCGATTGATCTGTGTTCAGGTTTTCAAGGCCTATCCACTGTGCCAACTTGTAACTAAATCTGAGGGGGGTGCGATGGGGAGGTTCCCTTGTCTGAGTCTTCATGAATGCTTACCTAACTCATGGTCTACAGAGGTGTGAAAGTTGGACACTCTATCACACTGATATCAAAAAACGTGAGCGCGTCCACCAACAAAAATGAGATGTTCTTCAAAATTAAGTGTGAGGACCATGTCACCAACACTGTGGCTCTTGAGAAAGGGCATCTAAACAGCACTGAGGCAACCATCACAGCTCATCAACTGAGATGGCTACGCCGTGTTCATCGCATGAGTGACACAAGGCTTCCACGTCAAATTCCTTCTGGTGAACTCTGGTTGTGGACCTCATGGAGCCTCTCTTAAGCGCAACATGAAGGCGACTGGTGTAATCATACAAATATGAGAAGAACCTGTTCCTGTTGTGGACTGCTTAATGTGGAGAAACACTAAAACCACCGCTGTCAAACTGAAGGAGAACGCCGCAGAGATGAAGAGGCCAAGCGACAAGCAACTAACCTCCGACATTTACAACCTCCAACCATTAAGTTGCGATTTGTTCGAACGCATGTTTTATGCCGGGACTGGTCTGTTCAGTCACCGGGAACACAGCCAGAAGTCGACTTAAATGCAGGAAGAAGCTGTGCGTACTTGGAATCGAGCTGCATACGGCGGCGACAACAACGACGACGACGACTACTCCAGCAACTGGCTGTGACGTCAATGGCGCCGGCGGTCTCGTCAAAAATGACATACGTTGACTCTTAGATGCGTTCACTTCAAACTTCGCCACTACTGGATTCCACGTCAAGCTGAATTGCATTCCGTCGTCTAAAAAATGGTTAAAATTGGCTCTGAGCACTATGGGACTTGACTTCTGAGGTCATCAGTCCCCTGGAACTTAGAATTACTTAAACCTAACTAACCTAAGGACATCGCACACATCCATGCCCGAGGCAGGATTCGAACCTGCGACCGTAGCGGTCGCGCGGTTCCAGACTGTAGCGCCTAGAACCGCTCGGCCATTTTTGTTTTTTTTGACAGCTCCTTTAACCACACTGTTCCAGAAGCCGTTAGTGCAAGCCACGACATGAGTTTCGTTAGAGTTTGTTAGTGTGATCGTTTTCTAGAGCATGCTCAGCTAAAGTGGATTTTTCGGTGTGTCGTAGGCGATAAG
Source organism: Schistocerca piceifrons (assembly GCF_021461385.2). Taxonomy (NCBI): domain Eukaryota; kingdom Metazoa; phylum Arthropoda; class Insecta; order Orthoptera; family Acrididae; genus Schistocerca; species Schistocerca piceifrons. The sequence continues at coordinate 167,025,295 of NC_060141.1, forward strand.
ACCTTTGGTGCTCCTTCTTGTGTTGTTCTGCAGTGCCCATTCTATGTCCGAACTTACGACCGACCGCACTTGCATGGTAGTTTGTAGAATCCAGACCTGCCGCATCTTTAAACGGTCTCAGAAATTGCCAGGTTTGAGACGGAAGCCTGAAGATCGATTTGATTTTGTCTCTCTTCAGCAGGTGACACATCTTACCCAACAGAGGGCCACAGAACGGCAGTTCACTATGAATGCAAAAAAAGACAATACCTCACCCTGCCTCGTCGTTAGTGTGTGTGTGTGTGTGTGTGTGTGTGTGTGTGTGTGTACTTGCAACAGTGGCCGAAGCTTTGGCACGTTTTACAACGTGAGTCCAGAAGTATTTTATGGAGTTAGAGAGAAATATTACAAATTATCGTGGTAAGGGGAGATGCGGAAGCGAGTATGTCAGAAGTTAAAACAAACCAATCCACTGCAGTCACTCGAATATTAAGAAATGCATAAAATTTTATTACAAAACTACATCCACCCGTGTAATCATGATTCAAGTTATCGCTGTGTCAAAAATCTACAGTTACCAGTCATTGAATGCTGGTGCCTATTTTGACTGGACCAGAGGTGTGACTCTTCCTACACATCGGTCAGATGTCACGAAGATGGCATAAAATATCGCTGAAATTGGTTGCTCAATAAAATAATCATTTCGAAATTTAGACGGCTGAAAGGTATTTTGATCTGACATTCTGTACTAAACAGCGGATGTCCCGCAACCATCTGTATAAGGATGGACACACACAGTTCTGAGATAGGGTCACCTCGACAATCAGCGAAACACCTGTCAGTAATTGCAACAACCTGATTCAGTCCTGTAAAAGAGTCGTTCAAGTAATGGCCTACTCTGCTAGAAACAATAGCGTGGGCAAAAAGAAAGTCCTGCCTCACCTCTCACACGGATCCGAGAATCATTAGTTACTGTCTGGTGCAACATACACCACACTGCAATCGGAACAGTCGCATCTAGCTGGCGCACAATGCAGCACGCCAGGTCCAGCCTAGCTGCTAGCCATTAATTGTCTATGCCACGTTAGTGAGCAAGTAGTGGATTACAAAACTCACCATTCTCAGAGAGCTCGTGGCTATCTAGTGACATACAGATCTTGTAAATTCTGCGAACACTTTCTCTAGCTGCCTCTCACCCAGGCAAAGAGCTAACTAACGACCTTCCACGATCGTGGCACACCCAGGCGAAAGTTTCGTGTAAGGCTAGCTACAGTAATAATCCTTTTACGAGCTTTAAAAATAACGGATAGGTTTCTAATTGGCATAACTATATGTCGTAAAACAGAATCTCTAACAACGTAAATTTTTTTGAGCTTTACAAAGAGCTTGCCGTGTGAGTGCCATAAAAGGTCAAAGTGGATAGATAGGTAACTTACGGAGCACCCGGTAATGCTTTTTGGGTCAGCAGTTTTTTGACTGGCTAGATGCGGCCCGCCACGGTTTGATATATGCCAACGTCTTCCTTTGAGAATAGCACAACAAACCCTCCGTCTTTTTTCGATGTACTCCAGTCTCTGTCAGGTAAGTGTATTGAGAGAGCAGCTAATGACACGATAAAATCATTTTACACTATAGAAACAAAATATGCAATAGGTATAATGATAGCATATCTGAGACGTTCGCTAATTTATTAAATCTTGCATTCTTCAGGAGACTCAGGGAAACAGGTTTCCTACTGTCTATTTGATTAGTATAGAATCGGATACGTGACGCTGTCAAGTATTCCATCAACAGTTACCAAACGCACAACGAAAGGATGCCATCCGTGCCCCTGCTGTCCCGAATTCTGTGATGTTAAGTTAGAATCACTTCTGGAGTATAAAAGTGTCATTAATAGTCGTAGTTAGAAGTTGACCTGACGATTTGTTAATTCTACCATGCGCCAACTGTCGAGGTCCACTAGAAAAAAACTGTGGCATGCTTGTTGGAATCGGGCATGAATTGTGCGCGCAGGTGTAACTCAGGTTAGCACAAAAAAATCAGACATAAATGTTACTTAAAAGATGACTTATTAAGGATCCTACGACTAAAATCAAGGGATCACCAATTTAGTATTGGAGGGCAGCGTGGAGGGTAAAAATCGTAGAGGGAGACCAAGAGATGAATACACTAAGCAGATTCAGAAGGATGTAGGTTGCAGTAGGTACTGGGAGATGAAAAAGCTTGCACAGGATAGAGTAGCATGGAGAGCTGCATCAAACCAGTCTCAGGACTGAAGACCACAACAACAACGACGACTAAAATTAAACGAGCGAGAATTCGAAGGCATACCACCTCAGGTATTTAGGTGTGTACCTAGACGAACAATGGACATTCAATACTCACTTAGAATATGTAGCAAGGAAAGGAAGTTATAATGAATGAAATCATTAAGAAGGTACGAAGCTGTTTTCAATTGAAGAAAATCAAATACGAAGAAATACACAAATTCTTCGGGAATCAGAAACAAATTTATGTTTAAAGAATTTAATACTCGTACTTACAGACTGGCGCCTCAACTGTATTTCCTCAGACACATGAAGGGGAACGTCTCAGTTTCTTCCTGAAGTAAACAGAAAGCTTGAGGTAACTTAACTGGAACCTAACAGACGACTGGTCTACTACCTTTCCGGACATGCGTCATGTCTTACATACCTGACTGAAATTAGTTAGAGGCAACGCTCAGCTGTGGCTGTGGCGAACTCATCACACCAGACCAAGGTCTCTGGGAATGTCCCCTGACTGAAGGTGTGGTAAGAATTAATAAAAACTCCTCCTGAACAGACCAAGAAAGCCCAATCGTACCGACCGGCCGCCGTGTCATCGTCAGCCCACAGGCGTCACTGGATGCGGATATGGAGGGGCATGTGTCAGCACACTGCTCTCCCGGCCGTATGCCAGTTTTCGAGAGCGGAGCCGTACATCTCAATTGAGTAGCTCCTCAGTTTGCCTCACAAGGGCTGAGTGCAACCCGCTTTCCAAAAGCGCTCAGCAGACCGGATGGATGGTCACCCATCCAAGTGCTAGCCCAGCCCGACAGCACTTAACTTCGGTGATCTGACGGGAACTGGTGTTACCACTACGGCAAGGCCGTTGGCCTAGTAAGAACTACTAGGCAGGCTTTAAAAAATACAACTTTCTATAACATAATTAGAGTAAAAGACGACTTTTATACCCTAAATCTTCTAGGTGACACAGTTCCAGTGAAAAAAAAAATACAAGGCGAAACTATAGCCAACAGACACCGCAGCAGAGACGAGTAAGGCCTGTAGACAACACTAGGAAACGAGAATGAAACTCAGTAGCGCTACGATCGCTTGACCCAGTAGCGGAAGAATGGTGGGAGGTGGGCAGAAGTGTGCCTTAAGAGACCGGGAAGGATCATAAATGTGTGCTCTGATCCTTCGCATTGCCGGCTGGTGGCACCAAGAAATTTCTAGGTCCAACAGCATGGACAATCAGGTATGGAACATGTATAGAAGTTATGAGAAGCTACGTGCTTAGTAGTATATATACAGGGTGGTCCACTGATCATGACCGGGCCAAATATCTCATGAAATAAGCGTCAAACGAAAAAACTAGAAAGAACGAAACTTGTATAGCTTGAAGGGGCAGACCAGATGGCGCTATGGTTGGCCCGCCAGATGGCGCTGCCATAGGTCAAACGGATAGAACTGCGTTTTTTTTAAACAGGAACCCCCATTTTTATTACATATTCGTGTAGTACGTAAATAAATATGAATGTGTTAGTTGGACCACTTTTATCGCTTTGAGATAGATGGCTCACAATTTTAGACGAACAGTTGGTAGCAGGTAGGTCATTTAAATTAAAATACAGAACGTAGGTAAGTTTGAACATTTTATTTCGGTTGTTCCAATGCGATACATTTACCTTTGTGAACTTATCATTTCTGAGAACGCATGCTGTTACAGCGTGATTACCTGTAAATACCACATTAATGCAATAAGTGCTCAAAATGATGTCCGTCAACCTCAATGCATTTGGCAATACATGTAACGACATTCCTCTCAACAGCGAGTAGTTCGCCTTCCGTAATGTTCGCACATGCATTGACAATGCGCTGACGCATGTTGTCAGGCGTTGTTGGCGGATCACGATAGCAAATATCCTTCAACTTTCCCCCCAGAAATAAATCCGGGGACGTCAGATCCGGTGAACGTGCGGACCATGGTGTGGTGCTTCGACGACCAATCCACCTGTCATGAAATATGTTATTTAATACCGCTTCAACCACACGCGAGCTATGTGCCGTACATCCATCATGTTGGAAGTACATCGCCATTCTGACAAGCAGTGAAACATCTTGTAGTAATATCGGTAGAACATTACGTAGGAAATCAGCATACATTCCACCATTTAGATTGCCTTCGTTAAATTGGGGCCCAATTATCCTTCCTCCCATAATGGGGCACCATGCATTAACCCGCCAAGGTCGCTGATGTTCCACTTGTCGCAACCATCGTGGATCTTCCGTTGCCCAATAGCGCATATTATGCCGGTTTACGTTACCGCTTTTGATGAATGACGTCTCGTCGCTAAATAGAACGCATGCAAAAAATCTGTCATCGTCCCGTAATTTCTCTTTTGCCCAGTGGTAGAACTGTACACGACGTTCAAAGTCGTCGCCATGCAATTCCTGGTGAATAGAAATAAGGTGTGGGTCCAATCGATGTTCATGTAGCATTCTCAACACCGACGTTTTTGAGATTCCCGATTCTTGCGCAATTTGTCTGCTACTGATGTGCGGATTAGCCGCGGCAGCAGCTAAAACACCTACTAGGGCATCATAATTTGTTGCAGGTCGCGGTTGACGTTTCACATGTGGCTCAACACTTCCTGTTTCCATAACAAACTTAACTATCGGGCGAACGGTCCGGACACTTGGATGATGTCGTCCAGCATACATAGCATACGCCCATTGGGCATTTTGATACATCAACACGATATCGATCTATTCCGTAATTGGTAAACGGTCCATTTTAACGTGTGTAATGTATCACAAAGCAAATACCGTCCGCACTGGCGGAATGTTACGTGATACCACGTACTTATACGTTTGTGACTATTACAGCGCCATCTATCAAAAAGCGAAAAAAGCGGTCCAACTAAAACATTCATATTTGTTTACATACTACACGAATATGAAATAAAAAAATGGGGGTTGCTATTAAAAAAAATGCAGTTGATATCCGTTTGATCTATGGCAGCGCCATCCAGCGGGCCAACCATATCGTCATCTGGTTTCCCCCTTGAAGCTAGACGAGTTTTGTTCTTCGTAGTTTTTTCGTTTGACGCTTGTTTCGTGAGACATTTGGCCCAGTCAGTATCAATGGACCACCCTATGTGTGTGTGTGTGTGTGTGTGTGTGTGTGTGTGTGTGTGTGTGTGTGTGTTGGGACCTCCTCCCAAATCCCTGGATTGATCTCAACAAAATGTGGCACAGAAGCAGCAGGCTTCTTGAGTATCTGTGCTGCGGAGTTTATAATCTCCTAGCTCAAACAGGAGGAGATTTTTTACAGCCCCTGGCGTATAGGCTGTCCTGCAAAGATGCATGTTGTATGCAAAATGAAACTGCTTTGCAGGGCAGCCTACATGATAAGAGCATGTAACTCTTTTCCAGACCCTAACCCATAGGCTGCTGTGCACAACATGTGTGCTGTATTGGAGTACAGTACTATTGACTGTAGTAGTAGTAGTAGTATTGACTTGCTCTGCATGATGGCCTATATGTCAGGGGCCCCTGATGTGCAGCCTATGCTGCATGACAGACGAGGAAGTGGTATCAGACTGCTTTATTGCACTGTATTGCAGGGGTACACATGTCGATAAGTATGGTTGGCGACAGGCTGAGATGGATAGAGGAGGGGATGGGAAGAGTGAGAGTAGGAATTGAAAAGAGAAAGGGGAGGAGGGGGTGATACATGCAGCAGGTGAAAGGTGCAGAGACGTGGACTGGCCTGCCAACAGTCCCAAACTGACCCAATGAAACACCGCTGGGATAAATTAGAACGTCGACTTCGTTTCAGACCCCAGTGTCCATCATCAGTACCTTGTCTGGTTTCGGCTCTTGGGAAAGAATGGTCTGCCATTCCTCCACAGACATCCAGACACCTGTATGAAAGTGTCCCCATGAGGTTTCAAGCCGTCATAAAACCAATGGTTGGACATGCACAATATTAATGTGCAGTAATTGGTGTCTACACATATTTGATCAGATAGTGTGTAATGCAGACTGGAAATAACAAGAAATAAGTGTTACAAATTGTTGTTTGAAAGTATTTGTCTAGAGTGCAGCATTTTTGCGAAGTGAACGTGACGATAAACAGAATAGACGAGAAGAAAATAAAAATTTCTGAAATGTGGTGCTACAGGTGAGTGCTGAAGATAATATGGAAAGATCGAGTAATTAACGAAGGTGCACTGAATCAATGTGGGGAGAAAAGAACGTTATGGCATAAACTGACTGAAAGAAGATACCAGTTGATAGAATATATACCTGATGCATCAATGCGTACTGAGTTTGATAACTAAGCGAAATGTTGATCATAAATATTGTAGAGGGACACAACGGCTTGACTACAGTAAGCAGGCTCAAATAGATTTACGTTGCAACAGCTGTGCAGATATTAAGAGGCTTGCACAGGATAGACTATCATGGTGAACTGCATCAGACCTGTCTTTGTGCTAAAGACCTCAATAACTTTGAGGGGAAGAATACGCTTGTTGGAAAGGAGAAAGAAATCAGTCTTACTGCGCTAGACGGGGGCAGTCCACGGGCGAGAAGGTCGCATTTGGAGCCGCCTCTTAGGCTTTCTCATGCAGTACGCCGTAAGTGGCTATACTTCTCAATACAGTGTCAGTGTAGGCGTCTTGTCTATCAGAGAAGACTACTACTTTGCTGGAAGACAGGGGCAATGCTGGGCTCTATGTTCGCCTGCCACGCGCGACTCACCTGCCTGAGAGGAAACGTGTGCAACTGGAATCTCCGTCACGTATGCTGTGATAAAGATATTAGATTGATTGGAATATATGAAAACAGCTAGTGGAGTTATGATTAATCATCAAAAGAGATCTTCCTCATGCTTCCAAACCACAGTAGCTATTTTTATGTCGCTGGAAAGCGTATAGCACAACCACAGTCATGGATGACAGTTTCTGCAACCTTAAATGAAGAGACGGTTTGAGCAGCCATGTGGTTCAGCATTTATAGTGTATTAAACTGCTACATGATGCTCTGTCTATCTATTCTCTGTGTACACCTTTTTGAGTATGGTCGTTGATAGCGCCTGTTTAGCCTGAAGTCAGATACTAACGACAAAGACTGACCCGATGGCCCGTGAAGAGTGTAGCGCTGTATGCATTCAGAAACGGAATGTTCCATGCATTTGGTCCCAGTGAAAAGCACTGCTACCCCTTGCCTGCATGTGATGTCACATCTTGCACTGGTTAAGGGCAAGCCACTCCGAACTGTTCTGTTCTCTGAGCAGCTGTTAGAGCTTTTCCTCTCAGACACGGCAGCTACTTCTTAATCAAATAGCTCATCTGGATATTTATGTAAGGCAGGTGGAAGATAATACACGTCAAAGATATACCTTCTTACACATATACGTTTCTCGGCTTTTGGAAAGATCACTGCGCAGTACTATCAAAGGAGGACACTTAAACCACTTAAAGACTAGTGTTATTACATCATATATAGATACGTTTATTGAACCGGTTGGACTATTGCTTCGTAACTGGAACTCTATATGTACCATAATGAAATAAAACACCACCCGCCGCCACCACGCTTCCACGTGACAGCAACATACACGCTACACTTCTGCAGCTCCTAAATCGCGACAGCGACACAGTTTTCGTGTTCATGCTACTTGTCGCTACAGTCTGCACAGTCCGCCTCTGTAGCGTATCGGTAGTGTTACCGCAGGATGCCCGGGTTCGGTTCCCGGCAGGGGACTGGGTGTTGTGTGTCCTTCAGCATCAGTGACCTGCAAGTCGCCGAAGTGGCGTCAACTAAAAAGGACTTGAAATACGGTGGCCGAACTCTCCCGCATGGGGCCTCTCGGCCAAAAATGCCATACTTCCATTTCATTTTTACGATATGCACAAGGGCTCGCAGTAACTAGAACCTGCGGCAGCTCACTTAGATAGGCCATAGAGATCGTAAAACAACCAGGAATTTCAGTAGGAAGGACGAGGGCGTGAAATTGAATGATATCTGGCTTCTGGGGCTGAAGAAGATGTGTATCAGTCTTCCACCGCGGGGTGATAGCAACAGTGGACGACGGCGGTCGATAACGGCCAATTGCGCTCGCACATTCAAAACATGTGACGTCACGCCACTGCGCGGAAGTGGAATTTTGTTGTAATTAGTAGCGAGGCAGGGTGTGACCAGGACATTCAAAGAAGCTACAATACTACTTGAAAATGTTCTCCGCAGATGGAGACGAAACGTTGGGTTTCATGGTGAAATCCATTCGACCACGACATAACAGCCCGAAACATTTTATTAACTGTGAGAAGTTCTCCTACGTACGTTGAGGGACTAGTACTACCGGGAGAAAGAATATTGCAGAGACATGAGTTGGACACGGCCTGGGAGACGTTTCCAGAACGAATTTCCACTCTGCAACGGAGTGTGCGCTGATCTGATACTCCCTGGAAGATTAAAACTGTGTGCTGTATGGGGACTCGAACTCGGGACTTCTGCCTTTCGCGGGCAAGTGCTCTACCGACTAAACTAACCGAGCAAGGCTCACGACCTGTCCTGACAGCTTTACTTTCGACAGTACCATCTACTTTCAAAATTCACAGAAGTTCTCCTGAACGTGTGCGAGTCGTGAGCTGTGCTCGAATGGTTCAAATGGCTCTCAGCAGTATGGGTTCAAATGGTTCAAATGGCTCTGAGCACTATGGGACTTAACATCTATGGCCATCAGTCCCCTAGAACTTAGAACTACTTAAACCTAACTAATCTAAGGACAGCACACACCACCCAGTCATCACGAGGCAGAGAAAATCCCTGACCCCGCCGGGAATCGAACCCGGGAACCCAGCAGTATGGGACTTTGCATCTGGGGTCATCAGTCCCCTACACTTAGATCTACTTAAACCTAACTAACCAACGGACAGCAGACACAGCCGCGCGGGATTAGCCGAGCGGTCAAGGGCGCTGCAGTCATGGACTGTGCGGCTGGTCCCGGCGGACGTTCGAGTCCTCCCTCGCGCATGAATGCGTGTGTTTGTCCTTAGGATAATTTAGGTTAAGTAGTGTTTAAGCTTACGGACTGATGACCTTAGCAGTTAAGTCCCGTAAGACATTTGAACATTTTTGAACATCACACACATCCATGCCCGAGGCAGGATTCAAACCTGCGATCGTAGCTGCAGCGCGATTCGGCGTGAGCCGTGCTCAGATTACTTAGTAGATAGTGGGCTTGTCCAAGAAAAGCACAAGTCCCAGATTCGAGTCCCGATTCGGCACGCAGACTTAATCTACATCTACATCCATACTCCGCAAGCCACCTGACGGTGTGTGGCGGAGGGTACTTTGAGTACCTCTATCGGTTCTCCCTTCTATTCCAGTCTCGTATTGTTCTTGGAATGAAGGATTGTCGGTCTGCCTCTGTGTGGGCTCTAATCTCTCTGATTTTATCCTCATGGTCTCTTCGCGAGATATACGTGGGAGGGAGCAATATACTGCTTGACTGTTCGGTGAAGGTATGTTCTCGAAACTTCAACAAAAGCCCGTGCCGAACTACTGAGCGTCTCTCCTGCAGAGTCTTCCACTGGAGTTTATCTATCATCTCCGTAACACTTTCGCGATTACTAAATGATCCTGCAACGAAGCGCGCTGCTCTCCGTTGGATCTTCTCTATCTCTTCTATCTACCCTATCTGGTACGGATCCCACACTGCTGAGCAGTATTGAAGCAGCGGGCGAACAAGCGTACTGTAACCTACTTCCTTTGTTTTCGGATTGCATTTCCTTAGGATTCCTCCAATGAATCTCAGTCTGGCATCTGCTTTACCGACGACCAACTTTATATGATCATTCCATTTTAAATCACTCCTAATGCGTACTCCCAGATAATTTATGGCATTAACTGCTTCCAGTTGCTGACCTGCTATACTGTAGCTAAATGATAAGGGATCTTTCTTTCTATGTATTCACACCACATTACACTTGTCTACATTGAGATTCAATTGCCATTCCCTGCACCATGCGTCAGTCTCAGGACTGAAGACCACAACAACAATAACAATAACAACTGAGCGGATTACTTGCACTGCAAATCGAAAACGATGTTCTCCACATCCACTGACGACAAAACAGTGGTTCGTCACCAGTGTTACATTTATTTTAATTTTTAATTTTTTATTTTCGTGATATGTTACAATTCGCTGCAGATTCTCCTGCATTTCAGTACAATTTTCCATTTTTCCAATTTTCTCTTAAGAAGTTTCAAATTACTTGTCAATTTTTTGATACGAAGTGTGAAAGTGTATGATGTATTTGTTTTCGTGATAGAGCAATAAACAGACTAGAAGAGGTATTAAGAAGCGGGTCCTACGCCCACTCAACCCTTCTTCCTCCCTTCTCCCCCCTCCCCCCTCCCCCCCCCCCTCCCCCGCCTACGGGATACACGGATTATGATAAATGCAAGGTAATTTAATTTCTTCAGGTGAAATGTCGGTCGAGGTGCTGCCGGCTGAGTTTCGGTACACAACGGTCGCTCTGCAGACCTTGCCGTCTCGACTGGAAGGCGACGTGAGGCGAGGCGAGTGGCCGAGATAAGAGGTCGTTATTTCCGTCGGCGCGCACACTCGCTCGTCCGCCTGAAAACTGATTCCGCGTTCAGAAATACGCGCGGCGGGCGGCGCAGTCACGGCCGCAAATAAGCGACAGCGCCGTCTGGAAGCCGCCGTGACGAGCCGGGAGCAGGGGAGCAGGAGAGCAGGAGAACAGGGACACCCGAGCGAGAGCAGAAGGGAGGCAGCTGGGCACAGCGCGAGCGCCGGGGTCGGTCGGCGGCAGCGCACTTGTAGCAAGAAGCGCAAACAGCGAGGCTCCTCGCAAGTCAGCAACAGCACAAAAGTTCGGGACTATGACACCGAAAACTAAAGCCACAGACTTTAGTGGAACTTGGCTGTAGACATTATGAAATCAAGTGCGAAGAAGACCGACGCCTTCCGAGATAAAGATCCCAATATGCTGCTGAACCTTATCAGCACAGCCACTGACGACCCGGATTCGGTAAGGCAGATCGGAAGCCCAACCACCAGTCTGCAGAACAGGCATCTCGATTATCTGCTTCATTATCAAGACTTTTTCTTTTGAGTCGTCACTTTTCTGACTGGTTTGATGCGGCCCGCCACGAATTCCTCAACTGTGCCAATTTCTTCCTCTCAGAGTAGCACTTGCAACCTACTCCTCAGTTTTTTGCTCGATCTCTATTTCCCTCTACAGTTTATACCCTCTACAGCTCCCCCTAGTAGCGTGAGTAACATAGTAGATATCCTCGGAGTAGTGAAGCAACTGAACCTCAATAAAAACAAGTCTTACGGTCCAGATTTTATACCAGTTAGGTTCCTTTCAGAGTATGCTGATGCAAGAACTCCATACTTAACAATCGTATACAACCGCTCGCTCGACGGAAGATCCGTACCCAAACACTGGAAAGTTGCACGGGTCACACTAATATCCAAGAAAGGCAAGATGAGTAATCCAATAAACTACATACCCATGTCGTTAACGTCGATAAGCAACAGGATTTTCGAACATATATTCTGTTCGAACATTATGAATAAACTCGAACAAAACGGTCTATTGCCACATAGCCAACGCAGATTTAGAAACCATAGTTTGTGTAAAACACAACTAGCTCTTTACTCACACGAAGTGTTGACTGCTATCGACAAGTGTTTTCAGATTGATTCCATGTTTCTAGATTTCCTCAAGGCTATTGACACCGTACCCCACAAGCGGCTTGTAATCAAATTGAATGCTTATGGAATATCGTCTCAGTTACACGACTGGATTTTTGGTTTCCTGTCAGAGAGGTCACAGTTCATAGTAACTGACAGAAAGTCATCAAGTAAAACAGAAGTGATTTTTGGCGTTCCCCAAGGTAGTGTTATAGTCCTTCTGCTGTTCCTTATCTATATAAACGGTTTAATAGACAATCTAAGCAGACGTCTCAAGTTGCGTGCAGATGATGCGGCCGTTTATCGTCTAGTAAAGTCATTAGAAGGTCAAAACAAACTGCAAAACGATTTAGGTAAGATATCTCTATGCTGCGAAAATTGATAATTGATCCTAAATGATGAAAAGTGTGAGGTCAAGCACGTGAGTGCCAAAGGAATCCGTTGAACTTCGGTTACACGATAAATCAATCAAATCAAATCTAAAATCAACTAAAAACCTGGGAATTATACTTGCGAACTACTTAAATTGGAAAGAACACCTAGGAAATGATGTTGGAAAATCGAACCAAAGACTGCGTTTTATTGGCAGAAGCCTTAGAAGATGCAGCAGATCTACTAAAGAGACTGCCTACACTACGCTTGTCCGTCCACGTTTAGAGTACTGCTGCGCTGTGTGTGGTCTTCACCAGAGGGATTAACGGAGTACATCGAGAAAGTTCAAAGAATGTCAGCATGTTTTGTACTTGTGACATAGGATTTGGGGTGAATTTCGTTCAAACAAAGTCGCTTCTCATTGCAGCGGGATCTGCTGAGGAAATTCAATCACCAACTCTCTCCTCCGAATGCGAAAATATTTTATTGACGCCGACCTACGCAGAGATAAGCGATCATCATAATAAAAAAATAAGGGAAATAAGAGCTCGCACGGAAGAGATATAGGTATACGTTTTTTCTGCGCACTTTACGAGAGTGGAATAATAGGGAATTATTGTGAAGATAGTTCGATGAACCCTCTGCCAGGCGCTTAAGTGTCATTTGCAGATTAGCCGTGTAGATGCAGAAGTACATGAAAGTTATTCCGTGATGTCCTACCATCCTGTCCCTCCCTCTTGTCAGAGTTTCTCGTATATTCCTTTCCCTGCCGATTCAGAGAGAACCTCCTCATTCCTTACCTTGTCAGTAGGCCTAATTTCCAACGTTCTTCTGTAGCACCACATCTCAAGTGCTTAGATTCTCTTCTTTTCCGCTTTTCCTCATCCCATGTTTCGCTAAACATTGCTGTGTTCTACACCTACATTCACAGAAGTCTCTTACTTAAATCCAGGTCTGTATTTGATACAAGTAGACTTTTCTTAGCCAGGAATGCCCTTTTCGCCATTACTCCTTGCTTCGTCCATCATGGTTTATTTTGCTTCCAAGGTTCAAAAAATGGTTCAAATGGCTCTGAGCACTATGGGACTTAACATCTGTGGTCATCAGTCCCATAGAACTTAGAACTACTTAAACCTAACTAACCTAAGGACATCACACACATCCATGCCCGAGGCAGGATTCGAACCTGCGACCGTAGCAGTTGCGCGGTTTCGGACTGAGCGCCTACAACCGCTAGACCACCGCGGCCGGCCTTGCTTCCAAGGCAGCAGAATTTCTTGACTCTTCTACTTCATTATCACCAATGATGTTACGTTTCTCGGTATTGTCATTTCTGCTACTTCTCTTTACTTACGAGCTTAGATTTAGTCTCAATCCATATTTTGTATGCATTAGTGTTCATTCCATTCAACAGATCCTGGAATTCTTCTTCACTTTCGTCCAGGATAGCAATATCATCAGGGAATCTTATGATCGATATCCTTTCACGTTGAATATCAATCGAATCCTGAACCCTTATTTTATTTACGTCATTGCTTCATCGACGTAAAGACTGAAAAGTAAAAGTGAAAGACTACATCCCTGTCTTACACCCTTTTCAATCCGAGAACCACGTTCTTGATCTTCCACTGTTGTTGTTCCCTCTTGGCTCTTATATATATTCTATTTGATAGTTTTTCCCTATAGCTTAGCTCTATTTTTGTCAGATTTGACGTTTTCAAGCACTTTTCCTGGTCGACAAGTACTAAGAACATGTCTTGATTTTTCTTTAGTCCTGTTTCCTTTATCAACTGCAAGACGTTCATTGAATTCTGAGCTACGTGGCGGAATCAAGGAAAGAGCGAAGGAAGATTAGCATCTGGTAGCACGTCGACGATGAGTTATTAGGATCGCACGAGCTCTGGACGGGTAAGGATATCGACCATGTCTATTTCATAGGATTCTTGCCGGCGTCTGTCCTAAGTGAGTAAAGCCACGGAAAACCTGAATCTGGTTGGCCGATTCTCATAAGCAACTCTATGCGGCAGAATAGAGGGTAACTAATAGCAACAGCTTTGGTTCAGTAGTCGCAAAACTGTTTTAAAACTCCGATAAATGAAAACGTAGACCAGATAATGATGAAAATGAAACTTCAACAAATGACACAATCATTCTACAAGGCCGCGATCATTACATCACTAGTTAATAAAAATTATAGTAACTTTCAAAACTAAACTCGTAGAAGATATTTGAACCAATAAAATATTTACATGACAACTGTAGATAGTAGTTGTTTCAGTATTTCTCTGTAGGTAAATGTTGATGGAGTCAATTTGTTTCGGAAATGTAAGCACTTTTATTTTTATTTCCTGATCCCTGTTACTGATACACTTTGTCATTTATAAAATAGCAGCGGATTTCAAATTTTCTTTGAATTGAAACCCACGGGAAAAACACTTTGTTATCAATATAATAGTTAAGCATTTTAAATTTTCTTCGTATGAAAACCCACGGCGGAAACAAAAAATATAGACTGTACGTGCTAGAAGTAACCGTAGTCACTAGAAGATCGTGATGCACAATGTCCAACCGCGCACAACGAAACAGCCAAATGCTGTAGCTAATGTATATTAATTTCTATGGCTTAATGTAAACTTTCGGCGTCTTTGAGATGAAGGTGTTAATACCTAACATGTCCAGTGTTTATGCGATGGTACACAAAGCATGCCTCTCCACTTGCGCGCGCGTTTCTTCGATTCTGGCCATCTTTGCTTGGTTATGTGTTCCCTCTAGGGCTGTGTAGTAGTGAGTGGTGTGTGGGACACGGAGCTGGACGGGTGTGCGTGAGTACTCGGCGTCCTGGTGACTGCAGCGAGTTAAAAACGTTGACCTCTGGGCTATGGGGGGCCCCGTTTTCCTGCAGCGTTGACCCTTGCTACCGGTGAGTTTAGCGGCACTCGTCGCGTGCAACCTGATTACGAAGGGCATCTGTCAATTGTGGTGTGCTAAATAGGGGGCCTAGATGTATTGGTCAACTTCCAACAACTACGAGCAGGAGAGCAGTATTATCCGGCACCTACTTGCAGTCCTGAAGCTGTTGGCCTCCTTAGCATTTATTTGAAAATATGTATGAAGACTGTTCCGTAAGTACTGCACTTAAAGCTTATTACTTGTGCCCCGGTGTGAGCTGGGCAGGAATTCGGTTACTTTATGTCCTTCAGTGACCCCTTTTGAGGCTGTGTGTGTCAATCTGGAGCTTTCTGTAAGCACCGAGCTAGTATTTGCAACTTTAATCTAGTACTTGAAATCATTGTTTGTTAGCACTGAGCATTTGATACTACTAATTGTAATTTCTGTTTGTTGAATACCTTATGGCCCTTGCAGGGCGAGTTACTGAATTTGTCCTGCAACTAAAGTTGCTTGCGCTCAGCTTAAAAGTACGTACGTGTGGGTCTTGTGTGTGTTTACGCTTGTATTTGCACACTCTATTACTCCGTGTTGAGGAGCCCTTTGGGTTACAGATGTACTTTTTAACCGGCCATATGTCATTTGGTATGTATCCAAATTACAGTGTCTGCTAGTCTCTAAGATGCCCCAGAAAAATTATACTTTGACTTATTTAATCTTGCGTGAATTATTAAGCAATTATTTTTTAAATGACTTTTTACATTGTTTATTGTTACTGCTAGGAACGTTAACTTACAATGTTTATAAGCAGGGCGCTCCTGTACCGAAATTTTAATAGTTGGTTTCCTCGAAAATAATCTTTAATTGGCTGTTTTACTATTGCTGTGTATGTTAATTTCTATCAAACTTATTTGCTGTTTGTTGTTTGGTATATGTTGATAGCTTTGTATCGTCAGCGGTTAAGGCGTTGCTGTTCTGCTGGTCCGGGGCAGGGTGTGCGTTTTCCTTCTGCTTTGCTGGCTTTCTCGTTATCTCATGAGGATTAGGTGTTGACGGGTCACACGCACTTCTGCGGATTTCCCGTCCCAGCCTCAAGTTGAGTAGTCTATTATCATTCTTTTGGTATCAAGCGGCGGCGGTGTTGTCGCCGGATTAGGAAGTAGTTTACCCAATAGTTTTATTATTGTAAGGTCCTTGTTGGCATGTGATGGAAGCCTTTGGGCTGAATTTCTTGATTTCTTTAAAAAGGGTGGAGTTCAATTGTATTTATTATTTTAATAGTATTTTAGGGGCCCGGTAGTTCATTTAAGTACTTAACTTC
Organism: Schistocerca piceifrons; assembly: GCF_021461385.2. Classification (NCBI taxonomy): domain Eukaryota; kingdom Metazoa; phylum Arthropoda; class Insecta; order Orthoptera; family Acrididae; genus Schistocerca; species Schistocerca piceifrons. The sequence goes on from NC_060141.1 coordinate 167,041,841, forward strand.
ATTTATGTGTAACAGGCTTGTGGCCAATCAGTGAAGTACTACTGTTTGCTTCGGTTTTTACACGTGGGTAGCGTCTGGACAGCTTGGCCGTATCATGTCTATATGAGAGCAGAATAAACAGTGCAGGTGTACGCGTATTAATGTCTTTTACTTGAATTTTGTTGAACTTATATTCAAGTCCTATTGTGGGATTAGCCCACAGTTGTGTTGCTAGTTGCGCGGACAGAGTGCCGCGGCAGGTCTATTTTATCAATTAACTGTTTGTCATCAGACCACCATTGTATTGCACAGGTAACATGTTCTTCGAGTACCATTTGTAATTTTATATATAATGCAAATGTCTTTATGCACTGTGATTTTAATTTAAAAATCTTAACTATTTGTGTGTATTTGGCAAGAATCTTGGTGACTGTTAGTTGGCTTATTATAGAATTGTTATTAAATAAAAGTATGTGTTTTAGAATAATAAATGACGCATCAATTTGGGCCAACCTTCTCCGTGTTTTCCTTAAATTAATCCCGATCTTTGTCATGGGTCTCATTTGACCCACAAATTTAAAGCAACGCGTGTAACTCTGCTGTAGTCGAAATTTTTTGAAGTCTTCAGGTGTGCAAGGCACTTTTATAAGAGCTAAATTATGTAATTCGAATTCTAAATTTGATTCATTTACATAATTGGACCGAAGTATGAGAGACAGTTTCCTAATGTTCATATCCGGCCAGTCTGTGGATGGTTTTTAAGGCGGTTTTCCATGTGCCTCAACGAATGCAGGGTGATTCCCCTTATTCCGCCTCAGTTACACTATGCCAGCGATTGCTACGCAATCACTTTCTCCACGTACGCGTACACCATAATTACTCTACCATGCAAACACTGGAGTTACACTTGTCTGGTGTGAGACGTTCCTGGGGGGGGGGGGGGGGGAGGGGGGGGGGGGTCCACTGGGGGCCGAACCGCACAATAACCCCGGGTTCAGAGTGGGGCGGCGGTGGGGTGGGTGGACTGCTGTAGCCTGTTGTGGGGTTGTGAACCACTGAGGGCTACGGATGGGACGAAGCCTCTCCGTCGTTTCTAGGTCCCCACTTCCACACAATACAATACAATACAGTACAGACAGTCAGCCATAAGTGCATCCAGGCTTCTTACAACAAAGAAATATCATTTTTGCTGGCATACGTGTACCACACGGGGTAGATTTTCACAGTGTTCGCCGAGGTTAGCATACAGAAAGTCTTCCAGTGTGCTCAGAATGCCCCTCAAGAGTTTCTAGGCTGCATTAACTGGCAGATGTTTCCCGTGACAACAGTGAAAACACGTCTTCAATTTGGGATGTAATA